>NC_091980.1:229912071-230253090 GCF_044704955.1 Pristiophorus japonicus
GGGAAGAGAAGAAGATTGGGGGGGGGAAAGAGAAGCAGATTGGGGTGGGGGGGGGGAAAAAGAGAAGATGATTGGGGTGGGGTGGGGGGGTGGAAGAGAGGACGACGAAGAAGCCCCGCACGCAGGCGATGCCGGGCTGCCGCCGCCGCCGCCAACTCTTTAGGCGGGGCCCGCCTCAGCGAGATGAAGGGCGGGCGGGCCCCGCCTCAGCAATAGGCTGGGAGGGTGGGCCCCGCCACCGATGTAAGATGCGCAGGCCACTCAGCCGGGGATAGGGGCGACGTCCCTTCAGCCTGGGATAGGGTCGTCGCCCCGGAGACAGGACGCCGGCAGCTACTGCGCACACGTGCAGCTGCCGGTACGGTTTCCGGCACAAGGCTGTAGCTCAGCCCGCAGCAGCTCCTGATGCGCAGTGCCGAGGTGGAATTGGGCCGACAGCTATCGGAGAATCGCGAGGCAAGTACTCGGTGCAATTTTTGTTCTTTAAATTAGGCGGGCCTCTCCGATGTGCGCCGTTCTAGCGGGCGGCCGAAACCTGACCCCAAAGATACTAATTAATCTTAACACACTTTTTCAGAAAAAGTCAGGCAGAGTTCCTTCCATAATACACTTATCCGAACAAATTACAGTAACTTGACAAATACTGAGTCCATTAGATTTCAATTCACCCTTTCAAGTTAGGACATGTCAAACCCAAATTAAATCAAACAGTTGTATTTTTTTTGGCTCTGATAGATGCTGGGGGTAATTGTAATCCTCAAAAAACGGATGGGTTAAAATGTTAAAAATCTGAAACTGTAACCCAACCCGCCTCGAACCCGCCTACTTCCAGTTTTAATGGAGGAGGGACAAGGATGGGTGACCAACCTGCTCTCAGGAGACAGATTAGTCACTGAAACCGATAAAGCAAGCTGCATGTCTCAGTTTTAACAGTGTTTCTGGGGTCAAGTTTCGGGCCGCGCCTAGTATGGCACAGCCCCGCGAGCCACGCCCGATTTCCGCGCTCAAAACCGTGCCGAAAACTTACCTCGGTATTCTCCACTCCCTCAGGTCGATCCAGGCTGTGGGGGGCGGAGTCAGATCCCGGCGCTAAAAACAGTGCTAGGACCTCTGCACATGCGCGCTACAGTGTGCGTGCATTTATAGTAGCTCCCGGTGCTGCAGTCGGTGAGTAGAAATGTAATCTTTTATTTAATGATTTTTTTATTAATTTTTTTATTTTTAAATGTTTTCATTTATTGGTTGGTTTATTGATTTATTTATCATTTATTATTGATCATGGCTCTTTATTTGTAAAAGTGAAGTGTTTAATGTTTGTAAACTTCCCTCTCTCCTCCCTGCCGCCGCCCCCCCCCCCCCACCACTACCACCGCCTGAATTTCTAAGTGTAGACAAGATTTTTCTGAGCGTACAAAAATCTACACTTACTCCATTCTAAGTTAGTTTGGAGTAAGTTTTCGTTGCCTAAACTTGCAAAACAGGCGTAAGTGGCCGGACGTGCCCCCTTTTAAAAAAAAAAAAATCTGTTCTAAAATGAAACTGTTCTAACTCACTAGAACTGGAGCAAACTAAATGCTGAGAATTGCAATTTCTAAGATGCTCCAAAAAAATAGGAGCAACTCAGGCTGAAACTTGACCCCTCTATTTCTAATCGCTTTTGTCCCCCCACCGTCACCACCCCCCCCCAACGCCAGCTCTCCCACAATCTCCGACTCCCCATGATCTCCGATTCTCCCCATCTCTCCCCCGACCTCACCACGACTTCCCGTGATCTCCAACTCTCCCCTTGACCCCCATCTCCCCCTACCGATCTCCAACCCCACCCCTCCAATCTCTCCCCAACAACACCCTAAACCATACTCCTCCCACCAACTCCTTCCCCATCCCCCACCCTTGGCGATCTGTACCTCCAATAACCACAAAATTTACCTGACCCTTGGCTGCAGCCTTTTCTGTAGAACTTCCCCATCCGACAGGCAGCCAAGCCCGTCGATCAGGCAATTAAAAAAAAAACACGCATAGCCTGCAGTTAAAAGTTCCACAGCGTTTTTGGAATCTGACCATAACTCCGGCCCCCCATCCGAAACCTCGTCCTCTCTAAAATAGGTAACGACTCCTGATATCGAAGTGTGTGTGGAGCAGAACATGGGTCACAAGAATTGGGAGCAGGAGTAGGCCATACGTCCCAACGAGCCTGCTCCGCCATTCAAGAAGATCATGGTTGAGCTTAGATCCCAACGCCACTTTCCTGCCCGATCCCCATATCTCTTATACAAAAGCAAAACACTGCGGATGCTGGAAATCTGAAATAAAAACAGAAAATGCTGGGAATACTCGGTCAGGCAGCATCTGTGGAGAGAGAGAAACATCGACCTGAAATGTTAACTCTGGTTCTCTCTGTACAGATGCTGCCTGACCTGCTGAGTATTCCCAGCATTTTCTGTTTTTACCCCATATCCCTCAATTCCCCTAGAGTCCAAAAATATATTCATCTCAGCTTTGATTATACTCAATGACTGAGCATCTTTGGGGCAGAGAATTCCACAGATTCACAACCCTCTGAGTGAAGAAATTCCTCCACTCTTAAATGGCCGACCCCTTATCTTGAGACTGTGACCTCTAGTTCGAGACTCTTCAGCCAGGGGAAACAATTTCTCAGCATCTATCCTGTCATTCCACCTCTGAATCTTGAGATCACCTCATTCTTCTAAACTCCAGAGAGTATAGGCCCGACCTCTCCTCAAAAGACAACCCTCTCATGCCAGGAATCAATCTAGTGAACCCTTGTTGTACTCAGTCCCTTCATCCAAGTCATTAATATAAATTGTACGTAGTTGAGGCCCAAACACTGATCCTTGCAGTACCCCGATAGTTACAGCCTGCCAATCTAAAAATTATCCTTTTTTTTTAACCTCTTCTCTGTTTTCTGTCTGTTCACCAATCCTCTATCCATGCTAATACATTACCCCCAATCCCATGTGCCCTTATCTTGCTTAACAACCTTTTATATGGCACTTTATCGAAGCCTTTTGGAAATCCAAATATACTACATCCACTGGTTCCCCTTTATCTACCCTGCTAGTTACATCCTCAAAAATCTAAATTGGTCAAACAAAATGTTCCTTTTTTCAAACCATGCTGGCTCTGCCGAATCATATGATGATTTTCTAAGTGTCCTGTTACCACTTCCTTAATAATGGATTCCAGCATTTTCCCGATGGCTGACGTTAGGCTAACTGGCCTGTAGTTCTCGGTTTTCTCTCTTCCTCCTTTCTTGAATAGTGGGTTACACTGTTCCTGAATCTAGGGAATTTTGGAAGATCACAACCAATGATATCTGCAACCACCTCTTTTAGAACCCTAGGATGTAGGCCATCAGGTCCATGGGATTTGTCGGGTTTTAGTCCCATTAATTTCTCATGCTTTTTTCTCTACTGATATTAATTACTTTAAGTTCTTCACTCTCATTAGCCCCTTGGCTCCCAACTCTTCTTGGTATACTTTGTGTCTTCTGTGAAGACAGATACAAAATATTTGTTTAAAATCTCTGCCATTTTCTTGCTTCTCCAATATAATTTCTCCTGTCTCAGCCTCTAAGGGACCAATGCTTGCTTTTGATACTCTCTTCCTTTTTACATACTTGTATAAGCTCTTACAATCTGTTTTTATATTTCTTACTAATTTACTCTCGTATTCTATTTTCTACCTTTTAATCAGTTTTTTGATCATCCTAATTACTAAATTTCTAAAGCTCTCCTAATCCTCAGGCATACTACTATTCTTTGCAATATAAGCCTCTTCTTTTAATCTAATACTATCCATAACTTCTTTACTTAGCCACGGATGGATCACTTTTCCCTTGAAGTTTTATATTTTTCAAATGGAATGTATATTCGTTAAGAATTTTTGAATATTTATTTAAATGTTCACCACATATGTGTCTCCATACCCCTGCAGATACAAGTTATTGGCTGTACCGCTCAATTCACCACTATGCTCACTGCGATGTATTCTAATTTGAAATACAGGAAAATACGGAGCAAGTCATCAACAGCGAGAACAGCGCGCTGGACGGCTAACGTCTCCAATCTCGCCACTTCAGGGCCAATGCATTCTTCTACTGAATTCTGTTTTATTTTTAATACTATTGAGGGGTTTTGCTACAACAGATAGGGAGAAACTATTTCTACTGGCAGGAGGGTCAGTAACCAGAGGACACAGATTTAAGATAGGCATTGAAATTGCAGTCGGTAGCGTAGCTAAGGAGTATGCCGCTGACCTCCGAAAAAAATCCACACAGGCCTGGTGCGAGGCTTCCTTCGAAAAGTTGTGTTGTTTTGCTGTGGAGTTCAGCGCAGCATAGTGGCCCACGGATCCCAGGGGCAGTGTGCGCGTAAGCGTACCTGGGATCACATGGGGCGGTGTTCCAATCTGGAAACAGAAATCTCCGATGCCCAATCATGATCTTTTAGTGTCACTCATCCCGATAAATTAATAAATAAAATCAGTTTCTCGTTCTTGATAGAGCTTTGTTGGGATTAAGAGAAATTTAGGTGGATATAGATACTTATTTTGAAGATTTATCATGACTGGTGTATATTTCAAGCTGCTGCCTACACTGCCTCCCCTTACGCTGTGCAAACAGACTCCTGTGCTTGTTTGCACCAGCCGTAAAATTTTCATGCATAATTGCTAGGCAGTTGGTGGGCAATTAGGCCAATTCTGCACCAGCAATAAGAATTTCACAGTCGGAGCGGATGGTGTCTCAAGACGGAACTTGACAGATCATAAGTTTGGGATTTAGCGCATGTGCTGCTGTCCATTTCAAAGGTGGTATGATGCCATACCGAGTGCGCCATCATACCGACTGCAAATTCTGCCCCATAATTGGCAAAAAAAATCCCGGGATGAAATTAGAAGAATTTCTTTTACACAGCGAGTTATGATGATCTGAAAAGCACTATCTAAAAGGAGGGTGGTATGTAGCAGAACCAATTGCAACTTTCCAGAGAGAATTGGATATATACTTGAAGGGGAGAAATTTGCAGGGCTACGTAGATAGCTGTTTCAAACACAGACATGATGCACAGAATGGCCTCATTCTGTGCTGTATGGTTCTATGATGGTGCTGTTAAATTTAGGAATTGTAACACTACAATTGACATCTATTTACCAATGATGCAATACTACAAAGTCCAGGAAAAATAAAATTAAAATTCCACTATTTAGAATCTCCAACCTATTACTATAAATCATTTACAGCAAATTAATGAAAGATATCAAGTTTGGTCACATTTTCTAAACAAAAAGTCAAACGTCCAAGAAATCTAATGACAAAAATAAATGGAAATTTAAGTTTTTAAAAAAATGAAACACCTTCTTCACTTTCTCCAGCTAGTATTAAAAGTGAGAATAAAGCTCAACGTTATTCTAATTTCTCTAACAGTATCTAATATTTATGAATTTTATTTGATAAGTTTATGCGAAACAGAATGCTACAAACATATTCACTGGAGTACGCTAGACAGTAAGTACTTCTCAAATTCATAGCATCAACAATATTCTCCACCATTCATTTGTTGGATAAAGAGCAAATGTGCTTGAAATAAACTTACCCGTTTTAGAAGCTAATGTGAAATCCATTCCCAACGATGGTAAAAAAAAATTTAAACCCCAATTCAAATGTTAGTTATTGCATATCAATAAAGGCAATACACAACATAAAAGCAGCACCAGTCCTCTATTAGTTAAAACAATTTAATCAAAATTATGGATTTTATATCAAGGATTATTGCTCTAGTCATGGGGTTGTTTGCCTCGAGACGGTCCTGTGCAAAGGTTTGGAGTCCCTACATTTTACTGGACAATAACACAAATACTACCTACTTAACTGGTGTCAAATCAGCATCTGAGAAGAGAAAAGGATTCTCTGGAAGGGTCTCCACCCAAAACATTAATCTGCCTCTTCAAATACTCACTGAGTCACTGCATAAATTCCAGCAGTTGTTGGTTTAACTGCAAAGAGTTGAGTTCTAACTAGTCTGTATTTGTTTTAGTCTGATTCATTTTTAGGAGACAATCCTTAAATGAAGAAGCACCGAGTGGCACCTCGCAGTGTGGAAAGGGGGTGAGGGAACTCCCCAGCAAGGCTGAGGGTAAGGGAAATAGGGAATTCCCCAGCAACATGGAAAGGGAGGGAATAAAGGTAGAGAGGAGAGGGAATGAGGGGAGAAGGGAAGAAAATTCCCCAGCAGCTTAGGAGCTGCTCCCTACCTTTAATTCTCCTCACATTTTCAGAAAATGAATCGTATTCCATGTTACAAACATACTATTGTCAAGCACCATTAAAATAAGGGTGGTACTTTTTTACTATCTGGTAGTACTTCCCGTAAATCTGGTTCAATCATGAAAGTAGCCCCATAAACTGGTATGCATCTATTGGGTACCATAACAAACTTATGCATTGAAAGTGCTCTGTGCCATCAATAAAATATGCAAATCCAATGTTACTGCCCTGACTTCTTTGGAGTGGAAAATGCAGAGCTGCTTCTTCCAAAAGACCCTCACTCATGCCAGCACCAAAGTGTGTATCTCATGCTGCCAGTTGCAAACCAATAGGAAAGATACTTTAATTTGAGTGATACCCACTACTTAAAATCGGTCTTCCTGGCTGCTGATCTTTACAACTGCCAGCAATTGTACATTTAGTGTATAGCAAACTGTATAAAACTCGCACTTTCCGAACCAGTGGCATTAGTATGGGTCTCACACATGCTAAAACAGCTAAAAGGTGCCAGCTGTTGCCAAAGCCAGCAGCCCAGACAAAAACAGGTCCTCCCACCAAATTATCTTAGTGAACCCCAACAGTTATACATTTGACTTGCAGCTGACTATGCAAGAAAAGGTAGCACTGGCATATTTCTTGTGTAATGTAAAACCAGCTAAGATCACCAGCAGTATGCTGATCAAAGACACTCAGCGATTACAGATCTCTGCTTGAGCTCAGCATCAATGTAAAAGTGCTATAAGAAATGCATTCACCCAGGCCCATTTCAGACCCAACAACAACCCATAGCAGTGATGTGTGTCGGCACAGTTACAATCTCCTCTAACTCCAAAAAGCAGAAAATGCCGATGTAATGTTTTAACACAAAATGGAAATTAACAGTCAAACACAGGTGTCAATCTTGCATTACAAACAGAATACTTCAACGTCCGAATTAAGATTCAACCTGACTTGTGAACAAAGACTTTGCACCTTTGTTATCAGCCAGAGCATTCATGGAATATTTGTAATAGCCCACAGGATAATTGTGTAGTATCCTCTCCATGTACATGTTGGACTAGATGTGGCAAACAGCCAGAATGTCATAGTACACTGTAACAGCTCTAACCAGGTCATGAACAAATTCTCCATGACTGACACACAATCCCTTGTCTGCTCTGCAGCTTTCGACACAGTTGTCCATACAATCCTCCTTCAATGCCTTCTTCTATCCTGCTCAATGAGACTATCCTCAGTTGATTCCATCCTTACCTATCTAATCATAGCCAGTCTGCTCATATCACCCTCACAATGTAATCTCTGGAATTGATCCTTGCCCTGGTCTTTATCTACATGCTGCTCCTGGTCAACATCATCCACAGATATGGGGTCAGTGTCATTGTGCACAGCACCAATACCTAGCTCTCCCACGCCACCACTTCTCTCAATCCCTCTAATGCCTTTGTGCTTGTTCAATAAGAGTCTTGGATGAGTCTTAATTTCCTCCAGTTAAACATTGGGAAGAGTGAATACATCATTTTTAACCTCACCATAAACTCCACTCCTTTACCACCAACTCCAGCCCCTTCCCAAGTCACTGTCTCAGGTTGAACCAGACTGTTCACAACCCCTGTATCCTGTTCAACACCAAGGCAAGTTTATGACCCCACAACCTCACCATTACAAAGGCCATGTACTTCTATCTCAAACATCAGATATCTCCGCCCTCCCTCAGCTGACCTGCCACCGAAACCTTCAGGTCTTCAACTCCAATCTCAATAACTCCTTTGCTCTCTTTGCCGGTTTCACATTCCTCCACAAACTCCAGCTAATCAAAAACTCTCCTGCTAGAATCCTAGCCTGCACCAAGTCCCACTCACCAATCATCTCAAACTTAAAATCTCTCTTCAGGGACTTTAAAAAACCCAACTAGGTTATCAAAGAGACCATTTAGAAATGTAAAATACTGATGATGCAGAATTGCACCAATCAGCTCAGCATTTTAACTAGGGAGAGGCAGAGATCATTCACATACTTTGCATGTTTCTGCTAGATGCCAAGACCACAATTTACCAAGAGTACTGCTGCAATAAAGATAAAGTGTTCATAATATAGGGAAGTACTGACGGAGTTATATCTTTCACCAGCACAATGGTAAATTGCTCATTAATGCAGCACACAAAACATGGAGAGTAATTCATTTATTATAATAATTTTACCAAAATACTGGTCTGAGGCCATGCGCTTCATAGGCACAAGCCTGCCGTTACATTAAGTGACTGTGAATCACACTTTTGCTGACAGCAGAGGGCTCTGCATGTGCATAGCTCCGCTTCGAACATTCATGTTTTGAGAATTCTTTGTACAGGGAAACACACTTTGAAATATTCCATCACACAATTCAGAACACTGAGAAACACTGTACATACTAAAGAGCAAAATTAATCTCACTTTTAATTGAAGTCATCCGTCTTCCACTTTATTACCATTATATGCAATCTGTTTAGCTGACAAATCACATCATGCTCTGAGTGCTCTGCACAGAGTATCTTAACCTGAGTGGGCTTGGGAATTTGGAAAGAGTGGGAATTCGAAGAGGGGGAAGGACCTAATTGGAGGAGGATTCAGCAGTGACACAACCTTCGACAATTTCTAACAAAAACAAGGACAGCAGGTAGGTGATCGGTTGGTGAGCACAGGTATTAAGATTTTTTTTTCACTAACCTTGGACTCTGGTTTAAACTAGATGTAATAAACTATAAAATACTGTATTAAACTTATAGCTTAACTAGTTAAACTAATTAATATAACTATAAATAATCACTGAATAAAGACTTCAACTATTAAATAAATAAAATATGGCAGAGCAGGTTGTGTGTCTAGACTGTGAGAGTTTGTGGACAGCAAGACTGTCCCGAGCAAACATGTCTGCAGGAGATGTCTCCACCTCGAATCTCTCCGGCTCAGAGTCATTGAGCTGGAATGCGAGTTGGAGACACTCCGACACACAAGGGAGGGAGAGGAATTTCTGGACAGTTTTATCCAGAATACAGTCACATCCCAGAGGAAAGCACAGGTTCAGGAAAGGGAGGATGTGACTGTTAGGGAGCCGGGTAGTGGGGATTTAGGAGAGCTTGAGGAGGAGGTCCAGCAGACACTGGTCCTGTCCAACAGGTATGATGTACTCACTACTTGTGAGGACAAAGAGAAAGACTGCAGGGAGGACAGCACAGTGCAGACCAAGGCACCTTATGCTCAGAAGGCTGTCCATTGGGGTTGCGGGGGGGGGGGGGCGGGTGGCGGGGGTGAAGAGCAGAATAGAAAAGTGGTAGTGACAGGGGACTTTAATTAGGGGGATAGATAGCATCCTCTGCAGCCAAGAACGAGAATACCGAAGGGTGTGTTGCCAGAGTAAGGGATATCTCACGGCAGCTGGAGAGGAACTTGGAAATGGGGGAGTAAATCCAGTTGTCGTGCTCCATGCTGGAACAAACGACATAGGCAGGATCAGGGAGGAGGTCCTGCTGAAAAAGTATCAGGAGTTAGGCACTAAATTAAAAAGCAGAACCTCAAGAGTAATAATCTGTGGATTATTGCTTGAGCCACGTGCAAATTGGCATAGAAGCAGACAGATCAGGAGAATTAACACATGGCTCTTTTCATTGGACACTGGCAGCAATTCTGGGACAGGAAGGAGCTGTACCGATGGAACGGAATCCAACTGAACCGGGATGGAACCCGTGTCCTAGCGGAATGGGTAAATAGGGAGGTGGCAAAGGTGGTAAGATGGGGGGAGGGATCTACAAGTAACGTAGCCAGCCTAAATATAAACAAAACAGAAAAAGTGATCATAGGAAAGAATAAAGTAAGGGAGGGCATTGATGGTAAGGGAATAAATAGTGTTATAGAACAAGAGTCTAAAAAGATGGTTAAACATAAAGTGAGAGGAAATCAAACTGTCTGTACAGCAATATACACAGTGTCCGTAATAAAACAGGGGAGCTGGAGGCAATCGTGCTTTACGAGGAACCAGACATAGTAGGGATTACTGTGACATGGCTAAAGAAAAATCAGGACTACGAACTAAACATTGCAGGCAGGGTGTAACATATTCAGAAAAGATAGCAGGGAAAAAGGAGAGGTAGAGTAGCTGTACTTATTAGAGATAATATAATGGCAGTAGAAAAAAGTGACAGTTATCAGCAAGACAAAAATAGAATCCATATGGATAGCGATAAAAGATAATAAAGGATCAATCACATTAATGGGTGTAGTCTACAGCACACCTAATATTGGAGGGAAGGTGGAGGAAGAAATACGCAGACAAATTAGGGAAATTACCAAAAAGGATAGAATAATCATCATGGGGAATTTCAACTACCTTGATATTAATTGGATAGAAGAGGTAGGTAAAGGGGATAAGAAAATAGAATTTTTACAGGACTCCTTTCGAAAAAAATATGTAAAAAGCCCAACAAGGATTCGCTATTGGATCTAGTAGTGGAAAATGAACCAGAGCAGATAAGAAAAGTAAAAGTAGGGGAACATCTAGGCAATAGTGACCATAATATAATATGCTGTAATTGAGATGGACATAAGTATGACCCAGGGTAATAGATTGCAGAAAAGCTGATTGAGGGGCTGAGAATAGAACTTGGGAAAATAAAATGGGCAACAATATTGGCAAAAAACGATGTAGAGCAGTAATGGGAAACATTTAAAACGGTGTTCAACAGAGTGCAGGAACAATATATTCTGTTAAAAGGAAAGAACAAACTAAACACTAATGAGGCTCCATGGATGAATAACGGCAGAAGGAAACAATTGAGGGTAAGAAAAGAGGCATACGTTAAGTACATAGACAGCAGGGGAGTGCATGATAAGGGAGAATACGAAAAGATTAGGAGAGAAGTAAAAAAAATTAGGAAGGCAAAGAGGAACTATGACATTAAATTATCAAGGAACATAAAACAAAATAATAAAATATTTTACAGGCCCATCAATAAAAAAAAAAGGAAGGTTGGGATGGGAATAGGGCCATTATGGGATAGACAGGATAATACCACAGGTAATGAGAGAGATAGCAGAAATACTAAATAATTATTTTGCTTCAAAATTTTCCAGGGAGATAGACTAGGTGGACATGACATTGGATGATGAGATTAGTAATGAGAAAAATACATTTAAACTAAAAAGAGGAGATATATTGAATAAACTAATCAAACACAGAGGTTTGGATGGATTGCATCCATGCATTTTAAAAGAAGCTAGGGAAAAGATAGCAGAGGCTTTACTACACATATTTAATAATTCATTAGAAAAAGGCGCTAGAGGCCTGGCAGATAGCTTCCGTAATAACTTAAGGGGGGTAGAACATGTCCAGGAAATTATCGACCTGTCAGCTTAGCATCAGTGGTAGGGAAAATAATGGAATCCCTACTAAAGGAGAAAATAGATCATCTAGAAACCAAAAATATAATAACGAATAATCAGCATGAATTTCAAAAGGGAAAGTCTTCATTGACCCACCTCAGTGAATTTTTTGAAGAGGTAACAAAGAGTAGACAATAGTAATGCAGTAGATGTAATTTATCTAGATTTTTTAAAAAAGGCTTTCGATAAAGATACCACATAATAGACTGATGAACAAAGTCAGAGAATGCGGTGTCAGGGGACAAGTAGCAGAATGGATAGCGAGCTGGCTTCAAGACAGAAAGCAGAGAGTAGGGGTAAAAGGTAGTTATTCACAATGGCAGAAGGTTGGTAGTGGTGTTCCACAAGGATCAGTGCTGGGACCACTGTTGTTCACAATTTATATTCATGATTTAGACTTTGGAATCAAAAACACAATTTCTAACTTTGCGGATGACACTAAATTGGGGGCGAGTCAATACTGAGGAGGACTGCAACAAATTACAGGAGGACATTAATAAACTTGCAGAATGGCCATATAATTGGCAAATGAAGTTCAACACAGATAAATATGAGGCATTACATTTTGGTAGGAAGAACGGGGGGGTGGGGCGGTGGGTAGCACTCTCGCCTGCGAGTCAGAAGATTGTGGGTTCAAGTTCCACTTAAGGGACTCAAGCACATAAATCTAGGCTTACACTGCAGTGCAGTGCTGAAGGAGTGCTGCACTGTCGGAGGTGCCGTCTTTCGGATGAGATGTTAAACCGAGGTGCCTTCTGTTCTCTCAGTTGGATATCAAAGAACCCATGGCACTATTTCGAACAAAAGCAGGAGTTATCCCTCGTGTCCTGGCTAATATTTATCCCTCAATCAACATAATAGAACAGATTATCCGGTCATCATCACAATGCTAATTGTGGGAGATTTCTGTATGCAAATTGGCTGCCGCGTTTCCCATATTACAACAGTGACTACACTCCAAAAGTAAGTCATTGGCTGTAAACCGCTTTGAGCCAACCAGTGGTTGTGAAAGGCGCTATATAAATGTAAGTCTTTCTTTTGGAGGGTGAGAGTCTAGTGGGCAGTGGTGTTCCACAAGGATCAGTGCTGGGACCACTGTTGTTCACAATTTATATTCATGATTTAGACTTTGGAATCAAAAACACAATTTCTAACTTTGCGGGTAGAGGAACAAAGGGATCTTGGAGTACAAATACACAAATCGCTAAATGTAGTGACACAGGTTAGCAAGGTCATAAAAAGAGTAAATCAAGCACTAGGCTTTAATTCAAGAGGTATAGAACTGAAAAGTAGGAAAGTTATGCTAAACCTGTAGCAAACCTTCGTTAGACCAAGGTGGAGCTTGACAGATCGGAAAAGACGGTTTTCAGTGCATGCACATTGTGCGCTGAAAACCGACTTTTGCGATGTCTTCCAGAGTCCGTACACAGTTCCTACGGACCTGGGGAGGCTGCAATTTCTGGGCCATTATAAAAAGGATATAGAGGCACTGGAGAGGGTGCAGAGAAGATTTACAAGGATGATACCAGAAATGCAAGGGTATACATATCAGGAAAGGATGAACAGGCTCGGTCTCTCTTTTCTTGGAAAAAGGATGTGGGGTGACCTAATAGAGGTATTTAAAATCATGAAAGGTTTTGATAGAGTGTTTAGAGAATGTTTCCACTGTGGGGAAGAACATAACTAGAGGCCATCAATATAAGATAGTCACCAAGAAAACCAATAGGGAATTCAGAAGAACATTCTTTACCCAAAGAGTGGTGAGAATGTGGAACTCGCTACCACAGGGAGTGATTGAAGCAAATTACTATTGCATTTAAGGGAAGGCTGGACAAGCATATTAGGGAGGAGGAAATAGAGGGTTATGCAGAGAGTTTTAGATGAGGAAAGACAGGAGGAGGCTTGAGTGGAGCATAAATGCCAGCATGGACTGGTTGGGCCGAATGGCCTGTTTCTGTGCCATATATCCTATGTAATCCTATGTAATGCTATGCTCTTTCACTGAACAGCTTTCCTTTCCGCACCAAAATAATACAAAAGATACCAGAAGGTCCCAAAGCAAACCAATAATGCTGAACAAGTTAATATCAACACTACAATAAAATTATTCAATCCCATCCAGTCTTTCTCCATAATGCCAACAGAATCTAAACATGTGCTTTCTCAATAAAAGTTATTGCATTAAGTATTTCAAAGCAGCTTTGTAATCTCCAATCTAACAACATTGGATCTAAGTAAGTGTACAGCAAATGTCTGCATTAGTCTTTAAATTTTGGAAGTGATTTGAGTTCATTCTACTTTCCAGGTGATCCATGAATTCACAGCACAGAAGGAGACCGTTCGGTCAGTCGAGCCCATGCCGAATTCAATCCAGAATCATTTTTGTAATTAAAGTGCAATTACATCTTTCTAAAAAAATGTTACTATATCACAAAATAAAACTCTATCTAGTATGTTATGGATATGAAATATTACATATTGTTCCTCCCCATGTGGCAGTTTATAACTCATCCAAATAGTGGATTCACATTGTTAAAGAGATCACTCAACAACTGACTTTTCTACAAAGCATGATCAACGTTTCATTTCTAAATGTGACAGCCAGTTTTTTGTTGCATCTTTTACACACTAAATAATTAATCATAAATGGACTTTTTGCTCCAATGAAGTCATGTGTGGAAGCCTCATAGCTTACAAAAAGAAAAACAGAAACAGAAAATGCTGGCAGTATACAGCAGGTCAGTCAGCATCTGTGGGGAAGACAAGTTAGCATTTCATGTTGAAATCTCCAGAATTAAAAGATAAATAAGCATTTTTGTAGAAATGGGACAAGAGGAAGATGGCAAAAAAAACAAATATTACAATTTGAGAGCTAGTTAATGGTTGCAACATGCCACCTGCTCAAAGGAAAGGCAAGAGATTATTCAATGATATAAAAGATCGTGAGTGAAGCAAAAGATGATCATACTAATAGCCAAGATGGTGAGAGACCACTCAAGGTAAAATGGTAAAGCAGTGGGGAAATTGGGAGGAAAACAATAGAAAGTCTGTAGATGCAGATCTAAAATTAAAAATTGAAATGTTGGAAGCAGACAGTATGTACGTCGGCCCGCAAGATGGAACAACAGGTCAACAGCAAGGATGTAATCCCCCTACCCACCCAATAGTTGTGTTCTGACAAAAGATCAAAACTGGATCGTCAACCTGCCTCCCCTTCCCCTATACTCCCATAAGCACACTCCCCCATCACTGCCTACTGTAAAGAAATGGGGGTTAGGGGTGCATAACTATGTACTAGGTATTAAAGCCAATGTCTAGGAGTGAATCATTACAGGGCATGGAACAGGAAATATACTCCAAGTAGTAGTGGGAATCAAGAGAAGGGCCACATGAAGATGAGGAATGGTTCAAAATTGGAAACATAACCAATGAAGTTCATGATCAGAGCAAGAAACAGCACCATCAAAGCCATCAATGCAACAGCAGAGGAGAGGGAGGAGTTCAGAGTTTTTTTTTTAATCCATTCTTTGGACGTGTACATTGCTGACAAGGCCGGCATGTATTTCCTATCCATGATTGCCCTGAGAAGGGCTGAGTCAGGGCAGTTAAGAGTCAATTACATTGCTGTGGGACTGGAGTCACACATCGGCCAGACCAGTTGAAAGTTCCACATATGATGTTTGGAATCAGCCAGCTTTTTATGCTAGGGTTAGAAGAAAGTATTACTCTAATCTATGTCCCACTGAACTTGTAAGAGGAATAGATAAATTAATATGGCCAAAATCACAGAGGCAGTTTTTGGGATGTTTTTCCAATATTCTCCATTTCCTGATCTTTTGGATTTTCCTGTTAAAATGTCTTTTCACTGCCTCACTGAGACAATGTTTACATTATCTAACAATCTTCTGTTTTTCTTTTAATCTATTCACTTCCTCTCACTGATTAAACATAGGAACAGGACTGGGCCATTCAGCCCCTCGAGCCTGTTCCTCTATTCAATGGGATCATGGCTGATCTGCGATCTAACTCCATATACATGACTTTGGCACATATCCCTGCCTTTGGCAAATATCCCTAATACCTTTGGTTAAAAAAGCTATAAATCTCCGATTTAAAAATTAACAATTGACCTAGCCTCAATTGCAGTTTGTGGAAGAGAGTTCCAAACTTCTACCACCTTGTGTGTGTAGAAGTGTTTCCTAATTTCACTCCAGAAAGGCCTGGTCTAATTTTTAGACTATGCCCCCTAGTCCTAGAATCCCCAACCAGCGGAAATAGTTTCTCTCTATCTACCCTATCTGTTCCCCTTAATATCCTGAAAGCTTCGGTCAAATCATCCCTTAACCTGCTAAATTCTAGGAAATACAATGCTAATTTGTGTAATCTCTCCTTGTAGCTTAACCCTTGAAGTCTGGGTATCATTCTGGTAAACCTACGTTATACTCCCTCTTAGGCCAATATATCCTTCCAAAGGTGTGGTGTCCAGAACTGCTCACAGTACTCTAGGTGTGGTTTGACCAGAGTTTTGTATAGCTGTAGCATAACCTCTAGATATAGTTTCCCCCCCCGACTGTACTATAATGTTTATTTTCTGTTTTGATGAGTTCTACTTAAAATAGGGCCCATAATTTCAGGGAACTTTTCTTCATAACTACAGCTTAAGAATGGTGTAGTACTTTTTTTGCAATGATATTTATGCTGAAATGTCAGTACACTCTAATTTCCTCGATTGTTTCCAAAATACGTCTGCAGAAACCCTCCACCACTCCTTTATATAGCTCCGCCCCTTGCAAAAGACCAATTTGATACTGATTTTCTTCGCCATAAAAATAGATTCTTACTGAGACCTACACTATATTTATCAAAAGTCTTAGTGCACCTGATATTCATTGGCAGCCAACAACCCTAGAACGCCACTAAACACTACATCAAAAAATAATTAAATGCCCTCCTGCATATCATTGCACAGTGCGCCTGATAATGTCCTGAGTTATACCACTTCATTTATATTGATGCACAAAGAACAGTTTTGTGTTGAAGCACCAATGGTATTATCACTGTATCCCTAACCGGCAATGCATTACCACTATAGCATGAGAAAATAGACGATTATAAGCTCCATTAGAAACATAGAAACATAGGAGTAGGCCATTTGGCCCTGCACCACCATTCAATGTCATATGTGATCATTCACCTCAGTACCCCTTTCCTGCTTTCTCTCCATATCCCTTAATCCCTTTAGCCATAAGGGCCATATCTAACTCCCTCTTGAATATATCCAATGAACTGGCATCAACAACTCTATGCGGTAGGGAATTCCACAGGTTAACAACTCTGAGTGAAGAAGTTTCTCCTCATCTCAGTCCTAAATGGCTTACCCCTGATCCTTAGACTATGTCCCCTGGTTCTGGACTTCCCCAACATTGGGAACATTCTTCCTGCATCTAACCTGTCCAGTCCCGTCAGAATTTTATATATTTCCATGAAATCCCCGCTCATCCTTTTAAACTCCAGTGAATACAGGCCCAGTCGATCCAGTCTCTCCTCATATGTCAGTCCTGCCATCCCTGGAATCAGTCTGGTGAACATTCGCTGCACTCCCTCAATAGCAAGAACGTCCTTCCTCAGATTAGGAGACCAAAACTGAACACAATATTTCAGGTGAGGCCTCACTAAGGCCCTGTACAACTGCAGTAAGATCTCCCTGCTCCTATACTCAAATCACCTAGCTATGAAGGTCAACATACCATTTGCCTTCTTCACCGCCTGCTGTACCTGCATGCTAACATTCAATGGCTGATGTACCAAGATACTCAGGTCTTGTTGCACCTCCCCTTTTCCGCCGCCATTCAGATAATATTCTGCCTTTGTTTTTTTGCCACCAAAGTAGATAACCTCACATTTATCCACATTATACTGCATCTGCCGCTCGCTTGCCCACTCACATAGCGCCCTCCTCAAAGCTCACACCGCCACCCAGCTTAGTGTCATCTGCAAACTTGGAGATATTACACTCAATTCCCTCATCCAAATCATTAATGTATATTGTAAATAGCCCTGCGGCACCCCACTGGTCACTGCCTGCCATTCTGAAAAGGACCCGTTTATCCCGACTCTCTGCTTCCTGTCTGCCAACCAGTTCTCTATCCGCATCAGTACATTACCCCCAATAGCATGTGCTTTAATTTTGCACACCAATTTCTTGTGTGGGACCTTGTCAAAAGCCTTTTGAAAGTGCAAATACACCACATCCACCGGTTCGCCCTTGTCCACTCTACCAGTTACATCCTCAAAAAATTCTAGAAGATTTGTCAAGCAGGATTTCCTTTTCATGAATTCATGCTGACTTGGACCAATCCCATCACTGCTTTCCAAATGTGCTGCTATTTCATCTTCAATAATTGATTCCAACATTTTCCCCACTACTGATGTCAGGCTAACCAGTCTATAATTACCCGCCTTCTCTCTCCCTCCTTTCTTAAAAAGTGGTGTTACATTAGCTACCCTCCAGTCCATAGGAACCGACCCAGAGTCGATAGACTGTTGGAAAATGATCACCAATGCATCCACTATTTCTAGGGCTACTTCCTTAAGTACTCTGGGATGCAGACTATCAGGCCCCAGGGATTTATCGGCATTCAATCCCATCAATTTCCCAAACACAATTTCCCGCCTAATAAGGATTTCCTTCAGTTCCCCTTTCTCACTAGACCCTCGATCCCTTAGTATTTCCGGAAGGTTATTTGTATCTTCCTTCGTGAAGACAGAACCAAAGTATTTGTTCAATTGGTCTACCATTTCTTTGTTTCCCATTATAGATTCACCTGAATCTGACTGCAAGGGACCTACATTTGTCTTCACTAATCTTTTTCTCTTCACATATCTATAGAAGCTTTTGCAGTCAGTTTTTATGTTCCCAGCAAGCTTCCTCTCATACTCTATTTCCCCCCTCCTAATTAAACCCTTTGTCCTCCTCTGCTGTATAACATTCTCCCACTCCTCAGGTTTGTTGCTTTTTCTGGCCAATTTATTTGCCTCTTCCTTGGATTTAACACTATCCTTAATTTCCCTTGTTTGCCACGGTTGAGCCACCTTCCCAGTTTTATTTTTACTCCAGACAGGGATGTACAATTGTTGAAGTTCATCGATGTGATCTTTAAATGTTTGCCATTGCCTATCCACCGTCAACCCTTTAAGTATCATTTGCCAGTCTATTCTAGCCAATTCACGTCTCATACCATCGAAGTTACCTTTCTTTAAGTTCAGGACCTTAGTCTCTGAATTAACTGTGTCACTCTCCATCTTAATAAAGAATTCTACCATATTATGGTCACTCTTCCCCAAGGGGCCTCGCACAACAAGATTGCTAATTAGTCCTTTCTCAATACACATCACCCAGTCTAGAATGGCCAGCCCTCTAGTTGGCTCCTCAATCTATTGGTCTAGAAAACCATCCCTAATACACTCCAGGAAATCGTCCTCCACCACATTGCTACCAGTTTGGTAAGCCCAATCAATATGTAGATTAAAGTCGCCCATGATAACTGATGTACCTTTATTGCACGCATCCCTAATTTCTTGTTTGATGCTGTCCCCAACTTCACTATTACTGCTTGGTGGTCTGTAAACAACTCCCACGAGCGTTTTCTGCCCTTTGGTATTCTGTAGCTCCACCAATACCGATTCCACATCATCCAAGCTAATGTCTTTCCTTACTATTGCATTAATTTCCTCTTTAACCAGCAACGCCACCCCGCCTCGTTTTCCTTTCTGTCTATCCTTCCTAAATGTTGAATACCCCTGAATGTTGATTTCCTAGCTTTGGTCACCCTGGAGCCATGTCTCCATGATGCCAATTACATCATATCCATTAACTGCTATCTGCACAGTTAATTCGTCCACCTTATTGCGAATACTCCTCGCATTGAGGCACAGAGCCTTCAGGCTTGTCTTTTTAACACCCTTTGCCCCTTTAGAATTTTGCTGTAATGTGGCCCTTTTTGCTTTTTGCCTTGGGTTTCTCTGCCCTCCACTTTTACTTTTCTTCTTTCTATCTTTTGATTCTGCCCCCTTTCTACTTTCCTCTGTCTCCCTGCATAGGTTCCCATCCCCCTGCCATATTAGTTTAACCCCTCCCCAAAAGCCCTAGCAAACACTCCCCCTAGGACATTGGTTCCGGTCCTGCCCAGGTGCCGACCATCCGAGTTGTACTGGTCTCACCTCCCCCAGAACCGGTTCCAATGTCCCAAGAATTTGAATCCCTCCCTTCTGCACCACTCCTCAAGCCACTCCCTTCTGCACCACTCCTCAAGCCATTCTAATGTTTTCTCCTCTCCTTGCAACAGGTCACAATGGCTGATGTTTGCAAGTTGCATTGCTTCTGTGATGTTCACAGGAAACTGTGAAAATTGAATGACTGAGATCAGGAACTCAGTGTCCAATAACGATCACAGGTTGCAAAACTGGTGATACTGCATAGTGGAGTGCTATCCAAGTGTTTCATTATCACATACTGGCTGTAGCAATACACCTATGGCTTATGCTGGCCAGCAAAACATCAACTCACCATCGCTTCTTTCCGCCGCCCCCCACCCACCCCAACCATATACAGTAGACACCTCAAATCGCTGGAGAAATACCACCAACGATGTCTCCGCAAGATCCTGCAAATCCCCATGGAGGATAGACGCAACAATGTCAGTGTTCTCGATCAGGCCAACATCCCCAGCATCGAAGCACTGACCACACTCGACCAGTTCCGTTGGCGGACCACATTGTCCACATTCCCGACAGAAGACTCCCAAAGCAAGCGCTCTACTTGGAATTCCTGCACAGCAAGCGAGCCTCAAGTGGGCAGAGGAAACGTTTCAAGGACACCTTCAAAGCCTCCTTGATAAAGTGCAACATCCCCACCGACACCTGGGAGTCCCTGGCTAAAGACTGCCCTAAGTGGAGGAACAGCATCCAGGAGGGCTCTGAGCACCTCAAATCTAGTCGCCGAGAGCATGCAGAAAACAAGCACAGGCAGCGGAAGGAACGTGCGGCAAACCAGACTCCCCACCCACCCTTTCCTCCAACGATTGTCTGTCCCACCTGTGAGAGAGACTGTAATTCCCGTATTGGACTGTACAGTCACCTGAGAACTCACTTTTAGAATGGAAGCAAGTCTTACTCAATTTCAAGGGACTGCCTATGATGATATCTCCCTCCACCCCTGCGCCCCACCCCCCACCAAATAAGTTTGAAGGTGCAACTAATGCACTAGATATATGCTCAAAACGAGAGAAGTTCTCATTTTCAATATAATTAAACCGTAGATCTTCAGTCCTAGTTTTCCTGGAAACAGAGAGACACTTTTCTCTACTTATTTTTTTTAAGAAGCAGTATTGCAAATCCAAGAAGAAAGTCTTCTTTAAGGATTAAGAATAGTAACTGACACACTGAATACACTGTGGTAGAACAAAAATATCTTATGTATTTGAAGGGTACAATTTAGCACTGAAATAACAGCACCTGTATGTCTCAAGTTCAAAAATATATGTGCATAACTGTAACTCAGCTATTATCTACAAACAAAAGTACTACCAAGACATGAACATAAATACTGAAAAACTGCTTGGATCATCCATTGCAAAAACGGTGTTATATAAAACAAATCAAACAAAACCAGGTTATTTCAACAACAACTTGTTCAAAATGGGAAAACCGAACAAAATATAAGCCCCGATAAACTAAGACCATCGATGGAAAGATTACTGATAATAACCAGAATTTCCAAGAGAAAAATATGCCTAACACAGTTGAGAAATTATTCACCTTGTTCTCAATAACATGCAATTCATAGTAACACTTGTGCTTCACAGAAACTATTTCTGTGAAACATCGCACACAGTTCACAGCAATACCTTTCTATCCAGTCATGGCCCAGCTGTGAAACATCTATTCCTACATTCAAGAAAAATGCTGCAACCTTCTCAATTGAAACAATTTCACACATCTTCACTGTTTAAAAACAAAAAAGAAAGTTATACTTCTGTTTAAATGGTCCTTATGCTCCCATGCCACACATTTGTCACAGACCTTCTTAAATGTTGGAATTTAGCATCTGCTTGCTCATACGTTGGTCTAATTGCAATGAGGACACAACTACTCCCAGCCAGATCTACAATCCCAGAAACTTTAAATCAGCATTGTGTAACTTGCCGTTGAAATTTTTTTTGAATGTGACTTTTACTTCCCTGAGGAAGATGAAAAATAAATTTATACCAGTACAGAATGACCTATAATCATTCAGATTAATTAAATTATTCTTTTTATGGCCTTAGTTCCTTGCCCCTCAGCATTTTATAACTTCAGCAATTCCTTTGCTGAAGGAAACTTAACTGATTTATTTGCAAAGCATTGAAGTACATCAACATTTTACATTAATATAGAACTATAAACTAGGATGAGATGTGGTTTCATACATAACATTTGATGCAATTATAGCTCTGTATATCTACATGCCACACTTCTTGGAATTCTATAGCAATATCCCCATCAGACATCTTTACCATTATTTCTGAAAATAAGTTGTCAAACATTAAACAATACACATTGTAAACTACGGTTGTATTCTTTCTGAAAAATGTAATATTACATTAGTTATCATCTTATATCTGGAGGTGCGACGTTCTAATCAATGGAAACACAGCGTCAGTTTCCACACGTACGCTGATGACACCCAACTTTACCTCACCACCTCTACTCTCGACCTCTCCATGGTCTCTAAATTGTCAGACTGCTTGTCCGACATCCAGTTCTGGATGAGCAGAAATTTCTCCAATTAAATATTGGGAAGAAGGAAGCCATTGTTACGGACCTCTCCACAAATTCCATTACCTACCAACTGATTCATCCTTCTCCCTAACATCTGTCCGAGGATGAACCACACTATTCGCAACCTTGGTGTTATATTTGACCCTGAAATGAGCTCCTGACCACATAGCCGCAGCATAACTAAGACTGCCTATTTCCACCTCCGTAACATCGCCCGTCTCCGCAAATGCCTCAGCTCATCTGCTACTGAAACCCTTATCCATATCCTTCTTACGTCAAGACTTGACTATTCCAGCGTATTCATGGCTGACCTCCCACATTTTACCCACCCCCGAGATATCTGCACTTCTCTAATTCTGCCTTCTTATTACAATCGCTCAACCATTGGTGGCCCTGCCTTCTGTTGCCCAGGCCCCAAGCTCCAGAATTCCATGCCTAAACCTCTACCTCTCTTTCCTCCTTTAAGACACACCTTAAAACCTACCTCTTTGACCAAGCTTTTGGTCACCTGCCCTAATTTCTCCTTATGTGGCTCAGTGTCAAAATGTCTTGTCTGTGAAGTGCCTTGGGACAATTTAATATGTTAAAGGAGCTATATAAATACAAGTTGTTGTTGTAAATAAACATACTGGCCATATGTAATGAGCAGAATTAAATTATTTCTGTGTAAATCAGTTATCCAGTTCAATGTGATTCCTTTATTCTGAGCAAATCTGACCTATCTGCTTTTTCAAGATAAATGCTAGGCCCTACAAATGGCACCAGGGGAACCATAGTTATGTCATTAAGGCATACGTCAAGTGGCCTATGCACAATAGGCAGCATTCTGAACAACATTGCTACAATGAAGTACATAAAGCCAAAAAAGAAAATTCAGAGATTGTTTGGACTGAGGGAACTTCTATTGCATTGCCTAAACTGATTGATGAGAAATGCATTGCAAAATGTATCACCATTAGCATTATGTGGCTCGATGCCAATTGTATTTGGGTAACCTTGGGACGTTGTACTACGTTAACGGCATGAGAACAAACCAGTCCCACCCAGCCTTTCCCTCAACAACTCTCTGCCCCACCTGTGACA
Source organism: Pristiophorus japonicus (assembly GCF_044704955.1). Taxonomy (NCBI): domain Eukaryota; kingdom Metazoa; phylum Chordata; class Chondrichthyes; family Pristiophoridae; genus Pristiophorus; species Pristiophorus japonicus. The sequence goes on from NC_091980.1 coordinate 229,935,671, forward strand.
GGGACTGTGGTTCTCATATTGGACTGTTCAGCGACCTAAGGACTCATGTTTAGAGTGGAAGCAAGTCTTCCTCTATTCCGAGGGACTGCCTATGCTGCTAAGTTGTTGTTGTTGAAATAACCTTTTGTTCTGCATGACAATTATGTTCACCGTAAATATTTTATAAAATCATAAAAATACATTTTTATCCTTAAAAAACAGATTATAGAAACATTTGGGGCAAATGCAGGCTGTAATCCAATGAGTTGCTGGGATGACTTTCTCAATCTGCGAGAGCAGAGCTCAAGCAATTTAGGACAGAAATTGCATTTCTGAAAGATAGATTTATTCAAAATTGATTTGTTGAATCATCTTAAAGCTAAGTACCTATACATTTTCAGCATTTTGGATGATGGAGCCTAACAAGAAATCACAGCAAGCTTTGTAAAGCAGATTTGAAAATAAAATACTGTACTCTAAAGTTCAGATCTATTATAAAGATTAACATCTCGAAATGCTTTATCTGATAACCCCAACATTGCATTAATTTACGTTGTCATCACTTGTTTAGAAAAGTCTAAATTGCTGTAAAACAGATGACATCTGCTTTGTATATTCAAACAAGTGTGTTATTCAGTGTTGACTAATTTGACATTGCTCCTCGTACGAAGGTAAACAACGTTCAATCAAAACATCTGTCCATGTAGACAGAAGAGCTTCGCCCACGCCCGACTTGTAAAATTGCATCCTGTTCATAGTCTGTCGCCACCTCAGTCTGTGGCCATCTGAACAGACTTTTATATAGTTGGGAAAGGGTGAAAGTCAGAATATCCACCTATATTTTGCAGCACGTTCTTACCTTTTACGAAGCTCTGCCTATTGATCCTGTTAAACCTTGTCCTCACGCACGAATCGGACACACCCAAAATTATCATTCTATCACACAATCCAAATACATATCTGACGGCAATAATGCCCTCTCTTTCCATTCATACGCACACGCAGACGCACCAATCCTCGCCAAACTCCCTCACCCCGTGTAGGAGCACACGCCTCCCAGTCACATTTGGCTGCGTTAATTCTGACCTTACACCAACATCTCCCCCCGATCGCAAGGCAAAAGTGACTGCAGATGGATATGTACATACATTTCTCGTGGAGGTAGATTGGAATCAAGTGTTTTCCTGACTCTCGGCTTCCTGAATAGTGTTCCGTGCAAGTCTGACGAAGTTACAATGATGAGTCCACCCGTCTGATTCCAGGGCAGAGCCTACACTGAAACCACAAAGCAAACCCTCCCAGCGGCCAGCTGTTTTAAACATACCATTTCCATTAGACACACGTAAAGAAGGGTGTAGGTAGGCTGCTATGAACAGAAACACGGAATCCCTTTACAGGTGATTGCCTTCATCAAATTACAGTCCCGACCCCTCGCTCTCCCTAATGGGGAATATTTAAACGGCACTCTGGTGTACCAGCAGCACGCCGCATTCTTTGAAACATCCAATACAAATAAATGATCACTCGCTTTTTTATTATTGTTCTCTTATCTAGCCGACTTCGCAAACATCACAAAACAAGAAAAAGCCTCCTGTCTTTTAACCTCACCTTAACAAAAGCATCCACAAGTCTGACAAACAAAAGACGAAGCGCAGGATGGGACTGGGAAAGATTAATGATTTCTGACATGTGGGCTTGGCGTTTTAATTCCATGAATCAGAAGAAAATCAACCGAACAACTGACACATTCTTCGCTGTCTCGGAGCGCACTCCCGGCTCTCGGGCACCCGACACAAAACCCAAACTCGACTTGCAGACATGAAAGGAACAGCTGCAAATCTGTGGAATTGGGGAACTCCGTTAAAAGCCCCGCATCGCCCAAAGGCAGGAAACGTGCAGACGGTACATCCTGACTGAAGACACCCCTTGCAGCTCACGCCGTTTCCTTTTGTTGCGGAGAATGCAGGCTCGCCTGACAATACCTCTCAAGCACGGAACCCCATGCAGTCCCACCCATGCTCGTGCCCTAACCTGAACGCTTCGTTCGTTTTCCGCCTACTTTTCTCTGATGAACACAATAAAGAGCCAACCGCAAATGTCACCCCCACTGGGAAAAAAACAAAAAAAATTGCTTACCAACAAATTCTACCCATCCGTGCAGCAACGTCCATATTTTTCCCCTCTTCTTTACAAAAGGATTCAGTTTAACAATTTCCTCTCACTGCAGGTGACATCATCCTATTTCACCCATAGAAGACAGCAGTCGGTTAGTGCGCATGCGTGGTAGACGCGCGGTATACTGGGAGTTGTAGTTCATTCGTCGGCGCAGGTTTGACACAGTGGAACAACCAGGCAGACGGGACTACAATTCCCAGGGTCACCGGCGCAATAGAGGAACGCCTCTTCATTGCAAAGGCCGCTGCTATTGGGTGTAGATAAGGTGCTGGCTCGGGATGGTAGCCCTGCCCCCATTGGCTGGGTGCGCAGCTGAGCTCTGTGCTTGCACTGGCTACAATGTCGTTCACGTGCGGTGACTTTATTTGTTGGAACGTCACCCGGGTGGTTCGAGGTCCGCACGCGTCACACCTGGCCATTGGGTGGCACTTGCTGCACTCCACTGCCACATACTAAACTGCGGCCCAAACAGCAGCGGACTCATTTTTAACACAAAAAAGGGTACACTTTTAAATTCCTGTGCTGTGATCGCGCAGGGCGTCACGCCTGCTCTGTACCTTCAGCATTCGTTCTTTTCTATCAATAAATTAATCGCCGTTTATGTGAACATTTAAAGTTAACTATTGCTCAGGTAAAGTCGGTGTTTTCTTTTTTGTTTACCAAGGATATGCATTGCAAATTCGTCAAAGTGGCCAGATCTTTTTAAACGGTGTTCTGAAAACTGCTTATATCACAATATGATTGTGTTCATGTCCAGCGGACCAGGGTCTATTTGAGTACAGTCAGGTCGAAATATTCCCTCTGAACAACTCTAGGCAGGGGCAATACAGAGGACACGAGGAGGCATATGGCTCTTATTACAAGTGTGTCAAAGATCGAATATACAGATCTTCCACAAGAGTGTAATGCAATACGTATCTCAGGAATCCGCGGATGTTTATACCAACAGCATGTTTAAATTAGCTTTTAAAAATGCTTTGTAACATTTTCTTTTTGCAAACTGGGCATTGGCGACGTGACAGTGTAACCAATGAAGATACGATATAAAACAAATCACTTGCTGACACTTGTGTGATTTTATCATAGTTTTAACTCGTTATATTTGTTTTAAAAGCTAAATGCTGGAGTTCGAAACCGATGACCACAACTGATTTGAAAGATCGATCGATTCCCTGGACTTACCGTTTTCAGCTTTTTAATTTAGTTCGTAATTCATTTTATATCCGTCTAGTAAATCATACATTTTGTTGGATTCAAAGGTATTAAAACACCCGTGTATGATAATGGACTATGCACTTGTGAAAATATTTATTGTGAACATTTGGAATGTTTATTAGTAATTTAAAACATGTTTTCACAAAACTGATTGGAATTGTACACGTATCCGTTGTTTTAAGCACTATTCGGGGTAACGTTCTGTGTTCATTTCAGGTTTAAATTTGTTTCTCTGTTTATTAGTTTACAAACTACATGATTCATGTTTTCAAGTTAAATAAAAAGCTTCTACATTTCCAGTTACTTTTCAAATAATAGAAACCAGTAGATCAAAATATTTACTCAAACCCGGTCAATTTACTCCAGAATTCTCAAAACAGATGAAAGTAAAATCAACAAATAAAGTAATATACCCTTTACAATCAAATTATGTTTTCAAAAGTAATTATCTGGAATCACATTGAGAAATAGCTTCTGTTTTATAGAATGTTTTTGCAACATTTCTACAGTAAATTAAAATGCAATAAAATTGTACTGTTGTCTTGAGGTGACAACAGAACTCACTTTCTACAAAGAAATGGAAACTAGACCCTAATAACATTCTCAGCCCAAGGGAGATTAGTTTCTAGATAATTATGTATAATTTGAGATATCACAAAGACATCAAATGCAACATGTATGCACTTTATCAACCTGTAGCCAAATCACTTAAGTAGAAATGATCCTAAGTCAAAGAGCACTTACCAAAAGCCTGCTCACCGTTGTTTAATTTGGGTTGGGCCAGGACCACTCAGCTTCAGACCTCATTGCAGCCTTTGTCCAAACATGGACAAAAGAACTGAATTCCAGAGGTGAGGTGAGAGTGACTGCCTTCAACATCAAGTCAGCATTAGACCGTATGTGACAACAAGAACTGAAGTCAATGGGAATCGGGGGGGAAACTCTCCACTGGCTGGAGTCATACCTAGCATAAAAGAAGGTGGTTATTAGAGGCCCATCATCTTCGCCATGACATTAGTGCAGGTGTTCCATAGGGCAGTGTTTTAAGTCTTCAGCTGTTACATCAATGGCCTTCCCTCCATCATTAGGTCAGAAGCGGGGATGTTTGCTGATGATTGCAAAGTGTTCAGTTGCATTCACAATTCCTCAGATAATGAAGCAGTCTGTGCCCGCATGCAGCAAGACCTGAACAATATCCAGGCTTGGGCTGATAAGTGGTAAGTAGCATTCGCGCCACACAAATGCCAGGCAATGTCTGTTTCATTCCTAACACAGATGAGACTGCACACAGGGAGGTTAAAGTAACAGTGACCTCAGTCTTTATTAAAACACTCCAGAGTGAATAAGAGGTCTGAGGGGCCGGCTTATATACAGTGCTCCCAAGGGATGCTGGGATCCCTTGGGACTTCAGGGGATGTGCTCCCTGGTGGCAGAACATGGGAGTGCATGCTTTACAGATACACAACATCACTCCCCCCGCAAAGTCAAAATGAATACTATTTACAAGATGAGGCGGTCGGGTGCCTTTCTTTCCCTGGTGGACCGCCTCGGTACAAATGTCTGTTCTGGTGTGTTGGCTGTGCCCTTGCTGGGCTGGCATGTTGTTGGCCCTGCAGGGCTGTTGGGTGAGCCTGGCCTTGCTGGGCTGTTGGGTGTGATGGGTTCGATTTCCTGGTCCGGCCTGGTGTCGTTGATCCTTTGGGTGTGTGTTGTGGGCTCGAAAAAGGTGGTGTCTGCTGTGGGTTTTCAGGGCAGTCTGTGAACCGCAGTTTTTTTTAATGTTTTGAATCACAGATCAATATTTGTGGAGTAGCACATGGCTACAAAAGTGAGCATAAAACCGTCAGATTGTCACAAATACCCAATTGATTCACTAATATGCTTTAGGGAAGGAAACCTGAAATCCTTACCTGGTCTGGCATTTATGTGACTCCAGTCCTACACCAACATGATTAACTCTTAACTGCCCTCTGAAGTTGCCCAGCAAATCACTCAGTTGTATCAATAGGGATGGGCAGTAAATGTCAGCTTTGCCAGTGATGCCCACATCCTAAGAATGAATTTTTAAAAATCTCTACATTGTGAACTGTTCTAACAATGATGGAGAAGATTACCAATGCCCTAAACTTTTATGCAATTGACTCCTTGAGGAAGCAACAGATCTTTGTCACATCAGCCAGTTGGCTATGCACATACGTATATTTAGCAAGTGACCAATGCTCTCTTTGCAGAGCTACTTAGTTCATGCAATTTGGCAAGGCTCACACATAGATGAATGAAAGGGCTATCAACTTTAAATGTGTGGCTGACTTTGCAAAGGTGCTAGAGCCCTATCCTACTTGTTATATATGTAAGCCTGTGTAACCACCAGAGGGCTCATCCCCTGGAGTTCCAAGCGACCCACAATCCCTTGGGAGCAACTGTACTTAAGGAGGCCTCACAGGCTGGAGAGGCACTCTGGAGACCTGTAATGAAAGACTACGGTCACACTTTACTTTGAGCTCACAGTATCTAGTCAGACTCTTTATTCATACATAACAACTGGCGACGAGATACAGATGACGAACCCAACAAGGCAGAGAACAGTGGGCATCCTGGAGAAATTTTCGGAGGGAGATGATTGGGAAACCTTCGTGGAGCGACTCGACCAATACTTCGTGGCCAACATGCTGGAAGGAGAAGCGAACGCTGCCAAACGAAGGACGATTCTCCTCACCGTTTGCAGGGCACCAATGTATGGCCTCATGAAAAATCTGCTTGCTCCAGCAAAACCCACAGAGAAAACATGTAATGATTTGTGCACATTGGTCTGGGAGCATTTGAACCCAAAGGAAAGTGTTCTGATGGCGAGGTACCGGTTCTACACGTACAAAAGATCTGAAGGCCAGCAAGTGGCGAACTATGTCGCCGAGCTAAGACGCCTTGCAGGGCGAATTTGAAGGACATTTGGAGCACATGCTCAGCAACTTCTTTGTACTTGGCATTGGCCATGCAGTGATACTTCGTAAACTTTTGACTGTAGAGACCCCAACCTTGAGTAAAGCCATTGCGATAGCCCAGGCGTTCATTGCCACCAGTGACAATACTAAGCAAATCTCTCAGCACACGAGTGCTGCTACAAGTACTGTGAACAAAGTAATGTTATTTTCGAATCGCAAAGTACAGGGCAGGCCCCACATGCCTGCAGCTGCACGTCCGCAGATGTCTCAGAGTCCACCATCAAGGGCGATGAATGCTAGGCCATTAGCACACTGTTGGCGCTGTGGAGGTGATCACCATTTCCATTCATGCCGCTTCAAAGGATACGTTTGCAAGGGCTGTGGAACAATGGGACATCTCCAATGTATGTGCAGGCGAGCCGCAAACTCTGCTAATCCTGAAAACCACCATGTTGCAGAGGAGGACAGATCCAGGGTGGATCATGATGAACCAGAGCCTCAGACCGAGGAGGCAGAGGTATATGGGGTGCACACATTTGCCACAAAGTGTCCCCCGATAATGCTGAAGGTTGAATTAAATGGACTCCCGATGTAAATGGAGCTGGACACGGGTGTGAGCCAGTTCAAAAAGACTTTTGATAAATTGTGGTGCAGCAAGGCCTCAAGGCCAATCCTGACACCCACTTGCACTAAACTGAGAACTTACACAAAGGAACTGATTCCCGTAATCGGCAGTGGTACTGTAAAGGTCTCCTATGATGAAGCGGTGCACAAGTTACCACTCTGTGTGGTACCGGGCAATGGTCCCACGCTGCTTGGCAGGAGCTGGCTGGGAAAGATACGCTGGAACTGGGACGACGTCCGAGCGCTCTCGTCCGTTGACGACACTTCGTGTGCCCAGGTTTTAAACAAGTTCCCCTCGCTGTTCGAACCAGGCATCGGGAAGTTCCAAGGAGCAAAAGTGCAGATCCACCTAATTCCGGGGGCGCGATCCAGCCATCACAAGGCGAGAGCAGTAACGTACATGATGAGAGAGAGGGTGGAGATCGAACTGGACTGGCTGCAATGAGAGGGCATCATTTCGCTGATCGAATTCAATGACTGGGCCAATCCAATTGTCCCAGTCCTCAAGGGAGATGGCACCATCAGAATCTGTGGTGATTACAAAGTAACTATCAATCATTTCTCCCTGCAGGATCAATACACACTATCAAAGGCAGACGACCTTTTTGTGACGCTGGTGGGAGGAAAGACGTTCACGAAGCTGGACTTGACCTCGGCCTACATCATGCAGGAGCTGGAGGAATCATCGAAGGGCCTCACCTGCATCAACATGCACAAAGGTCTCTTCATTTACAACAGATGCCGGTTTGGGATTCAATCAACCGCGGCGATATTCCAGAGAAAAATGGAAGGCTTACTGAAGTCGGTCCCGCGCACCGTGGTCTTCCAGAACAACATCTTGGTTTCAGGTCGGGACACAGTCTAGCAGCTGCAGACCCTGGAGGAGGTTCTTAGTCGAATCAATCGCGTGGGGCTCAGGTTAAAATGTTCAAAGTGTATTTTCCTGGCACCTGAAGTGGAGTCCCTGGGGAGAACAATCATGGTGGACGGCATCAGACCCACCAATTCGAAGACGGAGGCAATCGAGAATGCACCGAGGCCACAGAACGTGATGGAGCTGCGGTCGTTTCTAGGACTCCTGAACTACTTTTGTAACTTCTTACCGGGTCTCAGCACACTGTTAGAACCACTGCACACCTTACTGCATAAAGGAGATGAATGGGTATGGAGTAAAAGCCAAAAATGCCTTTGTAAAAGCTAGAAAACTGTTATGTTCAAACAAATTGCTTGTGTTGTATGATCCATGTAAGCGTTTGGTACAGCATGTGATGCGTCGTCATATGACGTCGGGTGTGTATTGCAACAAGCTAATAAATCTGGGAAATTACAACCGGTTGCTTATGCATCCAGAAGTCTGTCTAAGGCTGAGAAAGTGTACAGCATGATTGAAAACAAAACATTAGCGTGTGTTTATTGGGTAAAGAAAATGCATCAATATTTGTTTGGGCTCAGATTTGAATTGGAAACTGACCATAAGCCGCTGATATCCCTCTTTTCTGAAAGTAAAAGGATAAATACGAATGCATTGGCCCGCATCCAGAGATGGGTGCTCACATTGTCCGCATACAACTACACCATCTACCACAGGCCAGGAAAAGAAAACTGTGCCGATGCTCTCGGTAGGCTATCATTGTCCACCACGGGGGTGGAAATGGCACAGCCTGCAGATTTAATCATGGTAATGGAAGCATTCAAGAGGGAGCAATCACCCGTTACCACCCGACAGATTAGAACCTGGACGAGCCAGGACCCCTTACTGTCCTTAGTAAAAAACTGTGTGCTTCCTGGGCGCTATACCAGTGTCCCATTAGAAATGCAGGAAGATATAAAACCGTACCAGCGGTGCAAAGATGAAATGTCTATACAGACAGACTGCCTTCTATGGGGTAATCGGGTGATGGTACCCAAAAAGGGCAGGGACACTTTCATTTGTGATCTCCACAGTACTCACCTAGGCATTGTAATGATGAAAGCGATAGCCAGATCCCATGTATGGTGGCCCGTATTGATGCGGTCTTAGAGTCCTGCGTGCATAAATGTAACACATGTTCACAGTTAAGCAATGCACCGAGGGAGGCGCCACTAAGTTTATGTTCTTGGCTCTCCAAACCGTGGTCGAGGATCCATGTTGACTATGCAGGCCCGTTCTTGGGTAAAATGTTCCAAGTGGTTGTAGATGCATACTCCAAATGGATTGAATGTGAGATAATGTTGGCAAGCACGTCCGTTGCCACCGCTGAAAGCCTGCGGGCCATGTTTGCCACGCACGGCCTGCCTGATGTCCTTATGAGCGACAATGGGTCGCATTTCACCAGTGCCGCGTTCAAAGAGTTCATGACCCGCAATGGGATCAAACATGTTACATCTGCTCTGTTCAAACCTGCATCTAACAGGCAGAGAGAGCAGTGCAAACAATTAAGCAGAGCTTGAAGAGGGTAACTGAAGGCTCACTGCAGATTCGCTTATCCCGAACCCTGCTGAGTTACCGCATGCGATCCCACTCGCTCACTGGAATTCCACTGCTCATGAAAAGGGGCACTTAAGACAAGGCTCTCGTTAGTCCACCCAGATCTACGTGAACAGGTAGAGAGCAGGCGGCTTCAACAAAGTACATATCATGATAGAGCAAATGTGTCACGCAAAATTGAAATTAATGATCCTGTATTTGTGTTGAACTATGGACAAGGCCCTTAGTGGCTTCCCGGCACTGTTGAGGCCAAAGAGGGGAGTAGGGTGTTTCAGGTCAAACTTTGAAATGGATTCATCTACAGGTAACACTTGGACCAAACCAAACTCAGATGCAAGTACTATCCAGAGCAGCCCACATTAGACCCTATCTCTTTGACCCCCCAACACACACACCAGTGGCAACCAACACAGTGGTTGACCATGAAGCAGAACCTATCACCCGCAGCAGCCCAGCAGGACTCACCACACCAGGCAGCCCAGCAAGGCCAGCTGCACAGCAGCCCAGCGAGGGACGAACAAACGGCTCACCAAAACCAGCATTTGCACCGAGACGATCAAGCAGGGAAAGAAAGGCCCCAGATCGACTCACCTTGTAAATAGTTACACTATTGACATTGGGGGGGGAGTGTTGTTACATATGTAAACCTGTAAATACCTTGTGTAACCACCAGAGGGCTCATTCCCTGGAGTTCCAAAGGATCCCACAATCCTTTGGGAGCACTTGTACTTAAGGAAGCCTCACAGGCTGGAGAGGCACTCTGGAGACCTGTAATAAAAGACTAAGGTCACACTTGAATTTGAGCTCACAATATCTGGCCAGACTCTTTATTCATACATAACATTACTGTTCCAGATTTCCATGGAGAATGTGATGAAGGTGTTTGCTCTAGCTGATGCACGCAGGAACTACAGACCGACTGATGTTACTGATATCCCGTGACAGCTTCGATGGAGCCACATGCAAAGAAGTTGAGGACAGCAATGATCTTGACTGGAATGCATTGCTGTACTATCTGTGATAGTTGGTTGTAGATCTTGTTGGAGGAGGGAACACAACTCTGACAGCCTCCCGAGGGAAGCACAACCTGTTCATGTACTGCTCCTCAGAGAAGTGCAGGTATCTAATCTTAGGCCTATACTCACTGTTGGGAGAGTAAGGACTTCTGCAAGTATGCCTCCTTCTATTTACTGTCCCTGCAGCAGCAGCTCTAGCTCTGATTCTCCTTCTTCCTGAGCCGCTTTCACTTCCTCTAGCCAGAGTGGAATTGCCAGAAGGACCCCATTGATTGAAAACTTGGAATTGCTAGAAGCTCCTTCCGAGTTGAGAAGATGAACACTATGGGCTGAACAGGTCATTCAACCATTGTGGAAGCTACAAAAAATGAGAGTTGGGCTAGCAGTAGTACACAGACACACAGAAACCCCATTCCTGAAAAGCAAAGAACTTGTGCATGAACCAAACCGAAACAAAAGGTTGAAGGAAGGTTCGCGCTGGCAAAGGAAGCCAGAGATATATCTATTCTGGGAATATAGCAAAAGTGTAGCCACCTAAATCACTCAGAATAGCTGACACAAGCTCAAAAAAAGCTAACAATTCCAACAATGTTTAACTGAAAACTGTCCCTGAATAAAAACCTGTGACTAAGGTCACTGCTTCAAGGTGACTGAATAAGTTAAATTCCTTTATATTACAGTGGATTTGAGGATTGTTATTGGTGTTTTGGGATAACATTCAGATTGTTTTTCTGTGAAACTTGAAACCCTTAAGTATGACATGCGAAAAGAAATAGTTACAACAGGGCAGGGAATTTCCTCAAATCTGATGTTGCTGTGTGTTGTGTATCTGTAAAGCATGCACTCCCATGTTCCGCCACCAGGGAGCACATCCCCTGAAGTCCCAAGGGATCCCAGCATCCCTTGGGAGCACTGTATATAAGCCGGCCCCTAAGGCCTGTTCCTCACTCTGGAGTGTCTTAATAAAGACTGAGGTCACTGTTACTTTAACCTCCCTATGTGCAGTCTCATCTGTGTTAGGAACACAACACTATGGAATCGTAACTTTGCCGAAAGTGCGGCACAAATAATGATTCAACCGCAGTTCTGGTGAAGATGCGACAGCAGAGTGAGAGCAGCACCGAGAAAAGCTTTGAAAGTGGATAAGTCCCCAGGACCAGATGAAATGCATCCAAGTCCATTGAGCGAAGTAAAAGAGGAAATTGCAGAGACCTTGAACATCATTTTTCAGTCCTCTTTGGATTTGGGCATGGTACTGGAGGACTGGAGGACTGCTAATGTAGTACCCTTGTTTAAGAAGGGAGAAAGAGATAGGCCGAGTAATTACAGGCCTGTCAGCCTAATCTCAGTGGTGGGAAAATTATTGGAAAAAGTCCTGAAAGACAGGATAAATGTACATTTGGAAAAGCAAAGATTAATTTGGGAAGATCGTGTTTGACTAACCTGACTGAATTTTTTGAGGAGGTAACCAAGAGGGTCGATGAGGGTAGTGCATATGATGTTGTGTATATGGACTTTAGCAAAGCTTTTGATAAGGTCCCACATGGTAGACTGGTCATGAAGGTTAAAGCCCATGGGATCCCCATGGGATCCAGGGCAAAGTGGCAAGTTGGATCCAAAATTGGCTTAGAGGTAGGAAGCAAAGGGTAATGGTTGATGGATGTTTTTGTGACTGGAAGGATGTATCCAGTGGGGTTCCGCAGGGCTCAGTACTGGGTCCCTTGCTTTTTGTGGTGTACATCAATGATCTGGATTTGGATATAGCGAGTAATATTAAGAAGTTTGCAGATGAAACTAAAATTGGCTGTGTGGTTTACAATGAAGAAGAAAGTCATGGACTGCAGGAGGATATCAATCTACTGGTCAGGTGGGCAGAGCAGTGGTAAATGGAATTTAATTTGGAGAAGTGTGAGGTAATGCACTTTGGTAGGGCTAATAAGAAAAGGGTATACACATTAAGCGGTAGGCCACTTAAAAGTGTGTGAGATGAACAAAGGGACCTTGAAATGCTTGTCCAGATCCCTGAAAGTAGCAGGCCAGGTGGATAAGGTGGTTAAGAAGGCATGCGGAATGCTTGCCTTTATTGGCCGAGGCATAGAATACAAGAGCAGGGAGGTTACGCTTAAATTGTATAATACTCTGATTAGGCCACAGCTGGAGACTGCGTGCAGTTCTGGTCGCCGTATTATAGAAAGGACATGATTGCACTAGAGAGGGTGCAGAGGGGATTTACAAGGATACTGCCTGGAATGGAGAATCTTAGCTATGAGGATAGATTGGATAGGCTGGGTTTGTTCTCATTGGAACAGAGGAAGCTGAGAGGGGACCTCATTGAGGTCTACAAAATTTTGAGGGGTCTGGGTGTCGTGGATAGCAATGGTCTATTTCCCTTGGTCGAGGGTCAATTACGAGGGGGCATAGTTTTAAGGTGTTTGGTAGAAGGTTCAGAGGGAATTTGAGGGGAGGCTTCTTCGTACAGAGGGTTGTGGGGGTCTGGAACTCACTGCCTGGAAGGGTGGTGGATGCAGAATCCCTCACAACATTTAAAAGGTGCTTGGATGGGCATTTGAAGTGCCGTAACCTGCAGGGTTACGGACCTAGAGCTGGTAAGTAGGATTAGACTGGATAACCTCTTGTTGGTTGGTGCAGACACGATGGTAAGTACTGCAGGGAATCGAATACGGCCAGGGTGATCTCCTGGACTCGTTTCGATTGCCTGGATGGGTTGGAGAGGAATTTTCTCAGATTTTTTTCCCCAATTGGCCTGGGTTTTTATCTGGTTTTTGCCTCTCCCAGGAGATCACATGGCTTCAGTTGAGGTGGAGTGTAGAATGTTTCGGTGCAAGGCATGTCGCAGTTGTGTGAGGCGGACTGGTTGGGCTGGGTGCTCTTTACCTTTCCACCATTGTTCATTGTTCATAGGTTTATATGTAACCTTCAGGGCTGCTGACCGAGGGCCGTGTGGCTCTTTGTCGGTCAGCGAGGACACGATGGGCCGTAATGGCCTCTTTCTGCGCTGTAGATTTCGGTTTCTAGAATTCCTGGCCCAGGAATGCAGCTGGACAGGAACTTATCACTTATAGACTGCGGGCCGAGTCTCAAAAAAAAGCTTTTCCATAGTCCCCTCTGTGGAAGTACTTCATATAAGGGAACATATTCACACCAATATTAGTTGAAGGACCACATCACAAAAATCAATGTTCCCATCTTCAAAAAGTGAGCATTTTGCAGAAATTTAGGCAGAAATCTCGTCAAAACCCAGAGCCATGACATAATTGCGAGTTGCATAAATGACCAATCAAAACTGCTGTATTTGTCAGTACCGTGAAATCAGTCAATCACGATCTCTGTACTATTTTGATTAGAATCAGTGACTACATGAACTGAAATTTGGCACCAAGTTTATGATCTACAGGCTGGAGTGATACCCGCCCTCCTATATGGCTCAGAGACGTGGACCATATACAGTAGACACCTCAAATCGCTGGAGAAATACCACCAACGATGTCTCCGCAAGATCCTGCAAATCCCCTGGGAGGACAGAAGCACCAACGTCAGTGTTCTCGATCAGGCCAACATCCCCAGCATCGAAGCACTGACCACAATCGACCACTCCGTTGGGCCACATTGTCCGCATGCCGGACACAAGACTTCCAAAGCAAGCGCTCTTCTAGGAACTACTACACGGCAAGTGAGCCTCAGGTGGGCAGAGGAAATGTTTCAAGGACACCCTCAAAGCCTCCTTGATAAAATGCAACAACTCCACCTACACCTGGGAGTCCCTGGCCAAAGAACGCCCTAAGTGGTGGAACAGCATCCGGGAGGACGCTGAGCACCTCGAGTCTCGTCGCTGAGAGCATGCAGAAAACAAGCACAGGCAGCGGAAGATCGTGTGGTAAACCAGACTCCCCCATGCACACTTTCCCCCAACGACTGTCTGTCCCATTTGCGACAGAGACTGTAGTTCCTGTTTTGGACTGTTCAGTCACCTGAGAACTCACTTTTGGAGTGGAAGCAAGCCTATGATGATGATGATGATGATGCACTGAAAAAATGGCGTGCTGCATGTACGTAGTTGCAGGAGCCAAAGGCAACAACATTTCTTTTTCAGACTCTAGATGGATAAAAATTTTCATGAGTGTTCATCAGTGGAAATTTACTGGAACTAGAGAAGCTAAAATTGCAGAGAATGCCATCTCGCAACAATCCCATGTTTGATTGGATAACATCGTTCACATGCGTTTCACTGATACATCCAAGATCGACAGAGCCAAGAAGAAGCAAGAAAGGAAAAATCAGAACTATGAACATGAGTACACGTGACTTTACAGTATTTCCGATGAAACTGTGTCAGCCTACAAATGATTATATCCAACTTTCGTTCCTGTCATATCTTCGGAGAGCACACAACACACAACCTGCAAGTTGGCTGCAGGTTCCGGAATCTTCTGACCTGTTGGTCAGGTGACCTGCTCTTTGTTAAACAGCACTAGCTACAGTAACACAGGTGTCCACAGTGTGGAGCTACAAACATTACACTTCTACCTCCTTAACGAAGAAGTTATTATAACAAACAATCATCATACATAACTTGCATGGTTATACATAACAAAGGCTATGGACTCATTTTGCCATATTTACAAATCAAGCTGAACCACTTGTTCTCTGTTTCGAAGAGGATACCTTCGCTCTCGAACAGAATCTTCCAAACATGGTGTCGAATTTAAACTCATTCGAGGTTGATCCTGAGGGAAGTTTTCCTCCAGGGGATGCCCTTGATTTCCATTTGAACTCTCTCTAACTTCAGAGTGTTTGTTTTCCTGACTCGGACTCAGACTTAAATTCTGACTTTCTCTTGGATTTGTTTCCAGTACATTGGATGTAGGATATGCTACTGGTGTATCAAAACTATCTGATGAGTCAGAAATAATTGAATCACTCCCACTCTCAACTAGTTCCATGTCTGTGGGTAAAATATGATCAATGTGAACAAACCTAACCTGTCCATTATCAAACATCTTGACTAAATATGTACGAGGCCCACATATCTTCACCATTCTTCCTGGTAAACACTTTACCCATTTATGGTGATGGTTTTTCACTCTCACCTTCTGATTTAATTTCACACTTTTCTCTTTTACTCTACCTCTATCATGATTCTCTTTCTGTCTTAATTGGGTCTCTTCTACGGACTCTGCCAAGTTTAGTTTTAACAATGAGAATCTGGTTTGTGGCTGTCGTTTGAGAAACAACTCTGCTGGTGTTGTACCAGTAGTTGTTTGAGGAGTATTACGATATGTTATTAGAAAATTAGCCAATTTGTGGTCCAATGACAACTGTCGTTTCTTTGGATTTGGATCCAACATTTGTTTGATGAGGGCACATTTTACAATTTGTACAGTGCGCTCTGCTGCACCATTCAAAGCAGGATGGTATGGTGGAACCTTGGTATGTTTCACACCATTTTTGCTCGTGAACTATGCAAATTCTTCTGAACAAAATTGTGGTCCATTATCTGAAACAATTTCTTCTGACCAAATGAAGAAAATAATCTTCGCAAAATGTCCAATGTTTTGCTTGTTGTTATTTTCCACATTGGAAACACCTCAACCCACTTCGAATGGCTATCAATCACAATGAACAATTGTTGTCCTTCTAGCTCAGCAAAATCAATATGTAGCCTTTGTCACATCCCGGGAGGCCATTTCCATGGCTGTAATCGTACTGATGGTGGTTGCTTGCTTACTTATGATGTACTCCAAATCTTTATCAAGACCTGGCCACCATAAGTAATTGTGTGCAAAACTCTTGGTCAAGCACATTCCCAGGTGCTGGTCATGGAGGTCTCTTAATAATTTGGACCTGAATTTATTTGGTATAACCACTCTTGCATCCCACATGATACAATCTTTATCGACTGATAATTCATTCCTATGAATGAAGAATGAATGAATATCTTTGTCTGTTACCTGGTTTGGCCATCGGTTTGCAATATAATCATACACCTTTGGCATAACTGGGTCACGTTTGGTTGCTCTACCAATCTCTTCAGCTGTGACTGGCAGTTCATCAATGTATGAAAAATAGAACACCTCTTCCCTATCGGGAGTAACTTGTGATGGGGAAGGCAATCTAGACATAGCATCAGCATTACTGTGATCAGCTGATCATCTGTATTCAATATCATATCTATATGCTGACAAAATCATGCACATGGTCCGTAACGAGAGTAAACTTACGACCATACAAGTATTGTGGAACTTCTTGACCCCAAAAATTAATGCCAAAGCTTCCCTTTTGATTTGCACATAATTACACTCACTGGCACTGAGAGTGTGTGAAGCAAAAGCAATTGGTCTCTCCTCCCCACTACGTAGCGCATGAGAGATTACTGCCCCAACTTCATACGGAGAGGCATCACATGCTAGCTTGATCTCCTGAGATACGTCATAGTGAAGTAACATGGTGCTCTCTACCAAGTTGTTTTTACACTCCTTGAATGCTGTATCGGATTCTTTTGACCAATAGACCTGTTTTTTCAATAGGTCATTTAGTGGATGTAATACCGTAGCCAAATTTGGTAGGAACTTCCCATAATAGTTCAAAAGACCCAAAAAATGATCGAAATTCAGTGACATTATTGGGAGTGGGTGCATCCAGTTTTTCCTTGGTTGGATGTAAACCATCTTTGTCTACTTAGTTAAGAATGTAGCTCTTTTTCGTTATTGTCTTCATTCCCAGGGGTTTCAATGATATTATTTGCAGTAAAAAACAGATCCACATACGCTCTGAAACTTTCACGGTTGTGTTGAAATGCCCCCAAATGCCCTATAAGTCCCATAGGGGCAGCCATTTTGACTCTGGCAGTTTAACCAAGTGTGCTCATAATTTACCTTGGATTTGTAGCTGTTTCCAAAAACAGAGAAGCTCTCAAAGTCTCTCTGTCGGCTGGTTGAATCCTTCACCAACAAAAATTTCAGCTTTATATTATCCGATTACATCCCATTCTCATCGCCAAATGTCATATCTTCAGAGAGCACACAACACATAACTTGTAAGATGGCTGCAGGTTCCAGAATCTTCTGACCTGCTGGTCACCTGCTCTTTACCAAACAGCACTAGCTGCAGTAACACAGGTGTCCACAGTATAGAACTATAGACATTACAGTTCCTTAGTTCAATGAGTATGCTGTTTGACACATTGCATTTAGTGGGCCTGTTTCAGCCCCATATACTTATTTCTGTGTAGACTGACTCTGACTCTAAACTTCTCACTCTGGTCATAACACGCACAAACACAGCAAAAAAATCTCTTTTGACCAAGGGTCATTGTCAGTGGGGCTGATTAGAATATCCATTTTATCATTCCTGCGGAGCCATTGCAGAACCAGTATAGAAAGAAGAGGATAGGAGTGAAGCCGCCACCAAGGTTCGACTGCTTCTCTCAAAGGCAACAGACCCCAAGCTTACACCTGCGAGGGCTTCCCATCTTCTTCCAGTACAGTGCCTTCTCTGAAAGAAGGACAAGAACATTGTGGAGAGACACAGCCAAAAGAGACGAAAAGAGAAGCTGGTACAATTTGAGACTGAAACTGCAGGTAAGCTGCACTTTGCAGCAGAAACCCGCAAAGATGAGGCAATCCTGTTGCATATTCATCGACAAGATCTTGTTGCCTTTGAAGCAAGGTATCATCTTAGCTGCTACCAGATCTACACCAGATTTCTGACCAGAAAGGAGCCGGAAGGCAACCTCCGGAAGGCAACCTCTACCAGACACTTCTGTGATTTATGAGAGCTAGATTGTAAAGAACCATGAAGTTCTTAGAATGACAAAGCTGAACAGTTTGTTTAAGAAATGCATTTTTGAGAAAAAGGGTATCGATGCTTCTGCTAATAAAATGTATAATCTTAAACGGAGAATGTAGAAATCTTATCCTTCCCTGAAATTTGTCAGATCATAACACAGTAATGAGAGTGATCTTGTTTTTGTAGAAGATCTTGCAACAGAAGAAGTTGTTGAGGAGGCAGTCAGAGATTTGCGTTTAGAAACAAGCACAAGTGAGACCGACACAGACATAGATACCAGCATGGATCCTGGAGCCAAAGTTCCCGTCAGGTAATTCATCATCTTAGGCAGTCCCTCGGAATCGAGGAGGACTTGCTTCCACTCCCAAAGTGAGTTCTTTGATGGCTGAACAGTCCGATACAGGAGCCACAGATCCTGTTACAGGTGGGATCGACATTCGTCGGGGGAAGGGGTCGGGAGGGCTGGTTTGCCACGCGCTCCTTCTGCTGCCTGCGCTTGGCCTCTTCATGCTCTTTGCGTTGAGACTCAAAGAGCTCAACGCCCTCCCGGATGTACTTTCTCCACCTCGGGCGGTCTGTGGCCAGTATCTCCCAGGTGTTAGTGGTGATGTCGCACTTTACCAGGAAGGCTTTGAGGGTGTCCTTATAACGTTTCCGCTATCCTCCTTTGGCTCATTTGCCATGAAGGAGCTGCTCATAAAGCATTTGCTTAGGGAGTCTCGTATCTGGCATGTGTACTATGTGGCTTGCCCAGCGAAGCTGATTGAGTGTGGCAAGTGCTTCAAAACTGGGGATGTTAGCCTGGTCGAGGACACTGATGTTGGTGCGCCTGTCCTCCCAGGAGATTTGCAGGATCTTGCAGAGACTTCGTTGGTGATATATCTCCAGCGACTTGAGGTGCCTTCTGTACATGGTCCATGCCTCAGACCCATATAGGAGGGCGGATATTACTGCAGCCCTGTAGACCATGAGTTTGGTGGTAGATTTGAGGGCCTGGCCTTCAAACACTATTTTCCGCAGGTGGCCGAAGGCTGCACTGGCGCACTGGAGGCGATGCTGAATCTCCGCATCAATGTCTGCCTTTGTTGATAAGAGGCTCCAGAGATATGGGAAATGGCCCACGTTGTCCAGGGCTGCGCCGTGGATCTTGATGATTGGAGGGCAGTGCTGTGCGGCGATGATAGGCTGGTGAAGGACCTTTGTCTTACGGATGTTAGGTGTAAGGCCCATGCTTTCATATGCCTCAGTGAATACATTGACTATATCCTGGAGTTCAGCCTCTGAATGTGCACAGGCGCAGGCGTCGTCCGCATACTGCAGCTCAACGACAGAGGTTGGGGTGATCTTGGACCTGGCCTGGAGGTGGCGTAGGTTAAACAGCTTCCCACTGGTTCTGTAGTTTAATTTCACTCCAGCGGAAGCTTGTTGATTGTGAGGTGGAGGAAGATTGAGAAGAGGGTTGGAGCGCTAACACAGCTCTGTTTGACCCCGGTCCGGATGTGGATTGGGTCTGTAAGGAATCCGTTGGTAAGGATCACGGCCTGCATGTCATCGTGAAGCAGGCGAAGGATGTTGACAAACCTTTGGGGGCATCCGAAACGGAGGAGGACACTCCATAGACCCTCACGGTTGACAGTGTCACAGGCCTTTATAAGATCGAAAAAGGCCATATATAAGGGCTGGCGCTGCTCTCTGCATTTTTCCTGTAACTGGCGCAAAGATCATGTCTGTAGAAACAAGCACAAGTGAGACCGACACAGACATAGATACCAGCATGGATTCTGGAGCCAAAGTTCCCAACAGGTAATTATGATGGATCCTTCATCATGACAAACAAAGCCAAATTCTTACACATTCTCGAGGGGTCAGTCAACCCATCTACCCCCTACCATTGATGGAATCCCAAGTGGTTCAACATGGGTGTGGGATGCTATGGTATTGATTCAAATCATGAAACCACAATCAACATTTGGACAGTTTGCTGACCAAGTACTGAAAGTTCTTGTGAGATAAATCCAGAGTGATCCACTTTGTTCCAGACAGATACAAGACTAACAAATCAAAAGTGGTGAAAGGGGACAGAGGTCAGTTGGAGGAATGCAAATCACCAAAATCTTTTCTCCTGTGGACAAAATTTCTGGCTTGTGGTGACAACAAGGAAAATCTTCTCCCGTTCCTCTATGAAAGATGGTGCAAGTCTGCAAAGGAGATTATTGATGATGTAACACTCTTTGCTGGACACGGAAGTGAGTGTCATGCTATACATTAGAATGTCAGCATAACAGATCTGGATGTGGTACCAATCCCAACACTGTTCTCCAACCAGGAAGAAGCCAACACATGACTACTGCTTCATGGCGCATTTGCTGCCAGTTCCAGTGATCATAAACAGTCCTGACACTGATGTCTTTGTACTGTGCTTGGTGTTCTGCAAGGATATTGATACCAAGTTCTACTTTCACACAGGAAGAGGAAACAAAACACGTACAATAGATGTTCATCGCATCTTTGATCACTGGGAAAGATGTACGTGCTGCTATCATAGGGTTTCACTGTTTTTCAGGATGTGATTCAGTGAGTGCTCTGTATGGAATGAGGAAGGTGAAATCCGCAAAAGTCCTGATCGCCAGCAAAGAGCACTGTTTGACATTTGAGAAGTTAGGGACCTCATTTGCTGTTTCACAATCCCTTTGTGAAGAACTAGAGGCATACACTTATGAACTCTACGGGCAGAGTGGATGCAGAGATGTGAACCAGGCCAGATGTCAAATGTTCAAGACCGGAAGTTATGCAGAGAGGTGCTTGCCACTAAATGAATATTCACTGTACAAGCATATACACCGTGCCAATTACCAGTCTGCAATTCACATGCGATGTCTTGAGAACGTGCCGGAAATCCTATCTCCAAAGGACCATGGGTGGAAACTTGAAGATGATGTACTTGTCACAGACTGGATGACACTTTCTCCAGCACCAGCAAGTGTAATGGAGCTTGCACATTGTTCATGCAAAAAGACCCAGTTTGCACAAGGAAGGTACTCTTATCTTCTCAACAAACTACCTTGCACCGACATCTGTTTGTGTGTGGGTTGTGCGAATGTTGCATCTTTGCCCGAGATGTCCAGGGCTGAGGAAACGGATACCCTTGATTCTGATGATGATTCATTGATATGTATTCCTTTTCAGATCTCTTTTTTTCAGATCTATTTTATTTTTACAGTACTTCTATCTTTACAAACAAATCAATACTATTACTTTTATTATTATAATCATTATTATAATTATATGGTTGACAAATGAATGCGGGTGTCCATCTGAAATGTTAATAAGTGTGTATGAAATAAATGGTTGCTATGGTAGATTTCTTTATTAGCAGCGGATATGAAAACAAAACTTAGATTTATGTATAACTGCACCATGTGATGCGTCCAGACCTCAGATGTCCTCAGTGGTACTTCTTTTTACCAATTCTTACACTATTCATGCTTAAAATTTAGCAGTAGCACTGATATGTCACCGTTGCTAGGGTAAAGAAAGTTCATAGCAACTATTTTTATGCTTTTCTTTGTTTTTGGCCATTTCTCGGTAACACTCAATTTTCAGACTTGGGAACATTTGGTTTTTGCTTCAGATACATATGTTTAACATATTTAGCATGGTTCTAGGTACTTCCCACACGGATACTATGGAACTAAAAGTCTAGGCAAGAAAACAGGGCTTCGGCCCATGGTCTATTAAACTGCAACTAGACATAATATTCCATCAGTTCTATGATAGCAAAAAATCAGAAGTACACATAAGTTAAATTTTTGCAGTGGTGCATTTAGAAATTTATGGAGGGAAAAGTGAGCTCTGATGGTGCAAAATTTATTTTCTAGGAGTACCGAGAACCTGGGGTTGGGTGCATTACCAGCATTTTGAAGTGTATTGTGATTTTTTTTCCTTGCCCGTTTTTACTGCTCTTTTGCTATGTTTTCTCTTATCCATATACATTCATGCTTTTTAACTTTCTGTTGAAATTCAGCCTTGATCTTATTTCTTTACCATATTCCACACTTGCGGATTCTTTCGATCCATGACCAATGTCACGAGACCGAATTAGTTAAATAAGAAAACTCAATGCAATCCAAAATGAGTGTGTCTGATGTGAAACAAATAAATAAGCAAATAAAATTTGCTGCATTGTATTAAAAAATGCCATTGAACAAATAATATTCCGTAATCATTAAGCTAATCTTTGGTTTTAATTTTGGAATCAAACAACCCGGTAGAGTTTATGTACTGTGTTATTTATATTTTACTGAGTTTGAGGGCCACTTTCATCAAGCTTTCATCTTTAAAATTAAACTCTCACTTTTACTTTCTATGCTGATTCTCTCCATTAGAATTGAATACATTTCAGTATTAATGCTATCGTTTTAGTTTATCTGAATATCAAAGGGACATATTGCCATTATTTATACATGAAAGCAAAGGTAAATAATCGTCATTAAATCTAAAATCTAACCTGCTTTTTTATAAGGATTTTCTTATGTTACATGTTGATAACCTGTTGAAATTTAAAGACACCAGTCCACTGTAAATTACTGTAGTTCTCTGGGTACAATCAAGAGAGATTTAGCCATGGTTCCTGATCTATCATTTATCCACTGACTTTTTTTCTGTCTTTGACTGCACTACTTTTATTTTTGGTGATCCCGCAGCCTTCAGTAGTGGAAGCAGCAGCAGCATTGTTGAAAACTAAATTTACAGATATTGCAGTAGAAAGTATTCAAGAGGTGGCCTGAATGAACCCGCTGCAGTTCTAAGGGCTATACTTTCCACTTTTCTGTCTATCGGCCAAAAAATGGGCGATGGACCTGTCATGTATTCAACCAGCATTGTAACCCATGTATAAACTGACAAGTTGTAAACTGTGAGAACAATGACCACTAGGTGGTGAACTTTTGGGAGACACTCCTAACCTGGACCTTCAGGTATAAAAGGGGAAGCTCCACCTACCTTCATCACTTGAGTGCTATGGAATAAAAGATAGGTCACAGACTGACTATCTCTCAAGCATGGGCCTTGTGTGCATTTATACTGTATAGTAAGGACGTATCAGGACCAGTGATGTACGATGTCTCAGCCTTACTGAACGCTGGGACATAGCCCATTTTTTGGATATTGATTTTCCACTCGGCGATAGGCCAGTGATGTGAAATGGGCGATGCGAAAGGTCGGCAATGTGACATTCGCCCATTGAACGGCCAACGATGTGGAAGGCCAAAGCTTCCCTAGCAATAGCCTAATGCGTATGCAAATTTTTTTTTTACTTGACTGGTTTTCCCGCATTTCGAGAGGTCAGGGGTCATCCACACATGCACAGAAGGCACAGGGAGGGGCAGAGAGAGAGAGAGGACAGAGAGAGGAGGAAGGCAGTGACAGAGAGGAGAGAAGTTAAAGAGTTTAAATAAGTGCTTTAATTGTAAATACTTTACAATATTTAAATACTTTTTTATAATGTCGGATTTGCATCATGATGCTGAGGGGGAGAGAAAGAGGGCAAAGCCTGTTAGTGACGAGGCCAATGAGGCCCTAGTCAACGAGGTCCATTCCCGGTGGGACAAACTTACTCGGGGTACGCACGGGAAACCCCCACGCTGAGTTTATAGAAAAATTTGTGCAGAGATCGCTGTGGTGGTGTCCATGAGGCAAGGGGGTCGGACCAGTGCCATAAACACTGGAACAGCTTGGTAGCTGCAACAAGAGTAAGTTGCATTTTATATTGTACTGATGCAAATTTTAATTATAATAATGAATCTCCTGTATGGAATTTAATTTGTTTATTCATAAATGTTTTACATTAACTACATGTTAAGATCTGGACAGGGCTCTGAATCTGGGACTATGTATGGGGCAGTGTGGAGGAAACTTTACTCTGTATGTAAGCCCTTGCTGCAGCTGCCCTGGGAGTGTGGAGGGAGCTTTACTCTAGCTGCTGTAGTATAGAGAGATGTATATGTATCAAGATGCAGTATGTAATGTTTTAAACTGTTGTGACTCCATGATACTACCTAGTCAATTAGCTTATGTTATACTCTTTTCTCGTTTGCAGAAGAAGATATCAATCAATCGGGCTGAGCATAGGCGCACCGGGACGGGGGGATGGGGGGGCTCTGCTCAGCTGCAACCGCTGACGGATCTGGAGGAGCGTGCAACTGCGCTTGTGGGTCACGAAACCCGTTCGGCCACCACCTGTGGTCTGGCGGAGTCCAGCTCTGCGTCTCGTGAGTAATGTAATGTCCTGTAATTATAATGCAGTATGCAATATACAAATGTTGTCGTGTCATGTCATGTCATGCATGTAGCCTTTGTGCATAAGAAGCAAGGGATGCAGGGGATGCAGCCGTCACAGCTTTCTGGGGTAATGAAATGTATTGATCTGTAACGTCTCTCGTTAATGTGCACCGTTATGTTCTAATAAGCTCTGTGGTAAGGTCATATGTGTTTTTAAGGTCATCCTGAGCGGCTGATCGAGGTGTAACCAGCACCTGCTGAAGAGCAGGAGGAGGAGGAGGAGGAGGAGCTGGACAACATTATCAACACTGTTATGTATTTAACCCCTTGTAACCTGTATTACACTACCACCAGAGGGCCTACCTCTTGGAGTCCCAAGGGATCCCAGCATCCCTTGGGAGCACGATATATAAGCAGGCCACCCACGAGGTACCTGCACTCTGGAGTCTTATTAAAGGAGCTAAGGTCACACTTGCTCATTGTACACAGTACCCAGTTTCATCCTTTATTGTGAGCCTAGCAATTGGCGATGAGGTAACGAACAACCGAGTGAAAATGCAAAGAACAGTTGGTATCCTGGAGAAGTTCTCAGAAGGGGATGATTGGAAGGCCTTCATGGAGAGATTCGACCAATACTTTTTGGCCAACGAGCTGGAAGGGGACGAGATCACTGCCAAATGAAGGGCGATCCTCCTAACTGTCTGTGGGGCAACAACCTATGGCCTCATGAAGAACCTCCTAGCTCTGGCAAAACCAACAGAGAAATCCTATGAAGAATTGTGTACGCTGGTCCGGGAGCACCTAACTCCTAAGGAAAGGGTTTTGATGGCGTGATGTCGGTTTTACACGTGTCAACGATTGGAGGGCCAGGAAGTGGCGAGCCACGTCGCCGAACTAAGGCGCCTCGCAGGACATTGTGAGTTTGAGGGATTCCTAGAACAAATGCTGAGAGACTTTTTTGTACTGGACATTGGCCATGAGACAATCCTTCGCAAACTGTTGACTGTAGAAACTCCGAATCTAAATAAAGCCATAACGATAGCCCAGGCATTTATGTCCACCAGCGACAACACCAAGCAGAATTCGCAGAGTAAAGAAGTTTCGGCCAGTACTGTGCATAAAATAATGTCAGTTTCGAGCAGAAATATACATGGCAGAAGGTACACGCCGGCTGCTGCTGCCCGACCTCAGATGACCCAGAGTCCGCCATCAATCGTTAATGCGAGGCAGTTAACACCTTGTTGATGTTATGGAGGTGATCATTGGCCCCATCAGTGCCGCTTCAAGCACTATGCATGCAACGGCTGCAGAATAATGGGGCACCTCCAGCGAATGTGCAGGCAAGCTGCAAACCCTGCAAACCCTGCAAATCACCATGTTGCAGAGGAAGATCAATCCACTGTGGATCAGGCTGAATTGGAGACTCGTACCGAGGAGGCAGAAGTGTACGGGGTACACACATTCACTATGAAATGTCCACCAATAATGTTGAAAGTTGAACTGAATGGTATTCAAATATCTATGGAACTAGACACGGGTGCAAGTCAGTCCATAATGGAGGGAAGACATTCACCAAGCTGGACCTGACCTTGGCCTACATAATGCAGGAACTGGAGGAGTCTTCGAAAGGCCTCACTTGCATTAACACGCACAAAGGTCTGTTCATCTATAATCGGTGCCCATTTGTGATTCGGTCTGCCGCGTCAATCTTCCAACGGAATATGGAGAGCCTGCTAAAGTCAGTTCCTCGCACCGTGGTTTTCCAGGACGGCATACTGGTTACAGGTCGGGATACCATTGAGCACTTGAAGAATCTGGAAGAGATTCTTAGTTGGTTGGATTGGGTGGGGCTCAGGTTGAAATGCTCAAAGTGTGTTTTCCTGGCGCAGCAGGTCGATTTCTTGGGAAGAAGAATCACGGCAGACAGCATCAGACCCACCGACGCCAAGATGGAGGCCATCAAGAACGCGCCGAGACCACAGAACGTGGTGGAGCTGTGGTCGTTCGTGGGACTCCTCAACTATTCCGGTAATTTCCTACCTGGGTTAAGTACCCTGCTAGAACCCCTACATGCGCTACTGCGCAAGGGAGACGACTGGGTATGGGGGAATTCAAAAGAGGCTGCCTTTAAGAAAGCCAGAAATTTGTTGTGTTCAAACAAACTGCTTTTCCTGTATAGCCCTTGTAAACGATTAGTGCTAGCTTGCGATGCGTTGTCATACGGGGTCAGTTGTGTGTTACAACAGGCTAACGAATCGGGGATTTTGCAACCGGTCACTTATGCGTCCAGGAGTTTGTCCAAGGCTGAAAGGGCCGACATCATGATTGAAAAAAAGGCTTTGCCGTGTGTTTACGGGGTAAAAAAATGCACCAGTACTTATTTGGCCTCAAGTTTGAGCTTGAAACTGACCACACATCGCTGTTCTCTGAGAGCAAAGGGATTAACACCAATGCCTCTGCCCGCATCCAAAGATGGGCGCTCACGCTGTCGACATACAACTATGTAACCCGCCACAGAGAACTGCGCAGATGCTCTCAGTCGGCTGCCATTGCCCACCACCGGGGTGGAAATGACACAGCCAGTGGACTTGCTCATGGTCATGGAGGCATTTGGGAATGAAAAGTCCCCCATTCTGGCCCGCGAGATCAGGACCTGGACCAGCCAGGATCCTTTATCGTCCTTGGTAAAAAAAACTGTGTCCTCCATGGGAGCTTGTCCAGTGTCCCAGCGGAGATGCAGGAGGTGATTAAGCCGTTCCACAGGTGCAAAGACAAAATGTCCCTGCAGGCAGACTGTCTGTTGTGGGGCAATCGGGTGGTCTTGCTCATGAAAGGCAGAGATACGTTCATATGTGAACTGCACAACACCCACCCTGGCATTGTAATGATGAAAGCCATAGCCAGATCCCATGTGTGGTGGCCTGGCATCAACTCAGATTTAGAGTCATGAGTGCGCCAGTGCAACACTTGCTCTCAGCTGAGCGATGCACCCAGAGAGGCATCGCTAAGTTTGTGGTCGTGGTCCTTCAAACTGTGGTCGAGGGTCCACGTGGACTATGCGGGCCATTTCTCGACAAAATGTTTTTGGTTGTCGTGGACACTTACTCAAAATGGATTGAATGTGCAATAATATCTGTAAGCACGTCCACGGCCACTATTGAAAGCCTACGAGCCATGTTTGCCACGCACGGCTAGCCTGATGCCCTCGTCAGCGACAATGGGCCGTGCTTCACCAGTGCTGAATTCAAGGCATTCATGACCTGCAATGGGATCAAAAACATCACAACTGCCCCGTTCAAGCCTGCATCCAATGGCCAGGCAGAACGGGTAGTTCAGACCATCAAACAAAGCTTGAAACGAGTGTCGGAAGGCTCCCTGCAGACCCGGCTGTCCCGCGTGCTGCTCAGCTACCGCACTAGACCCTACTCACTCACCGGGGTTCCCCCAGCCGAGCTGCTCATGAAAAGGTCGCTAAAAACAAGGCTCTCTCTTGTCCACCCTGATCTCCATGATCACGTGGAGGGCAAGCGGCATCAACAAAATATGTACCATGACCGCGCAAATTTGTCACGCAATATTGAGATCAATGATCCTGTGTTTGTGCTCAATTATGGACATGGTCCCAAATGGCTCGCTGGCACGGTCACAGCCAAAGAGGGGAGTAGGGTATTTCAGGTCAAATTAGCCAATGGACAAACATATAGAAAATATTTGGACCAAATCAAATTGCGGTTCACCAACAGCTATGAACAACCTGAAGAAGATACCACCAGCTTTGACCCTCCAACACACACACAATTGGCAACTGACATCATGAAGCCGAACTCACTAGCCCCAGCAGCCCGGCAAGGCTAACCAGTGAAGAACTAACCAACTCACCCACACCTGCATTTGACAATCGACAAGGGAGCGAAAAGCCCCAGTTCATCTCACTTTGTAAATAAGTGTACTGTTGACTTCACGGGGGAGTGATGTTATGTATTTAACCCCTTGGAACCTGTATTACATGACCTCCAGAGGGCCTATCTGTTGGAGTCCCAAGGGATCACAGCATTCCTTGGGAGCACGTATATAAGCAGGCCACCCACAAGGTACCTGCACACTGGAGTCTTATTAAAGGAGCTAAGGTCACACTTGCTCATTGTACATAGTACTCAGTTTCATCCTTTATTATGAGCATAGCTCGAGGAGGAAGAGGAAGAGGAGGAGAAGGAGCACCAGCAGCAGCAGCAGATAGCTGTGGAGGGGGGTGGGGGGATGAACCCGCGGTCACCTCACTGGAGATAGAAGAGGCACCAGGACCAAGCGGTGTGCAGCCGGCGACGCCAAGGCGCATCATATTGTGCACGTTGACCCCACGGAGGCCGGGTTAGCAAGGTCAGCAATCGTCTACCTTGGATGTTCAGTTAGAGGGCTTGATCTCCCTATGCTCGGAGACGGTCGCGATAGGTCGTGAGTTTCTCCAGGAGTTCAATCAGTTCTTGTCTAACTTTTCCCAGGTGTCTGCTATGCAAGTGGAGTTAGCACGGCAGACCCTGGAGGGGATGCGTGAGCAGACCGCCGCAACCAATGCCCTTCGGCATTCGCTGCTGACTAGACATGGCGCTGCATCCCAAGGTGTCATGTTGGGTCTCAGTGCAACCCCGAGCACTCAAGCGAGTATGGAGAATACACTTCCTCTTGACTCGGAAGATGAACAGCCAGCTTTGTCTTCCACTCCACCTCCACCATGGCAGGAAGCCTTGCCGTCGCCCGCTGCACGCCAGCGTTGTCTTGGTCTGCGGGGACCAAAACAGGTCGGTGGTGTTAAAACATGGGGTGTAAAGGACCTGGAGAGAAATGTGGCCGCATGTGTGTTCATAATTCTAAAAATTCGTTGTTTGAAATAAAATTTTTTACTGAATTGAACAATTGTTGTGCATTCTCTTAAGCATTTTTTTTTAGTATTTTAACAATTGTTGTGCATTTGTTGTGCATTCTCTTATAATAACATAAGTTTACTTAAGTTAAGCATTAATGCAAATGTTGTACAACAAAGTTCAGGCCAGTGCAGGCAAGGCAAAAATGTAACTCAAGAAAATGCAACTTTTGTTTAACCATAACTGTAAATGTAAATGTGACTATCCCCAATGTAAGTTCATGCAAAGTGTTCATAAATGAGCTGCTGATGCAACAGCTTAGCAGCCGCGTAACTCCCACAGGATACTGGTCTTCTGGGGAAGTGGGGGGGGGGGATGTGGGTGGGACCATGGCTAGATCGCCAGGCTGATTGGCCTCCCCAAGGTCCTCACCAGCCTCCTCTTCCGCTTCCTCCTCCTCTTGCTCCTCGCCGGCTGGCTCGTCCGTCTCCCCTCCTTCTGGACCTGCAGCCCCATCTGGTATTAGTTGTCCTCTGCTTATAGCTAAGTTATGCAGCACGCAACACACCACAATAACCTCAGCGACCTGGTCAGGGTGGAACTGTAGGCTGCCACCAGAGTGGTCCAGGCATCTGAAGCACTGCTTTAGGACTCCAATTGTCTTTTCGACAATGCTGCATGTCGCTATGTGGCTTTCATTGTAACGTTTCTCTGCTTCAGTGATGGGATTATGCAGTGGGGTCATCAGCCAGCTGGCAAGGCCATGTCCCTTATCCTCCAGCATCCAACCGTGACCTTCTGGCTGATTGACAAACAGGTCAGGGATAACACTCTCATGTAGGATGTGCGCACCATGGATGCTGCCAGGAAATGTAGCATTTACTGTCATGATTATTTGGTTGTGGTCAACAACAAGTACACATTCAAGAAGTGGAATCCCTTTCTGTTTTGCAACACTTCCGCATTCTGTAAAGGGGCTTTCAGGGCAATGTGCATGCAGTCTATTGCTCCCTGCACCTTGGGGAAGTTTGCTATTCTCGAGAAATCCAAAGCCCCCCCGGTCTGTGCCTCCCTGGTCGTGGGGAAGCTTATAAAGTCCATCCTGTGAGCATAAAGGGCTTCAGTCACCTGCCGAATGGAGCAATGTGTGACGT
Organism: Pristiophorus japonicus; assembly: GCF_044704955.1. Classification (NCBI taxonomy): domain Eukaryota; kingdom Metazoa; phylum Chordata; class Chondrichthyes; family Pristiophoridae; genus Pristiophorus; species Pristiophorus japonicus. The sequence continues at coordinate 229,966,184 of NC_091980.1, forward strand.
GCTGAGAGATAAGGCAGATGTCGCCAGCTGAAGCCTGAAAGGATCCCGATGTGTAGAAGGATAGTGCCGCAGTAACCTTCACCTCAACGGACAGTGCGGTTCTGATGGTGCTGGAAGGCTGCAGATCCCCCTTGCTGAGATGGCAAACCTCATTGATGACCTCCTTCCGGAAGCGCAGCCTCCTAAGACACGTGTTTTCAGACAAGTTGAGGTAAGATTGCATTTCTTTGTACCTTTGTCAGCTGTACGCTCGCCTCCTCTGCCACCTCTTGGATTGATCCTTTCAGAAACCAGCGTGTGAGCAGTTACGAGTAATGGCATAGAATGCATAGGCCCTATCACTATCAATAATTATTTTCACTTGCTATAAATGCACTTTTCAGTAAAAAATGCCTAATCTACTAAGCCACTATTAGTACAATTAAATATAAGTATAAATCTGAGTGGATCTATCGATAAAAAAACCCTTAAATAACTCACAAATATTTTAGCTCGATTTTTTTAGCTGCCTCCTCCCTTCCTCTGAAATTCAAAATGGCATCTGTAGTGCCCAGTTCAATCAGGAAAGCTCGGGAAAAACAACTATTATACAGTGATGTTCTTGGCGAGCGATCAGCCGGCGATGTGACGACGATGTGCCGGAAGTTCAAATCGGTGATGTGTGGGCGATCAGCTCGGCGATCAACTCAGCGAAGTGAGCCGAAACTTGGGGCATTTAATTTTCCAGCGATGTTGAGGCCTGAGTTTCCATTTTTTGGTCAAAATGGGCGATAGATGTCCGTTTTGGGCGTTATATAGGTGATATATGGGCGATGTGAGGTGGAAAATCTAGCCCAAGCACACAAACCGAACGTAAAGTTTGAAATTGCTCTTGTAAATTGAATCCTGTGAGCATCGTGACCAAATAATGAAATATGTGTAGATATAGAATGGACTATGAAAACGGGAATGAAGATGAAGTAACAGTGCAGTCTAATAATCTGCAGTACCAGCTCAATTACAGCTTGCCAGGCCTTCTGCATTCCCCACTTAAGTGCCTCCTATTACAATCTGTTAGCTCAGGTGAAGGGCCGATATTACTGTAGAGATTAGTCGGCCTCGCAATGTTTCCAATTCTGCTTTCATTAGCAGACCCCAGGGAGTGATAAACATGCTCATAATGCATTGCTCATAATCCTAATCTGAGGAAGGACGTTCTTGCTATTGAGGGAATGCAGCGAAGGTTCACCAGACTGATTCCCGGGATGACAGGACTGACATATGAGGAGAGACTGGATCGACTGGGCCTTTATTCACTGGAGTTTAGAAGGATGAAAGGGGATTTCATGGAAACATTTAAAATTCTGACGGGACTGGACAGGTTAGATGCGGGAAGAATGTTTCCAATGTTGGGGAAGTCCAGAACCAGGGGAGATAGTCTAAGGATAAAGGGTGGGCCATTTAGGACCAAGATGAGGAGAAACTTCTTCACTCAGAGAGTTGTTACCTGTGGAATTCCCTACCGCAGAGAGTCATTGATGCCAGTTCATTGGATATATTCAAGAGGGAGTTAGATATGGCCCTTACGGCTAAGGGGATCAAGGGGTTTGGAGAGAAAGCAGAAAAGTGGTACTGAGGTGAATGATCAGCCATGATCATACTGAATGATGGTGCAGGCTCGAAGGGCCGAATGACCTACTCCTGCGCCTATTTTCTATGTTTCAATGTTTCTATTGCATCTTCTCTCTTCTGCACATGCGCTCAAACATAATGCATATGAAGAAGAGGGCAGATGCTTCAAAGGGTGCTTTAATATGTTCCCAAGTGAGTTTTCAGCCAAACAGCAAGTCAAGAGGACAAAGGCCAAAAAAGTTGCCAGGTGATTTGAAATAAGAGAGGTTGGCAACTGAGCATCATTGGATTACCGTGAAAGCAAAATGGTGACTGAAAGCACTTTCACAAAATATTTTGAGTCATTTTATTGACTCACCTTCTCCTACTTACTCAGTTCTTTTGGACACTTTCATGCCTATTTTGCCATAATTTAAGCAAACAGCATTGTTCCAATAACAGTGATTTGTTGTAATTTTTTCTTTTTTATAAATCATTTGCCCAGGATATTTGTGCTCATTTAGCCTCTGTAAGTGTAACAAATACTCTGGGAGTTGATGTGACCTACAATTTCCCATGTGCTACAGATGTGTGCTATATTTGAGACCTCTACGCTAATGGAAGCATTACAAAAAAGATAAATAGCTTTAGGTGAAAATGGCACTAAACCAGTAATAATTAAAGAAGTATAATTTTATAAAAATGATCTCAGAACAATGGTGCAATTGGAGCGCTTTTCAAAGATTGGAGTTAAGGCAAGTTTTTTGGGAGGTTGGAGTTAAAGCTTATTATTGCTACACAGCACAGGGAGATTTACTGTGCTTCTAACTATGGTTGAGTCTGCCAATAGGTATCTGAAATGGGAAAGTATTTCATCCTCTATACAAATATCCTTAAACAGATGAGCACAAAATAAAATGGTGGCATCGGTGATGGGAGAGACATGTAGCTTGTTCGTACAATATGTCAGGGTTGCAGTGCACAGGTTCATCCCTCTTATTCCCTTCATGAGAGTTCCTGATCAACACTGTCATCCTGGGAAGGTGGCTGAGTATGACTATGGGGTAGAAGTAAGGCAAACTGAGCCATTTTCACATAGTCCCCATTGACTACCGACTAGCAAATTGTATTTGAGATCTAAATTAAAGAAGGAAAACCTGTAAAGATTAGTTATATCCAAATGGTGGATGATACCTTTAAGATCAGTTAACAGTCATCAATTTATAGTTGCAGCATTCACATAATTTACTTCACAGAGTGTCATTGGCAGAGACTTCAGAGAAGGTCACCTGCTTGCTCTTTGGTTAGAGAATGGCGCTTGGCATAACAGATTGAGAAAAAGAAACAGAAAATTTTAAAATGGAAAAATAAAACAACAGATGACAAGAAAAAAAGTGACATTTATTACAATTGCAAGAAACTATCACAGGGAAGATATTGCAAGGCCTAGTTTTCTGCCATTTTGCTAAAAATAAATCGCAAGTTCATTTAAACCCTGCAGTCTCAATGTTTTAAAGTAGAAGACAAAAAATTTGCAGAAAGTCTGCAAATAGCCACACTGATCTCCCTTTTCTGTCTGACATCCTTGAATCTGTTATCACCCCACTAATTTATGCCCATTTCTCCGGCAACTCCTTGTTTGAATCTCTCCAATCAGGTATCTGCCCCTCCCTCAGCACTGAAATGGCCCTAACCAAAGACATGATTGACAATCTCTGTAACTTTGATCATGGTGCATTATCTCTCTTCATCGTCATCAACCTCTTCGCAGGCATTGACTTGGCTGACCATAAAATCCTCCTTTCAATGCTTCTTCTCTGTTGTCCAGGTTGGTGAGACTACCCTCACTTGGATCCACTCTTACCTATCTGAGCATAGCTAGATTATGTCTAGCAATCAGTTATCCCAAGGACCTATCCTTGGCCCCTCTTCATCTATTTCATGACATCTTCCACAGTCATAGGGTCAGCTTTCACATGTACGGTGATAATGCCAAGCTTTACCTCTTCACCATCTCTCTCGATTTTTCCACTCTCTCTACTGTTAGATTGCTTATCCGATATCCAATCTTGGATGAACTACAATTTCCTCCAGCTAGACATTTGGATGAACAAATTCATTGTCTTCAGCCCCCAACGCAGTCTTCATAACCAACTTTCCCTGGCTATTATTTGAGGCTGAACTGGGCTGTTCATAACCCGAACATTCTATTTAAACCTGAGCTGAGCTTCCAACCTCATGTACTCTCCATCACAAAGACCGTTTACTCCCAACTCCATAACATTGCACTCATTTGCTCCTATCTCAGCCCACAGGTTGATGAAGCTCTCATTCATTCCTTTGTCACCTCCAGATATGACTATTCCAATGATTTCCTAGCGGGCCTCCCATTACCCCACTCACAATTCTCCATTCTCTCTAAATTTTAGCTCATCCAAAACTCTGCAACCTATGTCATATCCTGCACCAAGTCCCACTTGCTGATTGCTCGTGTTCTTGCTAAATTGGCTCTTGGTCCCCTTAAGTTTAAAATGGTCATCCCCATGTGTAAATCCTTTCATGGCTTCAACCCTCCCTATCTTCGTAATCTCATCCAACCCTACAAACCATGCCACACCCCCAAAAACTCTCAGTTCATCTGACTCCAGCAATTTGTGCATTAACCACCAATAATGGGGCTAAAGGAGTGGGGTATGTCTTCAGCAGCCTAAACCCCATTCTCTGGAATTCCCTCTCTGCACCACATTGCCCCTCCATCTCTCTCTCTTCCTTTAAACACGCTTTTTAAAACTTGGAACTCCTTCACGGCAAACAAGCCAAAGGTGGGCAGAGGGACACCTTCAAAGCCTCCCTGATAAAGTGCAACATCCCCACTGACACCTGGGAGTCCCTGGCCAAAAACCACCCTAAGTGGAGGAAGTGCATCCGGGAGGGCACTGAGCACCTGGAGTCTCATTGCCGAGAGCATGCTGAAACAAAGCGCAGGCAATGGAAAGAGCGTGCGGCAAACCAGTCCCACCCACCCCCTTCCCTCAACGACTATCTGTCCCACCTGTGACAGGGACTGTGGTTCTCGTATTGGACTGTTCAGCCACCTAAGGACTTATGTTTAGAGTGGAAGCAAGTCTTCCTCGATTCCGAGGGACTGCCTATGATGATGATGATGATTAGTCAAGCTTTTAATTACACCTCCTAATCAGTCCTTCTTTTGCTCAACATCAGCCTTCCTCATGCCTCTATAAATCACTTTCAGATGTTTTTTCTACATTAAAGATGCTATATAAATGAATTTTTTGTTGAATTCAGGCCACCTTAACAATTGTTTTAATAGAAAACTAGTTTTAAAAAATGAATTAAAATGCGTCTTACTCTTTGTTCTCTTTTATAAACAAACATTTTAATTCATCCTCGGGTACTTATCGTTTTGGTAAAATATGCTGCGTTTTATATTGTAATGATCCTATTTATAAATAAGTTAGGGAGTCATTTCCAGCAAGCTAACTGCTGTATTTTATTATTTAAAAACTTTCTCTATATATCATCACAAATACACATTAATAGTTCAGTCCGCAGGTACTTAACTGAACACGGCACTTCACGATGCGAGTAGAATTGCCCAGCAAGAACATATCACAAATATAGATTTTAATGTAATAAAGTACAAAATAGTAGCAACTTCTTCTACATCATAAAATCAATAATTCCAAAATTTTGTTCTTTGCTCGTGATCATGATGGTTGATACCGCGACATTTCTCAGAATCACTTCATTATGTCGAAAACCAGCTGATCCACTGACCAAAGGCTAAATTCTGAATTGATGAATTCATACCATCCAGATCACATGCCATGCTACTTGTAAAATGAAGAATGGTATCATTTTGATCATAGAAATTCCAAGTGTTGTTAACTCACTGAACACTGAATTTTAAATTCTTAAAGAAAGAAAAGACTTGCATTTATATAGCACCTTTCACAATCACTTGGCATCTCAAAGCGCTACACAGCCAATGAAGTACATTTGAAGTGTAGTCACTGTTGTAATGTGGGAGATGTGGCAGCCAATTTGCACACAGCAAGTTCCCACAAACAGCAATATGATAATGACCAGATAAACTGTTTTTGTTATGTTGATTGAGGGATAAATATTGGCCAGGACACCGGGGATAACTCCACTTCTCTTCTTCGAAATAGCGCCATGGGGTCTTTTACATCCACCTGAGAGAGCAGACCGGGCCTTGGTTTAACGTCTCATCCGAAAGACGGCACCTCCACACTGCACTGGAGTGGAACTTGAACCCACAACCTTCTGACTCAGAGGCAAAAAGTAAAGTAAACTTTTATCATTGTCATCGGAAAGTGAACAGTTGAAAACAAATGATCATTTCATACACTAATTAGAATATGCACAACAGGATACATTTTACAAAAGAAAATACTGCGGATGCTGGAACCTGAAATCAAAACTGAAAATGCTGGAAATCTCAGCGGGTCAGACAGCATTTGTGGAGAGTAAAACAGAGTTAACGTTTCAGGTCGACGACCCTTCGTCAGAACTGGCGAATGTTCGAAAAGAGCAGATTCTTAAGGAGCACTGAAAGGAGGAGGGGAAGAAAGAACAAAAGGGAAGGTCTGCGATAGGGTGGAAGGCAGGAGAGATTAGAGAGAAAAAAGGGATAACGGGCCGAATTGAAATGGTAATGGCAGAAATTAGGAAAAGGTTAGTCTGGATAGGATATGATTGGTGGAATAATGACCAGCTGCCATGGGAGACAAAGAGAAAAGAAACATAAGATCGGGGGGGGTGGGTGTGGAGAAAGGGAGCCAAAAATGGGCAAAGGTTATCTGAAATTGTTAAACTCGATGTTGAGTACAGAAGGCTGTAAAGTGCCTAAACGAAAAATGAGATGCTGTTCCTTGAGCTTGCGTTGAGCTTCATTGGAACAGTGTAAGAGGCCGAGGACGGAGATATCTGAGTGGGAGTGGAGTGGAGAATGAAAGTGATAGGCGACTGGAAGCTCAGGGTCACGCTTATGGACTGAACGGAGGTGCTCCACAAAGCAGTCACCCAATCTGTGTTTGGTCTCCCCAATGTAGAGCAGACCACATCTTGAGTAGCGGATACAGTATACTAAATTGAAAGAAGTACAAGTAAATTGCTGTTTTCGAAGGATTATTTGGGGCCCTGGATAGTGGGAAGGGAGGAAGTAAAAGGGCAGGTGTTGCAACTCCTGCGCTTACACGGAAGGTGCCGTGGGAAGGGGAGGAGGTGCTCGGGGTGACTGAGGAATGGACCAGGTGTCGCGGAGGGAGTTTTCTCTTCAGAATGCTGAGAGGGCAGGGGAGGGGAAGATGTGACTGGTGGTGGGATCACGCTGGATGTGGCAGAAATGGCAGAGAATGATCCATTGAATGTGGAGGCTGGTGGGGTGAAATGAGAGGACAAGGGGAACCCTGTCGTGGTTCTGAGAGGGAGGGGAAGGGGTGAGAGCAGAGATGCGGGAAATCGAACAATATATTAAAGGCTACATTTTATATTAATTATATTCATTGCAAAACTACTGTTTGTTTTTGCGGTATCTTCCTTCATCATCATATGTAGTCCCTTGTATTGAGGATGACTTGCTTCCACGCCAAAAAGGGATGAGTTCACAGGTGTTTCAATGAATGACCTAATACTGCAGGTCCCGAACTACATCTTGAAGGGTGGAAGATGCCTGTGCGTGGATTTTTTTAACGTGTGGTGGCATTGCACACCAGCCACCACACGGGCTTGACAGAGCTAGATCATGATCCAGTGGCAAGAATTAACCAAGACGACTGGAGACCGGCTCTGCTGCATGGACCTAGTTTGCACACATATTGCAGTGTGGGCTGGCCCGTGCTGCCCCTGGGCCCTCGTCTCTTCTGGACCCCGAACTCATGCCTCTCCTAGGCCCCGATCACGTTGCTCCATTATCACTCGCCGCTCCTGCGTCCCAACCTCACGCTCTAGTCAGTGACCTGGACCTTGGTGATGTCCAATCCAGTCGCCCTCTTCAGAGCCGACACTCTCCAGCTTGAGCTGATGGTCCTTGCAGGTTGGGTCTGCCGCTCCAATTGCCGGGTCGGGTCGAAAGCGGCTCCTTTGAAGGCCCGGACATACTGATGGTCCTTGCAGGTCAGGGCTGCCACACATTACCACAGTAGTCCATGAGATGGAGTTATATATTATACTTCTCCCTCCTTCAGGAAGAAGTAATTATAACAAAACAATCATCATACATAACTTGCATGATTATACATAACAAAAGATATGGACTTATTTTGCTATGTTCACAAATCAAACTTAACCATTGGTTTTCTGTTTTGAAGAGGATACCTTCGCTCTTGAACAGAACTTTCTAAACATGGTGTCGAACTTAGACTCATTCTAGGCTGAGCCTGAGGAAAGTTTTCCTCCAAGGGTAACCCTTGATCTACATTTGAACTCTATATAACTTCAGACTGTTTGTCTGCCTGACTCGAACTCAGACATAAATTCTGACTTTCTCTTGGAATTATGTCTAATACATCTGATGCAGGATTTGCTACTGGTACTTTACTTGTAACAAGACTATCTGATGAATCAGAAATAATCAAATCATTCCAACTTTAAACTCCGTCCATATCTGTAGATAAAATATGATCAATGTGAACAAATCAAACCTGTCCATGATCAAACACCTTGGCCAAATATGTGCGAAGACCACATATCTTCACCATTCTTTGGATTTGGATCCAACATTTGCTTGATGAGGGCACATTTTACAATTTGCACTGTGCGCTCTGCTGCACCATTTGAAGCAGGGTAGTACAGTGGAACCTTGGTGTGTTTCATACTATTTTTGCTCGTGAACTGTGAAAATTCTTCTGAACAAAATTGTGGTCCATTATCAGACACTATTTGTTCTGGGAGGCCATATGAAGAAAATAATCTTCACAAAATGTCTACGTTATTATTTTCCACATTGGAAACACCTCTACCCACTTCAAATGGCTATCAATCACAATAAACAATTACTGTCCTAGCTCAGCAAAATCTATATGTAATCTTTGCCACACCCTGGGAGGCCATCTCCATGGCTGTAATGATACTGATGGTGGTTTCTTGCTTACCAATTGTCATGTTGCACATTGACTGATGATGTACTCTATGGGCTAGAACCTCCACTTTTTTTGCATGCTTAACGCCCACAACGCCCATTTTACCGCTGAAATGACGTATAACGCCCATATATCGCCCATTTTGGCACAAAATGGAAACTGACGGCTATTTTTAGGAAACTTATCGTCGAGCGTTAATTTCTCTGTGTGCTTAACGCTGGGAAAAAATATTACCAGCCGCCCACTTTTTTTGGGCGGAATCATCAGGATGGGCGAAATCAACGCCCATTATATTGCCCAGCGTTACTTTCCTCACGGAATTAACGCCGAGATTCAATAATACCGCCTGCCCACTTTTTTTTGTCGTAAAGAGCACATTTGGCAAGACTAATGCCCAGGAGATCAGCCACCGTCACTTTCACCACTTCGCACACATATCGTCCACAATCTCGCTTGCCCAAAAAAACGCCCAGAAAAAGTGGAACTGTTCTGAATGAACGGCAGCAGTGTGGCTGGCATTTTTTAAATCGCAGGTCACTTCATTCAAAGGGCTGCCTCAACTTCGGGGGAGTTTGCATTGAGTCTGGCGTTCTTCTCAGGTGAAGTAAACATCTCAACAGACATATTTTCAGACTCTGAACTATTGGGGCTTTACTCCAGGTGTATTTTAGTGAGGAAATCATTGCTTCTGATCAATTGCTATTGTACTTTTCAATGCAATGGGGCCACCAAACAATAACTGTGCTTACACAGTGCTTCAGATATCTTGACCACTCAGGAAAGGAGCTACAATACAACCCTGGGCAAGTAGGTAAATTCATGGTCGTGTGCTCTATGCTGCACAACCTGGCTATCATGAGGGGCCAAGAATTTCCAGAAGGCACTGATGCTCTACATCAGGAGAGAAATGAAGAGGATGACGAGGGGCTGGACACTGACCTAGGGTCAGACAATCAGGCTGACTATGCAACCATGCCCACGACCCCCTCCAGACCACAGGAAAGGTCCCGTGGTGGCTACATAGTTGCAAGACTCTTACGTGAGGAGCTGAGATCTGAACGATTTGCCTGAAAAAGTGTTGCTGTGAGTGACAACGCTGACACATTGCTGTGTGTGTGCAGCTCAGACATCAACAGTGCCCATCACCTTGGTGCCAGTTAAAGTTTACGGTGGTTGATGTTAAGTTGTATTTAACCCTTTCATGTTAAGAAATCACCAGTGTGTGATGGTCCAGCTAGCTGAGACAATGCGCAACAAGGTTATGTTCAATAACAAAAATTTTATACCAACATTGATCTGAAATCATAACTATCACAGGCAATAACACCCAACCCCCACCCACACCCCACTTTTTCCACCATTGACATCAATCAAATGTTCAACATGTCCAGCAACACAGAATACTAAGGCAAAGCAGGAGGGTGATCCCCAGCCCCTATACATTGCAACAAATTGCATACACCCAGATGGAGATATAACACAGCCATCACCTGCAGACATGCACCACACTTTCCTTCCCCCTCCCCTTCTTCTCCCCACCTCTACCCCTTCCCCTTCTCACTCCACGGTGCCTGGCCGAGGAGCTCCTCAGGCGGTGCCTCATTGGGGGAGATGAAGGCAGATGCGTTCGTTGCACGGGTACAGGAGCGGGGAGTGGCGAGGGGGCAACATTCTGTGATGCAGAAGCAGGATCTTGGTTCTGCCTCTCATCTGTCATTCGCAGTGGTGGTGTGGAACCTAGGGGTGGAGTGCCGCACTAGGGGACCAATGGGAGGCCTGTGCCAACAGTGTTCCTGGCTATTGCATCCAGGGCCTCTGCCATCCGCGGAATGTACTCGATCATGGTGGCCAGCTGTTGGGATATGCCCCCCAATGCTTCGATGAGCTGGTCACCAATGTCTACAGTCCTCCTGGACAACTGTACCATCTCTCCCAAAGCAGCCACACCACATCCAGACATGCCTTCAGTCCTTCTGAGCTCCCTCTCTCTCTATCTCCCCATGATGACCCTTGACCTCCTGAATCACGAGAATCGAGCGTTGCCATGCCGTTGCTAAGGATGGCCACACTTTACGGCAGAAAGTTAAAAAAATTTAACACTACCGCCTATTTCATGTCGCTCGTGGTAATGCCCATTTTCAAAAATGGAGACTAGGTGCTTTGAGAATGGGCATGAAGCCGGCGATCTGAAAACCCTTTTTTACCGCCCACGCCGGAAATAACACCCACTTTTGGGCGATAAGCATAAAAGTGGAGTTTCTAGCCCAAAATCTTTATCTAGACCTGCCCACCATACGTATGTGTGCAAAACTCTTGGTCAAGCACATTCCCAGGTGCTGGTCATGAAGATCTCCTAATAGTTTGGACCTGAATTTATTTGGGATAACTACTTTTGCACCCCACATGATACAATCCTTATCCATGAACAAGTCATTCATATGAATGAAATATGGATGAATATCTTTCTCTGATATTTGGTTTGGCCAGCCATTTGCTATGTAATCATACACCTTTGACATAACTGGGTCACATTTTGTTGCTCTACCAATCTCTTCAGCTGTGACCGGCAGTTCATCAATGTATGAAAAATAGAACATTTCTTCCATATCGGGTATAACTTGTAATGGGGAAGGCAACCTGGACATAGCATCAGCATTACTGTGATCAGCTGATTGTCTGTACTCAATGTCATACATATAGGCTGACCAATCAAAGCCCACCTCTGCATTTGACATGCAACTAAGTTTGGAACTAAGGACTTTGGATGGAGGATTGCTGTCAGGGGCTTATGGTCCATAAAATGGTAAACTTATGACCATACAAGTATTTGTGGAACTTCTTCACCCCAAAAATTAATGCCAAAGCTTCCCTTTCGATTTGTGCATAATTACGCTCACTGGCACTGAGAGTCCATGAAGCAAAAGCAATTGGTCTCTCCTCCCCACTATGTAGTATATGAGAGATCTTTGCCCTAACTCCATATGGAGAGGCTTCACATTCTAACTTGATCTCCTTAGATACAAGAACTAACATGGTGCTCTCTACCAATTGGCTTTTACAATCCTTGCATTCTTCTGAGCACTTCCACTGGACCTGTTTTTTCAACAGCTCATTCAGTGGATGTAACACTGTAGCCAAATTTGGTAGGAACTTCCCATAATAGTTCAAAAGACCCAAAAATGATCGAAGTTCAGTAACATTCTTGGGAGTGGCTGCATTTTTGATTGTATCCAGCTTTCCCTTGGTTGGATGTAAACCATCTTTGTCTATTCTGTGCACTAAGTACTCCATTGAGTTTTGAAATAACTCACACTTGTGAGCAGTCTCTTGTAACTCTGTGCTTCTCTATCCATTTGAACACTTCATTCAAAACGTTATTATGAATTTGCCTATTTGGTGCTGAAATTAGTAGGTCATCTAAATAACATACTACCCCTTCAATGCCTTGCAAAATCTGGTTGATCACCCCTTGGAATATGGCAGGGGCGGAAGACACTCCAAATGGTAGCCTATTACATTGATATAGGCCTAGATGAGTATTTATAGTCAAACATGACTTGGACTCCTCATCTAATTCAAGTAGGCATTGCAAGTAGGCATTTGTGCGATCTAACTTTGAAAAGATCTGACCACATGTCAGCGTTGTGAACAAATCTTCTACATTTGGCAATGTATTGGGGAGATTATCCTCTAGAACCTGGTTTACGGTTACTTTATAATCACCACACAACCTTACCTTACCATCTGACTTAAGTACAACAACAATGGGTGTAGCCCAATTACATAGATCTATCATAGAAATAATGTTCTCAGACTCTGGTCTTTTGATTTCTTGCTCAACTTTCTCCTTGAGTGCATATGATACGGGACGTGGCTTGCAGTAAACTGGTCTTGTGTCCTTTTGTACCCTGACACTTGCCTTGAAGCTTTGAATTGGACTGCCTGTTTCGCAGAACACCTTCGGATACTTCTTGACGACATCACCCTTCGATGCAAATCTTGTTTCAACACAAGTAACCTTGCAGCTCTACCTTGGGTTTCTCCAATGGGAAAACACGCAATTGTTGAGATATAGCAATTCCAGTACTATGCTCACGGATGCATCAGTGTCGATTTCCATGGGTATCTTGGTTCCTGCAATGTCTACTTGGATGACAATAGTTCGCGAAACACTGTGAGATACCTTGTGCTCCTGATGATGTGTATCTCCAAAACCTCCTCGTCTGTTGCTTTTCTTCAATGCGATGTAGTCGCTGGGGATTTCTCTCCAGTTGGTTTACTCTCCAGTCGGCATGCCTTTGCCAGATGCCCAGTTTTTTTGCAGAGGAAACACTCTACCTTCACATATGGACAACTTTGAGCAGTGTGTTGTCGCAGTCACCGATAGCATGACTTCAATGTGTTGTTACCGTGGCCAGTTGCTGAGGCCTTGGGACCCAACTGCCTTTTTTTTTTAAACCTGCAGGCAATTCACCTCAGTTGTCTGACGACGGGAAATGGCTCAAAGTTTTTGGGAGCATTGGTCGACCATATCTATTGACATAGCTGTCTGACAAGCTAAATCAAAAGTCAAGCCAGGAATTGTCAACAAAACTTTTCTGATTGCTTCATTTTTCATCCCACAAACAACACGGTCACGCAATGCTCGGTCCTGAAATTTTCCAAAATGACAGTGAATAGATAGTTTTTTTAATGCTGCAATGTAATCACCGATACTCTCGTCAGGTAATTGATTTCATATTCCAAAACGATAACGTTCAGCAATTTCCAGGGGCTCAGGACTGTAGTGCTGTTCGAACTTGATTAGAATCTCTGTAAGTGATGTGTCCTTTGGCTTGACAGGAACAAACACATTTTTCAGGGTTTCATACACCTTGGGGCCTGCTTCAGTCAGGAAAATAGCTTGTTTTCTTTCTAAAACCACCCGAATACTGGTTTTATCATCGGGGACTTCGATGATACTATTCGCAGTGAAAAACATTTCGAGCCACTCCACATATGCTTCGAAAGTCTCTCGGTCGCATTGAAATGTACCCAAGCACCCAATTATTCCTATAGCCGCAGCCATTTGGACTCTTCAGTTCAGCCAAGTGTGCTTGCAATTTACCTTGGATTTTTAACTGTTCTGTAACACAAAGGACCTCTCCAGTCTCTCTGTTGTTTGGCTGGAATCATTCACCAACAAAAATGTCAGCTAGGTTATCCAGGAATCCTATCCTCACCGCCAAATGTGGTATATTCTCTACGACATCACAACACACGGACTACAAGATGGCTCTGAATACAGGAACTTGTCAGATGATCTGTCACCTGATGTCTTTATTGGATTTACAGCAATGGCTGCATTACCACAGTAGTTCACTAGGTGGAGCAGTAATCCACTAGATGGAGCTATATATTACAGTTTTTTCTACTGCAACCTCAAGCATCCTGAAGATTTAAATAGTTGGCTGTCATTTGCTGGACTATCAAATATTTCTGATGAATTTTAAACATTTATTTTACATGTTGTAGAGCATAAGTCAAGCTGCTTTGGCTACAGTGTTATTTTCTGATAATAAATCTTCAACGGATCTTTGTTTGTGATCCAACTTGTTTACAAGAGAACAGAGAAGATTTTGTTGCTATTTGTAAATATCTTCAATGATATAATGAGATATTGTCTTAGAAAACAAAACAGTACCCATCTTACGCAGACATATCAAAGCATCTTTGTATGACCAAATCATTAATCAGTACCCCTCAGTTCCTTGTTAGTATAGTGGTGAGTATCCCTGCCTGTTACATAGGAGATCTGGGTTCAATTCCCAGTATGGGGAGAAATCATTCTTCAGATGTTGTATTTAAGGTGTGCTGAGGTGAATGATCAACCATGATCTTATTGAATGGTGGTGCAAGCTTGAATGGTTGACTCCTACACCTACTTTCTATGTTTCTATGTAATTGGCCTTCATTGATATGTTGTTCTGATACAATATGGATTAATTCCACTGGTCAGTACAGATGATCAACAAACTGCAACTGGGTATTATGCTTGTCATGTAAGTTTGCTTTGATTTTTCATGACTGAAAAATATTTTCATAATTTTCTCTATGTTTTTTTAACGTTCAAGTAATGATTACTGTTCCATTTTGAAGATAGAATGGCAAACAGAAGGATTAATTTGATTAGAGCAGGTAATGCAGACAGCTACATTTAGTGATTGAATTAATTAAGGTGAAGGATGATAGTAGAAACATTTTGAATTCTCCAAATTGACAGGTTTTGAAGGATTAAAAACCCAAAGGGAATGAAACTAACATAAACTCATGATGTAAACTCTAAAGGATGTGTTTTAATCTCAAATGCACACATGCAAAGTAAATCACATTGTTCATTTTGTTTTACTGATAGTGGACAGTTTGACCATCCCAACTGTTGTGAGATAGAGATACTTCATACATGAATATGCTGCTTACTCAACATCCGATTGTAAATGACAGATATATGGCATATTAACCTTGGAGATTATGCACAAGCCTAATTTAAATGTGCACCATGCATTCTGCTCCATCGGCAGGAAATAAAAATAACAGGTAGCATAGAAATATAGAAACATAGAAACATAGAAAATAGGTGCAGGAGTAGGCCATTCGGCCCTTCAAGCCTGCACCACCATTCAATAAGATCATGGCCGATCATGCACTTCAGTGCCCGTTTTCTGTTTTCTCTCCATTAATCCCTTTGGCAGTAAGGGCCATATCTAACTCCCTTTTGAATATATCTAACAAACTGACCTCAACAACTTTCTGCGTTAGAGAATTCCACAGGTTAACCACACTCTGAGTGAAGAAGTTTCTCCTCATCTCAGTCCTAAATGGCTTACCTCTTATTCTTAGACTGTGACCCCTGGTTCTGGAACTCCCCAGCAACGGGAACATTCTTCCTGCCTCTAACCTGTCTTATCCCGTCAAATTTTATATGTTTCTATGAGATCCTCTCTCATTCTTCTAAACTCCAGTGGATACAAGTCCAATTGATCCAGTCTCTCCTCGTATGTCAGTCCTGCCATCCCAGGAATCAATCTGGTGAACCTTCGCTGTACTCCCTCAATAGCAAGGACGTCCTTCCTCAGATTAGGAGACCAAAACTGAACACAATATTCCAGGTGTCGCCTCATCAAGGCTCTGTACAACTGCAGTAAGACCTCCCTGCTCCTATACTCAAATCCTCTAGCTATGAGAGGCGTGAGTCTGGGGTCGGCGAGAGGCCTACAAAAGGCCGTGAGAGGCGTCGGGAGGTGCGTCGGAGAGGCGTGAGTCCGGGGTCGGCGAGAGGCCTACAAAAGGCTGCGAGAGGCGTCGGGAGGTGCGTCGGAGAGGCGTGAGTCTGGGGTCGGCGAGAGGCCTACAAAAGGCCGTGAGAGGCGTCGGGAGGTGCGTCGGAGAGGCGTGAGTCCGGGGTCGGCGAGAGGCCTACAAAAGGCCGCGAGAGGCGTCGGGAGGTGCGTCGGAGAGGCGTGAGTCCGGGGTCGGCGAGAGGCCTACAAAAGGCCGCGAGAGGTGTCGGGAGGTGCGTCGGAGAGGCGTGAGTCCGGGGTCAGCGAGAGGCCTACAAAAGGTCAGCCGGTGCAGCTACAGGGAGAGGGCAAAAAAGAAGTAGAAAGAAATAGAAAGGTGACATCACAGCCAAGGGGGTAAGTGATTGGCTGGTGATTGGTGAGAAGCTTTTCTTTTTTCTTTATCAGAAAGTAACTTTTAGCACTGTTGCCAATTTAAGTTAATCTCAGGGTTAAGTCATGGCAGGAGAGCTCGGACACGTGTTATGCTCCTCCTGTACGATATGGGAAATCAGGAACGCCTCCGGTGTCCCTGACGACTACGTGTGCGGGAAGTGTATCCGCCTCCAGCTCCTGATGGACCGCGTTGCGGAATTGGAGCTGAAGGTGGATTCACTCTGGAGCATCCACAATGCTGAGAATGACGTGAATAGCACATTTAGTGAGTTGGTCTTACTGCAGGTAAAGGGTCCACAGCCAGATAGGGAATGGAAGACCAACAGGAAGAGCAGTGCAAGGAAGGTAGTGCAGAGGTCCCCTGCGGTCATCCCCCTGCAAAACAGATACACCGCTTTGGGTACTGTTGAAGGGGATGACTCATCAGGGGAGGGCAGCAGCAGCCACGTTCATGGCACCATGGCTGGCTCTGCTGCACAGGAGGGCAGGAAAAAGAATGGGAGAGCGATAGTGATAGGGGATTCTATTGTAAGGGGAATAGATAGGCGTTTCTGCGGCCACAACCGAGACTCCAAGATGGTATGTTGCCTCCCTGGTGCAAGGGTCAAGGATGTCTCGGAGTGGCTTTGGGGCATTCTGGAGTGGGAGGGTGAACAGCCAGTTGTCGTGGTGCATATAGGTACCAACGATATAGGTAAAAAGTGGGAGGAGGTCCTACAAGCTGAATTTAGGGAGCTAGGAGTTAAATTAAAAAGTAGGACCTCAAAGGTAGTAATCTCAGGATTGCTACCACTGCCACATGCTAGTCAGAGTAGGAACTGCAGGATAGATAAGATGAATACGTGGCTTGAGGAGTGGTGCAAAAGGGAGGGATTCAAATTTCTGGGACATTGGAACCGGTTCTGTGGGAGGCGGGACCAGTACCAACCAGACGGTCTCCACCTGGGCAGGACCGGAACCAATGTCTTAGGAGGAGGGTTTGCTAGTGCTGTTGGGGAGGAGTTAAACTAATATGGCAGGGGGATGGGAATCAATGCAGGGAGACAGAGGGAAACAAACTGGAGACAGAAGCAAAAGACAGAAAGATGAGTAAAAGTGGAGGGCAGAAAACCAAAGGCAAAAAACAAAAAGGGCCAGTTTGCAGCAAAATTCTAAAGGGTCAAAGTGTGTTAAAAAGGCAAACCTGAAGGCTCTGTGCCTCAATGCGAGGAGTATTTGGAATAAGGTGGACGAATTAACTGTGTAGATAGCAGTTAACGGATACGATGTGATGGGCATCATGGAGATATGGCTCCAGGGTGACCAAGGCTGGGAACTCAACATCCAATGGTATTCAACATTCAGGAAGGATAGACAGAAAGGAAAAGGAGGCGGGGTGGTGTTGCTGGTTAAAGAGGAAATTAATGCAATTGTAAGGAAAGACATTAGCTTGGATGATGTGGAATCGATATGGGTGGAGCTACGGAATACCAAAGGGCAGAAAACGCTAGTGGGAGTTGTGTACAGACCTCCAAACAGTAGTAGTGATGTTGGGGAGGGCAGCAAACAGGAAATTAGGGGTGCATGCAATAAAGGTGCAGCAGTTATCAGGGTGACTTTAATATGCATATAGATTGGGCTAACCAAACTGGAAACAATACGGTGGAGGAGGATTTCCTGGAGTGCATAAGGGATAGTTTTCTAGACCAATATGTCCAGGAACCAACTAGGGGGGAGGCCATCTTAGATTGGGTGTTGTGCAATGAAAGAGGATTAATTAGCAATCTCGTTGTGCGAGGCCCCTTGGGGAAGAGTGACCATAATATGGTGGAATTCTACATTAGGATGGAGAATGAAACAGTTAATTCAGAGACCATGGTCCAGAACTTAAAGAAGGGTAACTTTGAAGGTATGAGGTGTGAATTGGCTAGGATAGATTGGCGAATGATACTTAAGGGGTTGACAGTGGATGGGCAATGTCAGACATTTAGAGACCGCATGGATGAACTACAACAATTGTACATCCCTGTCTGGCATAAAAATAAAAAAGGGAAGGTGGCTCAACCGTGGCTATCAAGGGAAATCAGTGATAATATTAAATCCAAGGAAGTGGCATACAAATTGGCCAGAAATAGCAGCGAACCCGGGGACTGAGAGAAATTTAGAACTCAGCAGAGGAGGACAAAGGGTTTGATTAGGGCAGAGAAAATAGAGCACGAGAGGAAGCTTGCAGGGAACATTAAAATGGACTGTAAAAGCTTCTATCGGTATGTAAAGAGAAAAAGGTTAGTAAAGACAAACGTAGGTCCCATGCAGGCAGAGTCAGGGTAAGTCATAACTGGGAACAAAGAAATGGCAGACCAATTGAACAAGTACTTTGGTTTGGTATTCACTAAGGAGGACACAAACAACCTTCCGATATAAAAGGGGTCAGAGGGTCTAGTAACAAGGAGGAACTGAGGGAAATCCTTATTAGTCGGGAAATTGTGTTGCGGAAATTGATGGGACTGAAGGCCGATAAATCCCCAGGGCCTGATGGTCTGCATCCCAGAGTACTTAAGGAGGTGGCCTTGGAAATAGCGGATGCATTGACAGTCATTTTCCAACATTCCATAGACTCTGGATCAGTTCCTATGGAGTGGAGGGTAGCCAATGTAACCCCACTTTTAAAAAAAGGAGGGAGAGAGAAAACAGGGAATTATAGACCGGTCAGCCTGACATCGGTAGTGGGTAAAATGATGGAATCAATTATTAAGGATGTCATAGCAGCGCATTTGGAAAGAGGTGACATGATAGGTCCAAGTCAGCATGGATTAGTGAAAGGGAAATCATGCTTGACAAATCTTCTGGAATTTTTTGAGGATGTTTCCAGTAGAGTGGACAAGGGAGAACCAGTTGATATGGTGTATTTGGACTTTCAGAAGGCTTTCGACAAGGTCCCACACAAGAGATTGATGTGCAAAGTTAAAGCACATGGGATTGGGGGTAGTGTGCTGACGTGGATTGAGAACTGGTTGTCAGACAGGAAGCAAAGAGTTGGAGCAAATGGGTACTTTTCAGAATAGCAGGCAGTGACTAGTGGGGTACCGCAAGGTTCTGTGCTGGGGCCCCAACTGTTTACATTGTACATTAACCATTTAGACGAGGGGATTAAATGTAGTATCTCCAAATTTGCAGATGACATTAAGTTGGGTGGCAGTATGAGCTGCAAGGAGGATGCTATGAGGCTGCAGAGTGACTTGGATAGGTTAGGTGAGTGGGCAAATGCATGGCAGATGAAATATAATGTGGATAAATGTGAGGCTGTCCACTTTGATGGTAAAAACAGAGAGACAGACTACTATCTGAATGGTGACAGATTAGGAAAAGGGGAGGTGCAACGAGACCTGGGTGTCATGGTACATCAGTCATTGAAGGTTGGCATGCAGGTACAGCAGGCGGTTAAGAAAGCAAATGGTATGTTGGCCTTCATAGCGAGGGGATTTGAGTACAGGGGCAGGGAGGTGTTACTACAGTTGTACAGGGCCTTGGTGAGGCCACACCTGGAGTATTGTGTACAGTTTTGGTCTCCTAACTTGAGGAAGGACATTCTTGCTATTGAGGGAGTGCAACGAAGGTTCACCAGACTGATTCCCGGGATGGCGGGACTGACATATCAAGAAAGACTGGATCAACTGGGCTTGTATTCACTGGAGTTCAGAAGAAAGAGAGGGGGTCTCGTAGAAACGTTTAAAATTCTGACAGGTTTAGACAAGTTAGATGCAGGAAGAATGTTCCCAATGTTGAGAGCCAGGGGTCACAGTCTAAGGATAAGGGGTAAGCCATTTAGGACCGAGATGAGGAGAAACTTCTTCACCCAGAGAGTGGCGAACCTGTGGAGTTCTCTACCACAGAAAGTTGTTGAGGCCAATTCACTAAATATATTCAAAAAGGAGTTAGATGTAGTCCTTACTACTAGGGGGATCAAGGGGTATGGCGAGAAAGCAGGAATGGGGTACTGAAGTTGCATGTTCAGCCATGAACTCATTGAATGGCAGTGCAGGCTCGAAGGGCCGAATGGCCTACTCCTGCACCTATTTACTATGTTTCTATGTTTCTATGTTCCTATGCCATTTTCCTTCTTCACCACCTGCTGTACCTGCATGCCAAACTTCAATGACTGATGTACCATGACACCCAGATCTCGTTGCACCTCCCCTTTTCCTAATCTGTCACCATTCAGATAATATTGTGCCTTCGTGCTTTTGCCACCAAAGTGGATAACCTCACATTTACCCACATTCTACTGCATCTGCCATGCATTTGCCCACTCACCTAACCTGTCCAAGTCACCCTACAGCCTCTTAGCATCCTCCTCACAGCTCACACCATCACCCAGCTTAGTGTCATCTGCAAACTTGGAGATATTACATTCAATTCCTTCATCTAAATCATTGATGTATATTGTAAATAGCTGGGGTCCCAGCACTGAACCCTGCGGCACCCCACTGGTCACTGCCTGCCATTCTGAAAAGGACCCGTTTATTCTCACTCTCTGCTTCCTGTCTGCCAACCAGTTCTCTATCCACGTCAGCACATTACCCCCAATACCATGTGCTTTAATTTTGCTCACTAATCTCTTGTGTGGGACTTTGTCAAAAGCCGTTTGAAATTCCAAATACACCACATCCACTGGTTCTCCCTTGTCCACTCAACTAGTTACATCCTGAAAAAAATTCTAGGCGATTTGTCAAGCATGATTTCCTTTCATAAATCCATGCTGACATGGACCGATCCTGTCACTGCTTTCCAAATGCTCTGCTATTTCATCTTTAATAATTGATTCCAACATTTTCCCCACCATCGATGTCAGCCTAACTGGTCTATAATTCACTGTTTTCTCTCTCTCTCCTTTTTTAAAAAGTGGTGTTACATTAGCTACCCTCCAGTCCATAGGAACTGATCCAGAGTCAATAGAATGTTGGAAAATGATCACCAATCTGCTATTTCTAGGGCCACTTCCTTAAGTACTCTGGGATGCAGCCTATCAGGCCCTGGGGATTTATTGGCCTTCAATCCCATCAATTTCCCTTGTACAATTTCCTGACTAATAAGGATTTCCTTCAGTTCCTCTTTTTCACTAGACCCTCGAACCCCTAGTATTTCCGGAAGGTTATTTGTGTCTTCCTTAGTGAAGACAGACCCAAAGTATTTGTTCAATTGGTCTGCCATTTCTTTGTTCCCCATTATAAATTCACCTGATTCTGACTGCAAAGGGCCTACGTTGGTCTTCACTAATCTTTTTCTCTTCACATATTTATGTAAGCTTTTACAGTCAGTTTTTATGTTCCCTGCAAGCTTCCTCTCATATTCTATTTTCCCCCTCCTAATTAAATCCTTAGTCCTCCTCTGTTAATTCTAAATTTCTCCCTGTCCTCAGGTTTGCTGCTTTTTCTGGCCAATTTATATGCCCCTCTTCCTTGGATTTAACACTATCCATAATTTCCCTTGTTAGCTATCTTCCCCGTTTTATTTTTACTCCAGACAGGGATGTACAATTGTTGAAGTTCATCCATGTAATCTATAAATGTCTGCCATTTCCTATCCACTGTCAACCCTGTAAGTATCATTTGCCAGTCTATGCTAGCCAATTCACGTCTCATACCATCGAAGTTACCTTTCCTTAAGTTCAGGATCCTAGTCTCTGAATTAACACTGTGACTCTCCATCTTAATAAAGCATTCTACCATGTTATGATCACTCTTCCCCAGGGGCCTCACACAACAAGATTGCTAATTAGTCCTCTCTCATTACACAACACCCTGTCTAGGATGGCCAGCCCTCTAGTTGGTTCCTCGACATATTGGTTCAGAAAGCCATCCCTAATACACTCCAGGAAATCCTCCTCCATCGCATTACTACCAGCTTGGTTAGCCCAATCTATATGTAGATTAAAGTCTCCCATGATAACTACTGTATATTTATTGCACGCATCCCTAATTTCCTGTTTGATACCATCCCCACCTCACTACTACTGTTTGGTGGTCTGTACACAACTCCCACTAGCGTTTTCTGCCCTTTGTTATTCTGCAGCTCTACCCATACAGATTCCACATCATCCAAGCTAATGTCCTTTCTTACTATTGCGTTAATTTCCTCTTTAACCAGCAATGCTACCCCACCTCCTTTTCCTTTCTGTCTATCCTTCCTGAATGTTGAATACCCCTGGATGTTGAGTTTCCAGCCTTGGTCACCCTGGAGCCATGTCTCCGTAATCCCAATTATATCACAATCGTTAATAGCTGCCTGCGCAGTTAATTCATCCACCTTATTGCAAATACTCCTCGCATTGAGGCACAGAGCCTTCAAGCTTGTCTTTTTAGCACTCTTTGTCCTTTTAGAATTTTGCAGTAATGTGGCCCTTTTTGATTTTTGCCTTGGATTTCTCTGCACTCCATTTTTACTATTCTCCTTTCTATCTTTTGCTTCTGTCCCCATTTTATTTTCCTCTGTCTCCCTGCATAGGTTCCCATCCCCCTGCCATATTAGTTTAACCCCTCCCCAACAGCACTAGCAAACACTCCCCCTAGGACATTGGTTCCGGTCCTGCCCAGGTGGAGACCGTCTGGTTGGTACTGGTCCCGCCTCCCCCAGAACCGGTTCCAATGTCCCAGGAATTTGAATCCCTCCCTTTTGCACCACTCCTCAAGCCACGTATTCATCTTATCTATCCTGCAGTTCCTACTCTGACTAGCATGTGGCAGTGGTAGCAATCCTGAGATTACTACCTTTGAGGTCCTACTTTTTAATTTAACTCCTAGCTCCCTAAATTCAGCTTGTAGGACCTCCTCCCACTTTTTACCTATATCGTTGGTACCTATATGCACCACGACAACTGGCTGTTCACCCTCCCACTCCAGAATGCCCTGCAGCCGCTCCGAGACATCCTTGACCTTTGCGCCAGGGAGGCAACATAGTATCCTGAAGTCTTGGTTGCGATCGCAGAAACGCCTATTTATCCCCCTTACAATAGAATTCCCCATCACTATAGCTCTCCCATTCTTTTTCCCGCCCTCTTGTGCAGCAGAGCCAACCACGGTGCCATGAATGTGGCTGCTGCTGCCTTCTCCTGGTGAGCCATCTCACCCAATTATATCGAAAGCGGTATATCTGTTTTGGAGGGAGATGACCGCAGGGGACTCCTGCACTGCCTTCCTACTCCTGCTCTGCCTGGTGGTCACTCATCCCCTATCTGCCTTTGTAACCTTTACCTACGGTGTGACCAACTCACTGAATGTGCTATCCACGACATCCTCAGCATCGCACATGCTCCAGAGTGAATCCATCCATAGCTCCAGTGCCGTCATGCGGTCTAACAGGAGCTGCAGCTGGATACACATCCTGCACACATAGTCGTCAGGGATAACTATAGAGAGACAATGCCAGAGCTGAATTAAGAATTCATGGAGCCCTGAGCACCAACAACATTTAGGGCCCCTCTACACACTCTGCATGCTCTCCACCTCCTCCGGACCCATTGAAAAACCTACCCCACGAGAAAAGGCTGGGCTGATGCACTCCGGCACATCTTGGGCCTCACAGGCATTGATAGAATGCTTCTTGTCCCAGTGGGATCTGAAGTGGGGAGCCTGAGCTCCTCCGGTTTTATCTGTTGCCTGTTGGGCATGATTCAGTGGACCTGGTGGGGTAGTGGTAGGCCCGTACGTTAATGCACCCGTGGATCATGCAAATCTCAACAATGGACAATTTTTTATTTTGGAGGGTGTATAAAGTGTCAGGGTATTACATGACTCCCATTTCTATAAAGAGAAAGCATTTGTGGCTCTGAAAATTAATCCACTCTCCCAGGATAAAAGTACAGTCAATGCTGGAGGTGGTGTGGAAGCATTTGAAGGAGGAACTGGAGGGCAAATAGAGAGCCATCAGAGATATTGGTAGTGAAATACAAACTGAGGAAGAACTTATCCCCGGCAAGCAGACAATAAAAAAGTCAACCAGGACTATGATATAAATCTAATGCAGTATAATTGAGCTCATTGGATATGTGCCCTCTCTGTTTCAGAATATTGCCTTACTTCTTGATTTGCCAACCGAATGTCAGCCAAAGGGTTCAGCTTTTACCCATGAATGTAACCTTTCAGGCCTCCTGGACAGGCTGACTGGGGTATTCATCAATTGGCGGCTAATTCCTCCACTACTGAAAATGCTGCTAATGAAGGAAATAATTAGCAACCATCAGTACAACCCAATCTGAGTCGTCCACTAGGTGTTAGTTTCACACCTCTAGCAGCAGGTTAGTGGCAAAAACAACACCAATCAGCATGGGAACTGTTAGGTATCCATTAAAAATGCCTTTGCAGAATCAAGAATTGTAATTTTAAAAAGTCTATGCCTGTTGAAACAGTTGTGGATAGCAGAGGAACAAGATAGATTATGGCTGATATACATGCAAGCATGTTAGTGATTTACTGATTGCACTACATCGACACATGTGGATGAAGTGCCAGCAACAAATGTTTGGGTTAGAAGGAAATACAGCAACTAAAGCCTTCCAATTCCATGTGAAGAAGGATGTAACTGATTTCTCCTCTGTGAACACACCCAAAATCGTACCAGATTGCAGTGAAGAATGATGGAAAATTGAAGTGCTGAGGCCAGAGCTTCTGCTTTTTAGAAAGCTCCAGTTTGCAGTCTATGGAGAAATCACACTTCCATCTGCAGCAACAAGTATTGTTGTTACCTCAATTTATTTGGTCTCTCCTGGGCTTACCCCTATAGCAATGGGCATTAGGCCAGAAATGCAGAAGACAGTAGGAGGTCCAGACAAGTAGAGATACATATAGATGCCACCATAAACTGCAGCAACACACCTTCTGCTGTGTTCCCAATCAGCTCTGGCACTGTGAGATTTATTTTCATCAGTCAGCTCCAGTTATTATACCTCCTTTGTACTCTGGAAATATGAAGGACTAGGAGAGCAGGATTTGTGACCAGCTATGAAACATTTAACTAGCACAAGTCTTAAAAAGCTACAGTTGGTAACTTACCATATTCATCCATGCTCAGGAAAATTAATTCATATATAAAAAAGTTCATTACTTCTTTAAAAATAATGAATGTTCAAAAAATAATGAATTCAATTTTCCTGAAGTCAATTGCTTTAGGCCAAATTGTCACCAACAAAGTAGAAAATCATCACAACAGTCACAATAAACTTTTCAGTAGAAATTTTAAAAAGAGGGAGAGGGAGATCGATAGAGAATTAGATCTGACTAATGTCGAGAAAGGATAATCCATGACTTAATTAGTCGATTAACATATAATCAAAAGGCAGATCAGGTGAATAATAATTGTTTGAAGTGAGATGATGAATGCATTTGCTAATGAGATGAATGCATTTTTAATGAGGATATAGTGTATGATCGAATACACTGAATGCTCGATATGGGGACAGAGAGCTGATTGAAAAGTAAAATAACAACTGAATGCTTTAATCAGCTCAAAGCTTTAATCAGCTCAAGAACTCAGCTCATTCCATCATACACTGTAGTTAATAGTTGGTGTACAGGATAAACTATATTTACATATATTTTAGGTAACCAATTTTGTTCCACATTTTCAGTTCCAGTTAGGAATTTATACTTAAAATGCTACATTCTGATGGTAAGATGTATTATTTATTACTTTGTCTTCAATTCAGACCAATAACTCTGACTCAGAAGCTGGTAACTTTAGATGTTACTCAATCATCAAGTCTTTTCTAATCTTTTATAATCTGGGGCTGTTACCAGCAAATCAGTCATCAAAGCACTTTTTAGTTAGGGGTGCTCTATATCACTGTTTTATATTTAGTAAGATGTACCACATGCTTGAGGAATGCAATTTAAAATGTAGACTGAGCAAACTGCAGTCTCATGTTTCCACCCACCTGCAGCACAATATATATCTTGGGCTCAAGATATAGTGAATGACACAATAAGCTCAATATTATATCAGTCACTAAAGCCACTCAAGAGACAGGAGAGACCATTTAGGTTTGATATATCTTAGACTAACTCCTCTGATAGCTCAGTGGGTAAGTACGCCATGTGGGATGTACTGAGCAGTACAGACCATAACGATTGTAAATTCAATTTCTGGTCAGTGTTGAGTTAGCTGACCTCAATCAGGCCAGCAAGATCTACATTTGCCCTCAGGGCCCTTCACTCAGGGAGGAGAAAATTAGCCAGGGTTCCCTCTCCTGAATGGTCTCCAGTTTGCAAGAACATTTGTATGAATGTTAAATGAGGACAGGATTGGGCACCATTGTGATAGTACCCTATGGTCCAATGGTTTGCAGACACACAGGAGTAATCTTTACTTTGGGCGATGGTGTAAAATGAACAATATCGATTCAGCCGCCCATTATACACCTCACCTGGGAGGGAAATTCGGGCAAGGTGATTAATGGTTGGTCAGTTTGATTTCGCCCATTTTACATCATCGCTCGAAGTTAAAATTATCTCCACATTCTCTAGATTCACACATGAAGGTTGGCCACATTGGCAAGGTGCAGAAACCCAAAACCAAACTCCACAATGAATTAGTGCCTTCATTAGTGAGGAGAGGAGAAAACTGAAAGAAAAAGAAAGACTTGGATTTATATAGCTCCTTTCACGACCACCAGATATCTCAAAGTGCTTTACAGCCAATGAAGTACTTTTGGAATGTAGTCACTGTTGTAACATGGGAAACATGGCAGCCAAGCTCCCACAAACAGCAATGTGATAATGGCCAGATAATCTGTTTTTGTTATGTTGATTGAGGGATAAAGGAGGAAAAATGCCTTAATCTTTATGAGAAAGGACAGGTTATGACATTTATCATAACCTGTTATTACAGATGTTCACTGACCTGCTGTGTATTTCCTGTATTTCCTGCATTTAGTCCAGATTTCCAGCATTTACAGTTTTTTAAAAGTTACTGCCTTGGTCTATCTATTTGATTAAAGGCTTTTCATCTGCCATCTTTCTGGCATTACTGAAGTATTCCTATTAGGAAGCCATGCTGATTGATTCATATTCACTAAAAGGCAACTGACAATAAAACGCTTAAAATACTCAAAAATACACACAGTGCATTTCACAATCTCTCAAAAAAATTCTCATTTACAGAAAAGGAACTCATTATAACCCTAATTGTTTTTCAATCATAGCCTCGAAAATGCTTTACAAAGTCCGTTGAAGCAGCCATGTTGATTTCCCACCCACCCCACTAATATGCCTGAAAATAAAATTTATAACATAGTAATTAAAAAGCACAAATTTACCCTTTCAATCTTCCAATATATCCAACAACTTTCTTCCACACAGGACCACTCGCTCTCAGGGACACCAAAGAAGCCCTCCACTAAATTTCACAGTTTCAATTCTTCAACTCGGGTTGATTCCCAGTATTGTTTCTGGCTACACATATACAAGACCATCAAGGCTTCTGTACTCATATGACCCCAATTCCCTCCGTGCCCCTCAGTAATTACTAACCCTGCTCCCCACAAAAAGTTGTTTTTCATATTTAATTCTACAACAAGAACAACTTGCATTTATATAGCATCTTTAACATAGGAAAACATATGAAGACACTTCATAGAAGCTTAAGCAGAGAAAAATTGACACCAAGCCAAAGAAAGAGATGTTAGGAGAGATGACTAAAAACTTGGTCAAGGAGGTGGGTTTAAAGGGGGTTTTAAAGGAGGAGAGCTTTAGGGAGGGGATTCCAGAGCTTAGGGCCTAGACAGCTGAAGGCACGGCTGCCAAACCACCAACACTGTTTTTTCTATTCGTTCATGGGATGTGGGCATCACTGGTAAGGCCAGCATTTATTTCCCATCCCTAATTGCCCTTGAGAAAGTGGTGGTGAGCCAGTCCTTGTGGTGAAGGTATTCCCACAGTGCTGTTAGGGAGGGAGTTCCAGGATTTTGACCCAGCGACAATGAAGGAACGGCGATATATTCCAAGTCAGGATGGTGTGTGACTTGCAGGGGAACTTGGAGGTGGTGATGTTCCCATGCACCTGCTGCCCTTGTCCTTCTAGGAGGTAAATGTTGTGGGTTTGGGAGGTGCTGCCGAAGAAGACTCGGCGAGTTGCTGCAGTGCATCTTGGAAATGGTACACACTGCAGCCACGGTATCTCGGTGATAGAGAGAGTGAATGTTTAAGGTAGTGGATGGGCTGCCAATCAAGCGGGCTGCTTTGTCCTGGATGGTGTCAAGCTTCTTGAGTGTTGTTGGAGCCGCACTCATCCAGGCAAGTGGAGAGTATTCCATCACACTCCTGACTTGTGCCTTGTAGATGGTGGAAAGTCTTTGGGGAGTCAGGAGGTGAGACATTCGCTACAGAATACCCAGCTTCTGACCTGCTCTTGCTGCCACAATGTTTATGTGGCTAGTCCATAGAAACATAGAAACATAGAAAACAGGTGCAGGAGTAGGCCATTCGGCCCTTCGAGCCTGCACCACCATTCAATAAGATCATGGCTGATCATTCACCTCAGTACACCTTTCCTGCTTTCTCTCCATATCCCTTGATCTCTTTAGCCATAAGGGCCATATCTAACTCCCTCTTGAATATATCTAACGAACTGGCATCAACAACTCCCTGCAGTAGGGAATTCCACAGGTTAACAACTTTCTGAGTGAAGAAGTTTCTCCTCAGCTCGGTCCTAAATGGCTTATCCCTTATCCTTAGACTGTGACCCCTGGTTCTGGACTTCCCCAACATCAGGAACATTCTTCCTGCATCTAACCTGTCCAGTCCCGTCAGAATTTTATATGTTTCTATGAGATCCCCTCTCATCCTTCTAAACTCCAATGAATACAGGCCCAGTCAATCCAGTCTCTCCTCATATGTCAGTCCTGCCATCCTGGGAATCAGTCTGGTGAACCATTACTGTACTCCCTCAATAGCAAGAACGTCCTTCCTCAGATTAGGAGACCAAAACCAGTTAAGTTTCTGGTCAGTGATGACCCCCAGGATGTTAATGGTGTGGGTTTTGACAATGGTAATGCGGTGGATGTCAAGGGTCGGTGGTTAGACTCTCACTTGTTGGAGATAGTCATTACCTGGCACTTGTGTGGCACGAATGTAACTTGCCACTTATCAGCCCAAGCCTGAATGTCGTTGGGGTCGTGCTGCATGCAGACATGGACTGCTCCATTATCTGAGGAGTTGCGAATGGCACTGAACATAGAAACATAGAAACATAGAAAATAGGTGCAGGAGTAGGCCATTCAGCCCTTTGAGCCTGCACCACCATTCAATAAGATCATGGCTGATCATTCCCTCAGTACCC
This sequence comes from Pristiophorus japonicus, assembly GCF_044704955.1. Lineage (NCBI taxonomy): Eukaryota > Metazoa > Chordata > Chondrichthyes > Pristiophoridae > Pristiophorus > Pristiophorus japonicus. The sequence goes on from NC_091980.1 coordinate 229,995,921, forward strand.
CTTTCCTGCTTTCTCTCCATACCCCTTGATCCCCTTAACCGTAAGGGCCAAATCTAACTCCCTCTTGAATATATCCAATGAACTGGCATCAACAACTCTGCGGCAGGGAATTCCATAGGTTAACAACTCTCTGAGTGAAGAAGTTTCTCCTCATCTCAGTCCTAAATGGCCTACCCCTTATCCTAAGACTATGTCCCCGGTTCTGGACTTCCCCAACATCGGGAACATTCTTCCCACATCTAACCTGTCCAGTCCCATCAGTACCTTATACATTTCTATGAGATCCCCTCTCATCCTTCTAAACTCCAGTGAATAAAGGCCCAGTTGATCCAGTCTCTCCTCATATGATAGCCCGGCCATCTCTGGAATCAGTCTGGTGAACCTTCGCTGCACTCCCTCAATAGCAAGAACGTTCTTCCTCAGATTAGGAGACCAAAACTGAACACAATATTCCAGGTGGGGCCTCACTGAGGCCCTGTATAACTGCAGTAAGATCTCCCTGCTCCTATACTCAAATCCCCTAACTATGAAGGCCAACATACCATTTGCCTTGTTCATCGCCTGCTGTACTTGCATGCCCACTTTCAGTGACTGATAAACCATGACACCCAGGTCTCGTTGCACCTCCCCTTTTCCTAATTGCCGCCATTCAAATAATATTCTGCCTTCGTGGTTTTGCCCCCAAAATGGATAACATCACATTTATCCATATTATACTGCATCTGCCATGCATTTGCCCACTTACTTAACCTGTCCAAGACACCCTGCAGCCTCTTAGCGTCCTCCTCACAGCTCACACCGCCACCCAGTTTAGTGTCATCCACAAACTTGGAGATATTACACTCAATTCCTTCATCTAAATCGTTAATGTATATTATAAAGAGCTGGGGTCCCAGCACTGAGCCCTGCGGCACTCCACTAGTCACTGCCTGCCATTCTGAAAAGGACCCGTTTATCGTGACTCTCTGCTGCCTGTCTGCCAACCAGTTCTTTATCCACATCAGTACATTACCCCCAATACCATGCACTTTGATTTTGCACACCAATCTCTTGTGCGGGACCTTGTCAAAAGCCTTTTGAAAGTCCAAATATACCACATCCACTGGTTCTCCCTTGTCCACCCTATTAGTTACATCCTCAAAAAATTCCAGAAGATTCGTCAAGCATGCTTTCCCTTTCATAAATTCATGCTGACTTGGACCGATCCTGTCACTGCTTTACAAATGCGCTGCTATTTCATCTTTAATAATTGCTTCCAACATTTTCCCCACTACTGATGTCAAGCTAACCAGTCTAATTACCCGCTTTCTCTCTCCCTCCCTTTTTAAAAAGTGGTGTTACATTAGATACCCTCCAGTCCATAGGAACTGATCCAGAGTCGATAGACTGCTGGAAAATGATCACCAATGCATCCACTATTTCTAGGGCCACTTCCTTAAGTACTCTGGGATGCAGACTATCAGGCCCCAGAGATTTATCGGCCTTCAATCCCATCAATTTCCCTAACACAATTTCCCGCCTAATAAGGATATCCTTCAGTTCCTCCTTCTCACTAGACCCACTGTCTCCTAGTATATTCGGAAGGTTATTTGTGTCTTCCTTCGTGAAGACAGAACCGAAGTATTTGTTCAATTGGTCTGCCATTTCTTTGTTCCCCATTATAAATTCACCTGAATCCGACTGCAAGGGACCTATGTTTGTCTTCACTAATCTTTTTCTCTTCACATATTTATAGAAGCTTTTGCAGTCAGTTTTTATGTTCCCTGCAAGCTTCCTCTTGTACTCTGTTTTCCCCCTCTTAATTAAACCTTTAGTCCTCCTCTGTTGAATCCTAAATTTCTCCCAGTCCTCAGGTTTGTTGCTTTTTCTCGCTAATTTATACTCTTCCTTGGCTTTAACACTATCCTTAATTTCCCTTGTTAGCCATGGTTGAGCCACCTTCCCAGTTTTATTTTTACTCCAGACAGAGATGTACAATTGCTGAAGTTCATCCATGTGATCTTTAATTGTTTGCCATTGCTTATCCACCGTCGACCCTTTAAGTATCCTTTGCCAGTCTATTCTAGCCAATTGACGGCTCATACTATCGAAGTTACCTTTCCTTAAGTTCAGGAACCTCGTTTTCGAATTAACTGTGTCATTCTCCATCTTAATAAAGAATTCTATTCTACCATATTATGGTCACTCTTCTCCAAGGGGCCTGACACAACAAGTTTGCTAATTAGTCCCTTCTCATTACACATCATACAGTCTAGGATGGCCAGCTCTCTCGTTGGTTCCTCGACATATTGGCCTAGAAAACCATCCCTAATACACTCTAGGAAATCCTCCTCCACTGCATTGCTACCAGTTTGGCTAGCCCAATCAATATGTAGATTAAAGTCGCCCATAATAACTTCTGTACCTTTATTGCACACATCCCTTATTTCTTGTTTGATGCTGTACGCTGTGCAGTCATCAGCAAACAACCCCACTTCTGCTCTTATGATGGAGGGAAGGTCATTGATGAAGCAGCTGAAGATGGTTAGGCCTAGGACACTGCTCTGACGAACTCCTGCAGTGATGTCATGGGGCTGTGATGATTGACCTCCAACCACCACAACCTTCTTCCTTTGTGCTAGGTATAACTCCAGGCAGTGGAGAATTTTCCCCCTGATTCCCAGCGACTTCAGTTTTACTAGGGCTCCTTGTTGCCACACTCGGTCAAATGCTGCCTTGATGTCAAGGGCAGTCACTCTCACCTTACCTCTGGAATTCAGCTCTTTTGTCCATGTTTGGACCCAGGCGGTAATGAGGTCTGGGGCCGAGTGGTCCTGGCGGAACCCAAACTGGGCATCGGTGAGCAGGTGTCACAGTTAAGAGCCTGAAGGGAGTGGGGAATATGTAAGAGGCTAGATTTGGAGGAATGGAGAGTGCTCGGAGGGTTGAAGGATTGGAAGAGATTACAGAGATAGGGAGAGACAAGGCCACAAAGGAACTTGAACAAAAGGATGAGAAATGTTAAAATCGAGATGATCTACCAGGAGCCTATGTAGATCAGTGAGCAGGGGGTGATGGGTGAGTGGAATTTGGTGCGGATTTGGATTTGGGCAGTTTTGAATCAGCTCAAGGATGGCAGGTCATCCAGGAGAGCAATGGAATAGTCGAGTCTCGAGGTGGCAAAGGCAAGGATACAGGGGTTTCGATGGATGATATTATGGAGGTGCAGGTCGATGGTCTTTTTGATGAAGAGGAAATGAGGTTGTAAGATCAACTACTGTCTGAGTTATGCCGCTCCGCCGTTAGCTTCGCGAAAGTGACATCTTGCTGACTGTCTCACGTGCATTGCTGTATTTGTGTAGTAGAAATGAACTAAACGTGCCACAGAAAGTTAAGTGTTGTCATTTCAAGTCTAAGTACCCTTTTAACGATGTGATAAGTGTTAATTACTGCCAATCAACCACTCTGGCACTGAAAATTACAAGTGTGGAGTCTCATTCCTGCAGTTATTAATTGTTGGAAATTTTAAAATAGCAATTAAAAAAAAACTTTTCCTTTCTCTCTCTTTTTTTCTCTCCATCTTTGTCCAATCTTTCTTTCCCTCTTTATTGCTCTTTCTGTACCTGATTTGGCATTGAATTCACAAACTCGAATTTATACTTCCTTGATTGGCTAAGAAGATGCTTGCCTGGTTTACTCAGGTCCAAGATGCCCTTTTTCCCTCACTGCGACATTATCAGCTTGCACCTTCAGCAACTTGCCATGTTAAAACCTAACCTTGCAAGGGAAAGTTTAAGTAATGGCTGATGCCATTAGATGCCCTTCTACAACAAAATCTAGGTCATTAATGTATTTGCTTCCCATGTAATGATCCTTCAGCAGAAATAGCAACCAAACAAGCTTTATTTTAAAGTTTTCCTAATGTCCTGGGGCAAACTGCACTTTCCGAGAACAAACACAATTTTTCTCAATTGCACAAAATTTCACCTAATGAATAGATTATGTGTGTCATGCCAAAAATAAATTACTGATGCGATTACATAACATCCAGCAGCACGACATGGCTCTTAAACTGCACAGCATCTGTGAGCATAAATGGGGTGGTTTCACCAAAATCAAGTTTCTCCTTGCTCAATTGGGACTTGGAGCTTTGTCTCATGTCTTTAAAAATAGCAAAGAAAAGAACATTAAAAAATGCAATAATTTAGGGCTATGGGAATTGCTACAGCAAGTATAGGTGTGGTTATATTATAAGAACATTGTGTTAAAACAAAAGTTACAGTCATCCCTGAACTTCACTTAATAGTGAAATCGTCTACATTTTTTGATTTTGCTTCTTGAAAAGAATGGTGTTGATGATGGGAGTACTCTTTGGACTGAAATTGGATGAAGCGAGGGAGAAAATAATATACTTAAGATGTTGGAGACCATCTTAGTTTCACTATTGGAAGGAATTTCTTTTCATGTTACTAACTGGAGAGATGATAACACTATTTAAGAATTTCCTGGATTTGCTAACAGAGAAGGTTAAATTGAATAATGTCTCATTTGCAAATTGTAGGAAAACTCTGAATATTTTGAGCACACTACAACCATTCCAGGAAATTTGCATTGAAAAAGACCATTAATATAGAAATATGTCCCACTGAGGCATAATTTAAAAATAATGGACGAGTTCAGCCTTGTGTTCTGGGGAATCCTAGATAAAGACAAAATATTCATATATACTAACTTTCCTTAGAAAAAGGTTCACGCAATGGAATTGATCTTGGTTGGTCACTAATGATAATGTCCCCTTAAGTGGGATTTTCCTGGTGAAATTAAAGCTATTTAGGGGGAATTACCAAGAAAATTGTTGGTGCCATCTGCAACTCAAGTTAACAGCTGCTGAAAATGGCCACAACGCTACCGCTGGGGGTTGGCGATGTGTAGCGCAGTGCTTACTTACCATACAACCTGGTGGCGTTAATGGAGGTCTCGACCCGAAGCTCCCGTCCACAGTCGGCGTTGTTACTTCTTACAGCCTCTGGAAGCGAGGCTGTGGAGTTCGCAAGGAATTATGGGCAATTAAAGGGGCTATAAATTAATGGGGCAATACATTCAGAACTAATAAAAATTACAATGCAGTGAAAAAGTGCAGCTTTCAGCTCTTACTGCCTTTCAATAAAAACAATTACCATTAGAAATAAGTCCCAAATGGGATTTTTCAGCACTTAAAGCTGAATTCCCTTCCAAACCTCAAAAACGGGAAAGGTGCTTCAGCGCGAACACAAATGGCTCAGCAAGCCAGGGAAGGGGCACCCAGGGTCTCGCACGCAGCACTCCAGCTTTGTGCAGGGGGTTAACACTGCAAGGCAGGTCCTCCAGAAAGAAGGATGTGGGACCACATCACCTCGGTTGTCACTCCCCCACCTAGATCCAGTGCCCAAAGAAGCTTTATGACCTCAGACCACTGATTAAGGTCAGTGAATGCATCTTCAAAAGCTGTCTCCTACCAACTGCATCACTAGCCTCACACACTGTTCAATGCATGACTCCCAGCCCCCTCAAATCACTCACCTACCAACAATCTGCACCAATCATGAGGCACACCTCCCATTCCTAACCTCATGTCACCCCCTTGGAGGAGACGGTGGAGGCCATTCTTGGCAGGGGTATGGCTAAGCCCTTGGTCAGCAGTGGGACTGAAAGCATACAAGATGCTGGTATTCTCTTATGTTATCCTCCTTCTGGCATGCATCTTTTGTTTTCCTACCCTCCCCTCACCTCAACTTTTGTGCCTTTCTCTTTTCACACCCATGAAATACAGCCTGCCAGTGGGTGACGAGGGAGAAGAAGGGAAAAGAAGAAGAAAAAGACGTTGTTGATGTTTACACTCCCAGCCATCAGCACCTTAAGATCTTCCAGCAAGGCATTTGCATGTCCCCCACTGAAAGTCAGCAGCCATGCTGCAGCCACTGGGGTAGCACTGCATAACATCAGTAGGATAAGAAAAAGCACACACGACAATCATTAAAAAAATGCACAAGGGTGATGAGTTGATTTCTTGATGTCAGTTGGATGGATATATGTATAAAGTTGAACTGAAAAGTTTGCTTTGTGGTGGCTTTTATTTCAACATGTGGCCATGTCGCTTTGATAGTCAGTAACAGAAGGAAGGTAAGGTGTGGGACTAATGTTGAAAAAGGAATTGGCGTTGTGATCACTGGGACTGCAGGCAGATGATTCCATCTGGGATATCCCAGCCAGAATGGAGCTGTCTGGGATGCATCCTTCCTTCTGCTTTTCCTCTTCGGCTTCCTCCTCTCCTGTTTCTTCCTGTTCCCTCTGCGTACGGATGCTGTAAGTCTGAAATGACAGCCTAAAATGCTGGAAATACTCAGCTGGTCAGGCAACATCTCCATCTAAACTCTATTTCTCTCTCCATGGATGTTGTCTGACCTGTTGAGTATATGCAGCATTTTCTCTCTTCTCAGAGGCCTTCATTTACCATCCAAGGCCTTGAAAGCATCCAGCAGCACTCCCTACTCACTTAAAAAGCTTTTCACATCTATTGCAGCATGCTACTACTTCAATAAAAACAAAAAAACCCAGTCCAAAAGTTTAAAAGCAAACTTACCTGAAAGATCTGTGTGTCTCTTTAAGAGATGCTGACAATGCCTCTGTCAGTCTTTTTGCATGCTACATTTCCCTGGTGTGGTTTGGACCCAGTGCTGAACCCAGTGCTATGGTCGACATTCACAGTGGTGGCGTTAAGTCGGCATTGCACGCCAACTGATGTCACCACTCCGCCATTTTTCTTTGCAGGGCACTACTATTTACCGGCACGTAACTGGGGCGTCGCAACTGGAGGACAACATGGGTCCCGCGACCAGCTGGCAGAAGAGTGGCAGCTGCCACTCTTTGCCATTTTTTGCCAAAAAGGGGTGGAGTTAAGCCCCCAAATTTTTAGCCGTTGATGTCATATTTTGTCCACCCAAATCTGAAAGTTTTCAGAAGGGTAGAAGCAAGTTTTCAAAAGTTGAAAATGTGGAACTGGAAGGTTAATAAAGGTTAATTTTACTAAATCTGGTTCTGTAGCGCCAGGTTTTCCAGCAGTACAGGTGCCAATTCAGGTCCAAAATGGCGTTTGAGGAACCTGCGCAAGTTTCTGATGCGGGCTGCACCGGACGCCATTTTAGGTAGGTCGTTAGCACATGCACTGGAGCAACGCTGATTTGACACCGGCACTGCCATTTTTGATCTCAGTGTGGGAGTTAACACCCTCTCTTAACCTTGCACAGCTGAACATGCATTCAGCAGCAGGAAGGAGCCCCCAGCAGCGCTTTTAGGTTAGTTGCTGATTGATTCCTACTGGCTCTTGATGAGTTTGTGTAAGTGTTTGATGGTCTGTTATCATATTTGAAGTTGTTGAAGTCTCCAGGGAGTGGTGTGGCAGGTTACTTCAAGACTTTTGCTCAGATCAGTTGCTCCCAGATATGGGTGCAGTAGTTTGTATCCCCCTTGGCCTGCAGCATGAGAGGGAGAATGAGCAGAGACGACACAGAGGAGGACCAGCTGCTCGAAGAGGGAGGATGAGGAGGGGGAGAGGGGCTTCCAGAAGGAAGTCATATCCACCAGGATCTTCAGGGAGCAATTCTCATACCTCAACCTCAGCGAGGAACAGTGTATGCGATGTCTCCACTTCGCTAAGGAGCTGCTTACTGAAATCTGCCACCTGTTGCAGGCAGAACTGCAGCCTCAGAGTCTTGTGAGGACAGTGGATGTGAAAGTGAGCGTGGCCATGAATTTTTATGCGCAGGCTCCTTCCAGGCTGGAGCAGGCGATATTTCTAACATTTCCCAATTCACTGTTGCACAAGGGAGGTCAGTAAGACTCTATATGCAAAGAGAGCTGAATACATTTTATTTTCTCTTGCCAGAAAGAAGTCGGTGGAGTGAGCGGGCGACTTCACCAGGATAGCAGACTTTCCCATGATGCAGGTTGCCATTGACTGCATACATGTCACTTTGAGGGCACCGCATCTCAATTTGGAGATGTATCACAACCGGAAGGGATTCCACTCCCTCAATGTCCAGCTGGTGTGTAACCGTACTCAACACATCGTGCACGTCAATGCTTGGTATCCTGGCAGCAGTCATGATGCCTTCATTCAGCGGCAGCCTGTTGCATCATCTGCATTTGAGCCACCACGAGAGACCAGAGGGTGGCTACTGGGTGATATCCGCTGATCACCTGGCTCTTGACTCCGGCATGCAATCCAAGCATACGTGGGCAGGATACATATAATGAAAGCCATGCTGCCACATGGAATCTGATAGAGCAGACCATTGGCGTGCTTAAACAGCGTTTCTGCTGGCTGGACCACTCTGGAGAAGCTCTGCAGTACTTGCCAGAGTGCGTCTCAAGATTTTTTGTGGCATGCCCTACAACCTCACTATCATGAGGGCACAGCCTTTGCCACCAGGCATACTGTGGCCTGCTGATGAGGAGGAGGAAGAGAAAGAGAAAGAGAAGGAGGAGGAGGAGGAGGAAGAGGAGGAGCAAGAGGAGGAGGAGGACGGGAGGGGACAACCAACACAGTCCTTTTCCGGCTGGGCTATCCATGATCAATTTGTTTGACTCCTGTACCATAAATCAACAGTCCCATAGCTTACCTCCCTCTGTTACTAGCCATCACAGCGTCCTCTTGGCCGCAATGTTACAATAAAAGCCACCATAAAGCAAACATTGCACCCAAGTTTATGAATCAAATCATCCAATATTACATTCCAAAGATGACTAATCACCCTTGGACATTGCCTCAGAGCTTGTCTTCCATGTGCCTTTGCCTGTCCTAGTGCTCTTACACATTGCTACCCCAGTGGCTGCAGCATGGCTGGTGGAAAGCTGCTGACTTTCAATGGGGAGGCCTGTAGATTGCCTTGGAATATGACATTGAGCAGCTCTGGGCTGAGGAGGCCCAGCTTCAGACTGCACCGCCTTAGCATGGGCAGCAGCAGTCCGGGCTGGCTGGCTGACAGGCAAAAGCAAGTGCCATGGCAGAATGGCAATGCTGACAGGACAAATACAGTCATCCTAAGAGATGACAGTAGGTTTGTGCTCCACAGACCCACTGCCACCCACCCAGGGCGGAGCCTCAGCAATCCTAGTAATCTGTTGGAGGATAGATTGCTGGACTGCTGTGACAGCCTGTAAGCAATGCTCCCTTCAAGCTTCCTGGCCACACGGCTGTGCACCGTTTTAGCCGGTGAGCTGGACTTTAAATTGAAAAAACCATGCATGTGTGAAATTTTGAATGTGTGGTGCAACCCTTTAAAGGGGGCGTGCGGCCCAAAAATAATTATAGGGAACATTGCCTGCAAGGCACTTTCAATACTGATAACCAAAGCCATGATGGCAGCAGTCTGTGCTTGCGTGGCAGTAAGCTGCACTTGCATGACTTCAGTCTGAGCTTCCATTGCAGCACTCAGACATTGGATGGCTTCTGCTTGTGCTGACATCGACCATCATGTTTGGATCCACAAGTGCGCTAATGGATTTGCCCATCACTTCCACGCTGGAAAGGATGGGCTCCAAGCTCTGCGCAAAGCCCTGTGCAAGGTGGTGCTGGACTCTTCCATGCTCCTTGACATTGCACTCAGGCTTTCTGGCAGTCCTGCAATGCACCAAGTATTTCATTGTGCATACCCAGCATTCTCCTGTAGGCCACTCCATTGAATGTCTGATCTGAATCCTGTGCAGCAGAACTCGTGTGTGACTTCGCCTTCCAGTGCGCTCCCCTTTTCCCCGCCCTGGCTGCAGCCCAGTCATGCCCAGTGACTCACCAAGTGCAGATTCCTCCTCAATGCTACCCTCTAAATTTCGTGCAGTGTCAGTATCTGAGCTGATGGCTACGAATGTGAAATTGAGTGATGGTGCTGTGTCTTCAGCATCACTTCCTTTTTCTTCTTGCAGTTCCTGCTCCTCCACCACTGCCTGGTTGGGTTGGAGTTCTTGGCTATTTGAAATTAGATAGGTACAATGGTAGGGTTGTGGTGAGAGGAGGAGGGGGGGACGGGGGGAAGCAAGAGGTGCATGCTTACACCATCTGCAGCTTGTAAATCAGAAGGGATTGTGGGATGAGGGGCAGATGCGATGTGAGAAGGAGGATTAGGTATGAGGATACCGTTATCTTGCAGTGTTTCGGCTGCGCCACTCACCACTGACCCAGCGATGGCCGCTCCAATGATCTCCAGCATCAACTCCTCCATTAGGGTAAGGTCATGAACATGTGCCTGTCTCCCTTCGGGTAGACCCTGCTGCCTACAGTTATGAGCCACCTTGTCCTGCAAGAGAGAGGGAAGGTGTCAGTGAATGTGGTGCAATGTGTTTGGGTGATAGGCCTGTCATGCTGAATAGCTGGTAGTGTGTGCAAACTGCAAAATCTGAGGGTGAGGCTTGCAGCGGTGCTAAGTGTGTCAGGGTGATGTGAAGCTTTGATTGTGAAGAATGAGTCGTGATTGATAGAGATTGTTGGTAGGTGAGTGATAGGGGTGTGGTGTATTGAACAGTTTCTGAGGTGAGTGGTTTAGTTGTAAGGATATGGCATTTGAAGATGAATTCACTGACCTTGACCACGCGCGTGAATTCATTGAACTTCTTGCGGCACTGCTAGGTCCTCGGGGCTACAGTGCTTGCATTGACCATGACAGCTATCTTCTCCCATTGCCTTTTCTGCATTTGCCTGCATGGTATCCTGGCACCCTGTGGAAACAGGACATCTTTCCTCCTATCCACCTCCTGCACCAAGGCCTCCAGTGCTGCATCCAAGAACCTTTGAGCATGCTCTCTCCCCTGTTGTGCCATTGTATTTCTTCCTGCTCACACTCTGTTGCCCAGCCAATTGAATCAACTGCTGCAGCCAGAAAGCACCTCCTCTCTAAGAGGTGCAGACTGGCTTTAAGAACTGCAGACGAGCTTTAATTGGTGTTCGCCTCACTCGAACTTGGACCCCCTGCTGAGCGTGCAGCCACTCAGCAGCATATTCAGTACTGGGCTGAATGCCACAGTCATTCTAAATAGCAGACCGTATGAAGTTTATCTGCTGTCTGCATGACCTTGAATGGGCATGGCTTGATCCAGCATTGCAAACCCTGCGCCAATTTTGGAGGCAAACAAATTTTTAGCCCATCATGTTCAATCAAACAGAAGTAAATGTACAAAGTGTAACACAATTGGTAGTCAATTGCTTAAGTCTCTGAACACAGAGTGTAACAAATCAAAGAAATTGCAAGTTACATACCTGTTATATCACTAACTTTTCCAGTTCTGATGAAAGGTCAACTAGAAACGTTTGGCCAAATATTCCGGCCTCGCTGGGTCCGTATGAAATTTAGTTTTCGGGGTGTGATGCGGATGTGCCGAAAACCAGCTTTTCCAATCTGTCAAGATTTCTAAAAACCGACCTTCTGCATCCTCCTGGAGAAGGACATCCGTACAGGAGCGATTGGGCTATTTGCCCAATTCATACCCAGCAAATGTCCTTCAAACTTTTACGCCTGGTAAAAGAAGACGCATAGCCTACTTTATCCAGCATAACATTTTTAAAACATATAAAAATTAAATTTAAACATTCATTTTCATATTAAAAACTCTGTCCATTCAGGTAAGTTTATTTTTATCCCTATTAAAACACATTAAAAAAAATCCCCAAAATATATATTTTTCTAAAGAATTTAATTACATTTAATTTCAATTAATTTTAAATATATGAGGTGTTTTATTTATTTATTATGCTGTGTTTCGGTGTTTTAGGGGGTTATTCTCATTGATAGTAATGGAAACTCGTACAAGCAGAGTTCCCATTTTTATCAATGAGAATACTGCCTAGTGATTGGTGGTCCAGGCCCACGTGACTCCAGCATGTACGTACGTACCTGAAATACATCTTCCTAGGTGCTGCACAGTGAATCTAGGCCTCCGACCGGGATCCGACGTTCCGCTGGGATCACTAGGTACTTTCGTAGATTTTTTTCGGGACGAAGGTGTTCGTACGAAGGAAGCCTCCGACCGCAATTTTCCCCCGTTAACTCTGTTTCTCTCCCCACAAATGCTGCCTGACCTGCTGAGTATTTCCAGCAATTTCTATTTTTATTAAAGTAATAGCAAGCTTAGCTAAAGCTAGGGGAAGAATACAACAAAAGAAAGGCGATACAAGCACAAATGACAATTCATCGCAGCCATCCTCAGCGGTACTGGCAAAATATGTCAGAGGAAGGTAGGAAGCTTTGTTATCACAACAGATAAAGGACAAGGCTGTGTATATTATGCTCATGTCACAGAATGACAGCTTTAATACTGGAAACTTTTCAGTAATATGTTCACTGTAATCTTGGATGCTGAGTGTAGCTTTGATATACTGTTAAGTAAAATCCAGCTACTGTTGTAATATTGTCATATACTTAAATTATTATTGTACCTTTAAAAACATAGATTCTGTCGATTGATATTAAGAGGGCGTTCTCTTCTTTGGAGTGGAGTTCCTGCGGGGGCTCATAAATTATTGGATAATGGGCTCCTGGTAAGATTTCTACCATCAAGAAGGAGCCTGTTATGTAATGATGTGTGTATCGTCCCAGTACCGTAAATGTAATGTAAGCACTATGCCACACCACAGAGGGCGCTGTGGTGGGAAACCCTGGTAGTACTTTCAACAGGTGCTATATAAGGCTGACCACCACACCTGAGAGGCACTCTGTAGCTGAACAATAAAGGACGAAGGTCACAGCAGTTAGATTTAAACCAGACCGTGTGGAGTCAGTGATTTGTGTGCTACATACACCACTTTGGCAACGAGGAAGCGGATGAACTCCACGCAACCATGGCTACTCTGGGCTCGCTAAAGGATTTTACCGTGGGCAATGATTGGGAGCCTTTACGGAAAGGCTCGAGTACTACTTCACAGCAAATGACCTGACGGAGGACACATACGCAATGAGAGATAAGCATAAGGCGATATTGCTCTCCAGTTGTGGAGATGAGGTTTACTGTTTCGTCAGGGATTTGCTGGCACCTGGGAGCGCCAGGGACAAGTCATACGAGGAGCTGACTGAACTCATTCGTGACCAGTTGAAACCGAAGGAGAGCATCCTCACGGCCAGATACAAATTTTACCATCACTGCAGACCCAAGGGCCAGGATATCACCAAATATGCTGTGGACCTCAGGAGACTCGCGGCACCGTGTGATTTTGGCGCACACCTTGACGAGGCTTTGCGGGACGTTTTCGTCATGGGGATTGGCCACGAGGGCCTCCTTCACAAGCTGCTGGCCACGGAACCCACAATCACTCTGACAAAGGCCATCACCATCAGCCGGGCACATATGACCTCGACTTGCAGCACCAAGCAAATAATCCATTCAGTCTCGAACCCAGCAGGCACTGTCCACAGGATAGCGCCCACCACGGACAAAACTGCAGAACGTGGCTCTGCCCGGGGCAGAGAGCACGGACCTCGGGATCCTGGAACTCAGAGTCCCCTGAGGGGGGCCAATCAAGCAGCACCATGCTGGCGTTGTGGAGGAAGCCATGGGGCTCACCGGTGCAGGTTTGCGGAATACACGTGCAATACCTGCCACCTGAAAGGCCACCTTCAGCGTATGTGTAAAATAAATCAGACTCACCATGTGGCTGAGAAGATGGGGGATGATCTACTGTTCAGAGAGGAGCAGGTAGAAGATGATGAGGTGTTTGGACTGCACATGTGTACTGACGATTCGCCCCCAGTGATAAGGGAAGTAAAAATCAACGGAGTCCCAGTGAGTATGGAAGTGGACACGGGCTCGGGTCCGTCATTGATGAGTCGGAGAACTTTTGATAAACTGTGGATTAACCCAGCTGCACGACCCAAGCTGGTCCCGGTCACGGTGAAGCTGCGTACCTACACCAGAGAACTAATACCTGTTCTCGGCAGAGCGATGGTGCAGGTATCCCAAGGGGATGAGACGCACGCTTTACCTCTGTGGGTCGTTGCAGGCGATGGACCGACATTCCTCGGCCGGAGTTGGATGGGGACAGTCCGTGGGAGCTGGGAAGACTTCACCACTCCAGAGGCTGCTGCTCCCCGGGGTGCTGCCGTGCCCCAGGTCCCCAGAGAGCAGCGCCGACCGAGCTAGAACTGCAGCCTCAATCCCTCCACAGGCAAGTCCCAGGCCTGGACCTCACACTGAGATCCTGCAGCCCCAGCCCCCACAAGCAAGCCCCAGCCCCGGACCTCACACACAGATCCCGCAGCCTCAGCCCCCACAGGCAAGCAGCCCTGCACAGAGGGGCCTAGTGGGGGGGGGGGGAGTGAGCCGGCGGGGTGTGAGGGATCCAGGATGGCCGGCGAGCCCCACCGAGGAGCTGTTAGTGTCGGGCGGCTACAGAGGCCGCGGGGGACGCGGCAAATGCGACCGCTGGAGAGGCCATGACGGCCTCAGGAGAGGCGGCAAGTCAGGTGGCGGCAGAGGGGAGCGGAGGCTGCGACGGCGGAGGGCATCTGGAGCGGCGGAGAAGAAGATGGCGGCGGCATCGTGTCGGAGCAGCAGAGCATCAAAGATGGCGGCGCCCAAGGAGAAGCCTCGTGGAATCCTCCTGCATCAAAGATGGTGCCTTAAAAAGGAAAATCACCCGGGAGTCTTAAAAGGACCTTACCAAGAGGTGGTCCCCACAAAGGACTTCTGTCAGGCAGAGCGAGTCTAAAATGACCTATGTTAATGTGAGATAGTGAATTTATAATAAGAATTACTTTTTTAATGCTGAATGGCCACTGTATTTGTGTAAAATAATGGATGAAGTACAATTAATGATAACGGCTAACAAGGAAATCAAGGATCTGTTACCAGTCAATAACCAGTTAATGTACCAGATAATATGTACCATACTAACGCACTGTCTATGCCCACCTGCCTTCCGTTGGACAAGTGTGATGTTATGTAATGATGTGTGTATCGTTGTCCTGCGTCCTGGTGGAGGGGGGAAGGTGATGTTATGTAATGATGTGTGTATCGTCCCAGTACCTTAAATGTAATGTAAGCACTATGTCACACCACAGAGGGCGCTGTGGTGGGAAACCCTGGTAGTACCTGCAACAGGTGCTATATAAGGCTGACCACCACACCTGAGAGGCACTCTGGAGCTGGACAATAAAGGACGAAGGTCACAGCAGTTAGATTTACACCAGACCGTGTGGAGTCAGTGATTTGTGTGCTACATACACCACAGAGCCTACCAGTGCAAAGGAGGAAACGCCGACCTGAAGATATAGTGAGAGTCTTTAAAGAGACAGAAGAGCGCCAATGATCAGAAACCAAGACCCACTGAAGATCTTGGTGAAGACCAAGGCCTTCAACAGTAAGTCATTGGAAACACAATAAAGGAAGAGGAGGCCATTACAAGGCCCTCTCCATCCATGGGGACACCTCAGTGCAATTACCACAACTTTCTGGTAACGAGGGGAAAGAAAGGAAAATCCGCTGGGACACAGTTCGTGCCCCGAAGCACCATTTGCATGCAGTGAGTGAGAAAGGAGTGGGTCGCAGAGGTCCTGGTGAAGGTGCGGGAAGAGAAAACCCAATGAAGGCGGTGGTATGTCTTGCCTTCCCATTTTCCACTGTTTATCTGACAATCATAGAAACATAGAAAATAGGTGCAGGAGTAGGCCATTTGGCCCTTTGAGCCTGCACCACCATTCAATAAGATCAAGGCTGATCATCACCTCAGTACCCCTTTCCTGCTTTCTCTCCATACCCCTTGATCCCTTTAGCCGTAAGAGCCATATCTAACCCCCTCTTGAATATATCCAACGAAATGGCATCAACAACTCTCTGCGGTAGAGAATTCCACAGGTTAACAACTCTCTGAGTGAAGAAGTTTCCCCTCATCTCGGTCCTAAATGGCTCATCCCTTATCATTGGATATCCCCGGGTTCTGGACTTCCCCAACATCAGGAACATTCTTCCTGCATCTAACCTGTCCAGTCCCGTCAGAATTTTATATGTTTCTATGAGATCCCCTCTCATCCTTCTAAACTCCAGTGAATACAAGTCCAGTCGATCCAGTCTCTCCTCATATGTCAGTCCTGCCATCCTGGGAATCAGTCTGGTGAACCTTTGCTGCACTCCCTCAATAGCAAGAACATCTTTCCTCAGATTAGGAGACCAAAACTGCACACAATATTCCAAGTGAGGCCTCACCAAGGCCCTGTACAACTGCAGTAAGAGGCTACAGGATGACTTGGACAGATTAGGTGAGTGGGCAAATGCATGGCAGATGCAGTATAATGTGGATAAATGTGAGGTTATCCACTTTGGTGGCAAAAACACGAAGGCAGAATATTATTTGAATGGCAGCAGATTAGGAAAAGGGGAGGTGCAACAAGACCTGGGTGTCATGGTACATCAGTCATTGAAAGTTGGCATGCAGGTACAGCAGGGGGTGAAGAAGGCAAATGGTATGTTGACCTTCATAGCTAGGGGATTTGAGTATCGGAGTAGGGAGGTCTTACTGCAGTTGTACAGGGCTTTGGTGAGACCTCACCTGCAATATTGTGTGCAGTTTTGGTTTCCTAATCTGAGGGAGGACATTCTTGCTGTTGAGAGAGTGCAGCGAAGGTTCACCAGACTGATTCCCAGGTTGGCAGGACTGACATATGAGGAGAGACTGGATCGACTGGGCCTGTATTCACTGGAGTTTAGAAGGATGAGAGGGGATCTCATAGAAACATATAAAATTCTGACAGGACTGGACAGATTAGATGCAGAAAGAATGTTCCTGATGTTGGGCCAGTCCAGAACCAGGGGACACAGTCTAAGGATAAGGGGTAAGCCACTTAGGACTGAGATTATGAGAAACTTCTTCACTCAGAGAGTTGTTAACCTGTGGAATTCCCTACCGCAGAGAGTTGTTGATGCCAGTTCATTGGATAAATTCAAGAGGGAGTTAGATATGGCCCTTACGGCTAAAGGGATCAAGGGGTATGGAGAGAAAGCAGGAAGGGGGTACTGAGGTGAATGATCAGCCATGATCTTATTGAAGGTGGTGCAGGCTCGAAGGGCTGAATGTCGTACTCCTGTACCTATTTTCTATGTTTCTATGTTTCTATGATAGACTGCTGGAAAATGATCACCAATGCATCCACTATTTCTAGGGCCACTTCTTTAAGTACTGTGGGATGCAGACTATCAGGCCCTGGGGATTTATCAGCCTTCAATCCCATCAATCGTGCCACAAATCGAGTCAGATTACGGAGAAAAAAGCCTGCTCAATCTCCATTTATTTTACTATAATTCTCATCTTGTGTTGGTGTAATTGTATAGGCAACTCTTGATTATCCGCACACGGATGCAACAGAAAACCGTTGTAACCGCATTTAAAATTCCTGCGCGCTGCTGCAGCCATTGTCTCTCACGGCCGCCGCTGACATCGGAGTCCTTTCGGCCCAGGAAGATGTCAGGCCGGTGCGTTCGGAGTCCTTTCGGCCCGGGAAGGTATCGGGACGCTGACGTTGGAGTCCATTCGGCCCGGTAAGGCATCGCGCCTGTGCGGTCGGAGTCCTTTCGGCCTGGGAAGGCATCGGGCCTGTGCATTCGGAGTCCTTTTGGCCTGGGAAGGCATTGGGCTGCTGGTGTCAGAGTCCTTTTGGCCCGGGAAGGCAGCACGCTCCGGAACCCCGGAGCTAGACAGTCTCCTCCTCGAAGCCACCTGCATGCATGCTGGTAATGTCCAGAATTAACTGCCTTGTTACTGTTTGTACCTGATTGCACAGTATTTATTCATTGAAGTTTAAACTTTATAATGTCAACTCGCTCTAACGGAGAAATCGTTTACCCGGCATAGACCAATCCCCGAGGGACCCAGATAATCGAGAGTTGCCTGTATTATCATAGCTGATGTTAAAAGAAGTGATCTTAGTTTATGCATATCAGTCTCCGATTTCACTTTTGATAACTCTGGATGGTCGGGGTTAATTACATTTCATTCAATTTTGTACTGCAGTCCTGCTATGATTAATTTGTCTTGATTGACTCTCGATATAATTTAAGATGGATGTATATGGACAGGCCAAAGATGAGCTAATTTAGATAACTTATAATCCCTAGACATGAATGGTAGATCCTAATCTAATTTTATGATGTGAAAATGTTGGAATAAAGTGGTGGGGAGGAAGAGGCTAGATTTTTCTGATAATCTTCCCCTCATAAAGATTACATATTGGAATTTTCAATTATGTGGGCTTTAAATTTATCTACAAAATGTCTCTTATTTCCATTTCTGATGTTATACACTGTATTTTGGAAGTTGAATTATTCATTAAACATTATGGGGCTGAAATGTGGCTCCTGACACATTGGTATTTCGTATTGATTGTGCTCAGAGGGGACTTCCGAGGGTTTCCTGTTCTTCCTTCATTGAAATGCAGCTGTGTGCTCCCAGTGCAATTCACATCATGTGCTGGGAGCACAGAAGTCAAAAGGTTGTCAGGATTTCCTGGGCAGGACCATAAATGTTCTGGTGTAGCTTCTGAAAAGTCACACCTGCAATTCCTGTTGACTGCACAATTTAAAACTAGGCTTTTCCTGCAACATGTGATGCTGAAATGAGCCAAGAATCGTCTAATTCTGAGGGGACAGGGAGGACAGCCATTATCAGGCAATATGTCTTAAATGGTGAGGTTCAGCATTAAAGCTGAAACCAAAGAAAAAAAACAAATTGAGATGAATCCAAAGAACAAGCAATGGTGCATTGACAAGAAATGAAAAATAAGCCCATAATGTCGGATGACCATATGTCCCTGTTATCCAGAGTCAATCCCCGGTTTAGGTACTGTGTTCCCGGGCAAACAAGATCCCCGGAAGAGTCCTCGGTTCAGGAAACCTGTCCCCAAATAGAACCGTATTCATTGGTCCGCTAGTCAGCAGGAGTTAGATTTTAACTTATTATTGGATAAACGGGAAAAATGTGCAGAAATCCTAGGGGTCATGGGGGGGTGGGGGGTGGGATTGTGGCAGCCGTATCTCGTTCCGTTTGTGCCCGGTTTGTGCTCAGGATTCGTTTCCAGGAGCCGGTTGAACAGAGGTGACAATGGCTGCTCCACCTTCCTAGAATGCAGTGCGGCGGAGAAAAGGCCCCATCGACAGCCCGGGCCACACTGGGGTCTTGAGTCACCTGACCCTGTGTTTCGGCCAATAGTGCACAGGAGAAGCCAAGGGCGTGATCAGAGCTAGTGGGTGAGTGGACTTACTTTACCTCAGACATCAGTATGGTACATCATGTTTTTTCTAAGGATGTGCTTATTTGCAACAGAAAAATGCTTTGATGGGGATCCCTTGTTCACATGACATGATTGCTGTTTAGTCCCCTTGGAGGATAAGACACACCCAGCAGTTTCTCTGGAATATGTAATCAGAACTACGCTGCCTACGTAATCAGTGACTTTGCAAAGTGTACTTTGAGCTATTCTGACTGCTAACTGCAGACAGAAGAGAACTCACTTGGAACAGACAGGGCTCACTCTCACAGGTTAAGACCTTCTCCCACCCCACAAACAGGTTCCTGCCCTCAACCACCCCCCCCAAGTTTCTGACATTTCCCCCACTCCCCCCCCCCCCGGCCCAAGTTCCTGACCTGCTCCCCCTGCCCAAGCTCCTCTCCCATAGATTCATGACCTTCTCCCCCCAACAAGTTCCTGATCTTACCCTCCCCCCCACCACGCCTTAGACAGGGCATTGTGTGCAGGTCATGGATTGTTAACAGGTTTATTGTTACCATGGACATGATCTTCACCGCGCGGCAGATACAAGAGAAATGCCGGGAACAGCACCAACCCCTGTACATGGTCTTCTTCGACCTCACAAAAGCCTTCAACACTGTCAACCGTGAGGGATTATGGAGCGCTCTCCTCCAATTCGGCTGCCCTCAAAAGTTTGGTACCATTCTGTGTCTACTCCACGATGATATGCAAGCCGTGATCCTGACCAACAGATCCACCACAGACCCATTCCACGTTCTGACCGGGGTCAAGCAAGGCTGTGTCATCGCACCAACGCTCTTCTTGATCTTCCTTGCTGCAATGCTCCATCTCACCCTCGGCAAGCTCCCCGCTGGAGTGGAGCTAAATTACAGAACAAATGGGAATCTGTTCAATCTCCGCCGCCTCCAGGCCAGATCCAAGGTCATCCCATCCTTCGCCATCGAATTACAGTACGCAGATGATGCTTGCGTCTGCACACACTCGGAGGCCGAACTTAAAGCCATCGTCAACACCTTCACTGAGGCGTACGAGAGCATGGGCCTTATACTAAATATCCATAAGACAAAGGTCCTCTACCAACCTGCCCCGCCACACAGCACTGACCTCTGGTTATCAAAATCCACAACAAGGTCTTGGACAACGTGGACCATTTTCCACACATCGGGAGCCTACTGTCAACAATGGCAGATATCAATGACGAGGTCCAACACCGCCTTCAGTATGCCAGTGCAATCTTCGATCGCTTGAGGAAGAGAGTGTTTGAAGACCAGGACCTCAAACCCGGCACCAAGCTTATGGTCTACAGATCAGTGGTGATACCCGCCCTCCTATATGGCTCAGAGACATGGACTATGGACAGCAAGCACCTCAAAACACTGGAGAAGTATCACCAATGCTGCCTCCGCAAGATCCTGCAAATTCATTGGCAGGATAGGTGCACCAATGT
This sequence comes from Pristiophorus japonicus, assembly GCF_044704955.1. Lineage (NCBI taxonomy): Eukaryota > Metazoa > Chordata > Chondrichthyes > Pristiophoridae > Pristiophorus > Pristiophorus japonicus. The sequence goes on from NC_091980.1 coordinate 230,016,621, forward strand.
CAGTATCTTCGCTTAGGCCAACGTCCTCAGCATCGAAGCACTGACCACGCTCGATCAGCTCTGCTGGACGGGCCACATCGCCTGCATGCCTGACACGAGACTCCCAAAACAAGCGATCTACTTGGAGCTCCAACACGGCAAGCGAGCCCCAAGTGGGCAGAGGAACCGCTTCAAGGACACCCTCAAAGCCTCCGTGACAAAATGTAACATCCCCACTGATACATAGAAGCATAGAAACATAGAAAATAGGAGCAGTAGTAGGCCATTCAGCCCTTCGAGCCTTCACCGCCATTCAATATGATCCTGGCTGATCCTCTATCTCAATACCATATTCCTGCTTTTTCCCCATACCCCTTGATGTCTTTTGTTTCTAGAAATCTATCTATCTCCCTCTTCACTATATTCAGTGCCTTGGCCTCCATAGCCTTCTCTGGTAGAGAATTCCACAGGTTCACCACCCTCTGAGTGAAAATATTTCGCCTCATCTCGGTCCTAAATTTCCTACCCAGTATTCTGAGACTGTGACCCCTTGTTCTAGACTTCCCAGCCAGGGGAAACATCCTCCCCGCATCCAGTCTATCCAACCCAGTCAGAATTTTATACGTTTCAATGAGATCCCCTCTTATTCTTCTAAACTCTAGTGAATACAAGCCTAGTCGACCCAATCTCTCCTCATACAACAGTCCTGCAGTCCCAGGAATTAGTCTGGTGAACCTTCACTGCAGTCTCTCTATGGCAAGTGTATCCTTTCTTAGGTAAGGAGACCAAAACTGCACACAATACCCCAGGTGCAGTCTCACCAAGGCCCTGTATAACTGTAGTAAGACATCCTTGCTCCTGTACTCAAATCCTCTTGTATTGAAGGCTATCTTACCATTTTCTTTCCTAACTGCTTGCTGCACCTGCATGTTTGCTTTCAATGACTGGTGTACAAGGACACCCAGGTCCCTCTACATCGACATTTCCCAAGCTATCACCATTTAAATAATACTTTGTCCTTATGTTTTTCCTACCAAAGTGGATAACTTCACATTTATCGACGTTATACTGCATCTGCCACGTGTTTGCCCACCACTCAACCTATCCAAATCGCCTTGCAGCGTCTTTGCATCCGCCTCACAACTCACAATCCCACCTAGTTTTGTGTCGTCAGCAAACTTGGAAGTATTACATTTGGTTATATTACCTGGGAATCCTTGGCCCAAGACTGCACAAAATGGAGGAAAAGTATCCGGGAACCTGCTGAACACCTCGAGTCTCTTTGCCGAGAGCAAGCTGAAGCCAAGCGTCGACAGCGGAAGGATCACGTGGCAACCCAGGCACCCCACCCACCTGTTCCTTCAACCACCGTTTGCCCCAACTGTGACTGAGATTGTAGGTCCCACAATGGACTCTTCAGTCACCTGAGAACTCATTTCGCAAGTCATCCTCGACTCTGATGATTGGGTATGAAGTGAATATTGACAATGTCGTGAATTTAGGATTTCATCCACTTCAATGATGTCACTTGTCACACATGCACCGAGCTTTCCGAGAAATCAACCAGGTGTAGGGGGAGGAGAGAGACAACGTGGTGCAGATGTAAAGGGGGTTGGTTTGGAAGAACGTGATCCATCTTCCCTGAATTCCTGCTCTCTCCCCCTCCAAACCCCTCTCCCTTCCAGTTTCTCTCTTTCTGCCCCTCTCTCTCGCTCTCCCTCTCTCGCCCCAGTCTCTCTCTCTCTCTCTCTCTCCCCCCGCCCCGATCTCTCTCTCTGCCCCACTCTCTCTCTCTCTCTGTCTGCTCCTCTTCCCCCCCAGTCTCTCTCTCTCTCTCTCTCTCTCCCCCCCCAGTCTCTCTCCCCCCACCCCACCCCCAGTCACTCTCTCTCTGTCCCACTCTCTCTCTCTCTCCCACCTCTGATTTTTTCTCTCTTTCAGAAGGCTGTGAAAATATTCGTGTAGATAATCACAGCTTTATTCTAGGCAATAGTCCTGGGGCTAGATTTTACACTTTTGTGCAGATCGCCCAAAAATGGGCGGTATCTCTGGTGCGGGTGGTAAAAATGGTTTTTCAGATCGTCGGCGTGTCGCCCATTCTCAAAACCCCTAGTCTCCATTTTGGGCATTACCGCGAGCGATATGAATTGGGTGGTAGCATTAAATCTCTCTGACCTTCTGCCATAAAGTGCCGCCGTCCTTCACAATGGCATGGCAACGCTCGATTCCCGCGATTCAGGAGGTCAAAGGTCATCATGACATGCACAGAAGAGGAGACAGAGAGAGAGGGAGCTGAGGGGGACTGAAGGCTTGTGTGTGTGTGGTGTGGCTGCTTTGGGAGGAAGGAGGGAGAGTTTAGAGCCTTAGAGCAAATAGGGAAACAAAAATTAGTTGTTACCAGCCAAATATTTGCCCGAATTTGGCCTATAATGGAGAAAGAGGAGGAGGCGACACAGCACGCTGTGGAAACTGATGCTGGCAAGAGCAGTGAGCTGGGAGAGGAGCACATTGGAGGGCGCAAAAGAGCCAGGAGGTTCTCGGACGAGGCAAATGCCTCCGTCCTGCAGGGGATCGAGTTCGCTTGGGTGATTTGACCCAGGGAGGGCGTGGGAAGCCCACCCCAAAGGCCTACCAGAGGATATGGGCCGAGATAGCAGAGGTGGTCTCGTCGGCGACCAACGAGGTGTGTGAGGGCAACCAATGCCGCAAACGATGTAATGACCTTGTGGGATCTGCAAGAGTAAGTATTACATTTATTTACATGTACTTATGTATTTATATAATTTGATTTGTAATAGTCATGAGTGACTATCAGATGTGAGGTCTTTCACTTTTACAGGGACGGTTGTAGTCAAAGCCTACGATCACGGTGCACGTCTTTAGGTAAACAATGATAATTATCATAATAATCATGATTACATCTGTCGGTTATGTGTTGTATCAGTCTCTGTGACATTACCTAGCAATGAGATCGCGCAATGATCGCATGCCATGTCGTCCTGTTACCTTTTACAGAAGAAGCTATCGACGATGAGGTCTGTGCAGAGGCGAACGGGTGGGGGGCTACCAGTCCCCAGCGACATCACTGACATCGAGGAGTGGGTGCTCACACTCATGGGGAAGCACCCCCGGACGTCCATGCAAGCATCTGCAGACCCTGAAGTGATGCCACGTGAGTAAAGTTTACACCATTGCGCGAATTAAAGTCAATAGATGCCACACCCACTCCTATCCGAACAATAATATAAGATAGATGATTTCTAAAATTGTCCTATAAATCATGCTGGCCTAGTGAAAATCATTGCAATGCAGAATGTGTTGATGGTCATGAAATGTGATGTCTGTGATGATTTTGATAGCGGTGGTGCTTTTGTCGTGCATATGCTGTGTGTATCTCTAGAATCACCTTGTGACCCTCGCAACCCCTTCTCCTCTAATAACCTCATTTGTGTTCTGCAGCTCAGTCAGCAGCGCAGCCCCAGGAAAGACCACAGAGGCCAGAAGGTGGGGGTGCGGGGCCAGAATCGCTGGACAATCCAACATCTGGTGCTGAGAAGCTCCGATTCTCGCCCGTCAATCCACTGGGTCTCTTCTCTACGGATGAGAGCGCGGACATCGAGGAACCTGCATCACTACGCTCCAGAAGTCATTCCACCCCAAGGCTAGCTAATGCTCCTCCGGTCATTCCTGCCTCCACTTTGGAGGTACTGGTCCCACGCATCTCGCCGCAGGACGGCGCGACCCCGCGGAGATTTCGCGGATGCAGCAGGTCTGTTCCATGAGTACCACATGAGAGCGGAGAGATGGTACAGTTGTCCAGGAGGACTGTAGACATTGGTGACCAGGTCCTCAATGCATTGGGGGGCATATCCCGACAGCTGGCCACCATGACTGAACAAGGTCCGCGGATAGTGGAGACCCTGGAGGCGATAGCCAGGAACACTGCTGGCACAGGCCTCCTAGTGATCCCGGAGTGCGGCACTCCACCCCTAGGTTCCGCACCACCACTACCAACGACAGATGAGAGGCAGGACCGAGATCCTGCTTCTGGATCAGAGATTGTTCCCACCTCGGCAACCCCTAACTCCCGTACCCGTCCAACCACCGCCTCTGTCTTCATCCCCCCCAATCAGGCACCGCCTGAGGAGCTCTTCGGCCATGGAGCGAGGAAAGGAAGGGGTGGAGGTGGGGAGAAGAAGGGGAGGGGGGAAAGAAAGTGAGATGCATGTCCGCAGATTATAGCTGTGTTATATCTCCATCTGGGTGTATGCAATTTGTTGTAATGTATGGGGGGAGGGGCCACCCTCTTGCTTTGCATTTGTATTCTGTTTTGCTGGACATGTTGAACATTTGATTGATGTCAATGGTCGAAAAAGTGGGCTGTGGGCGGGGGTGGTGTGTTTTTGGCCGTGATACTTATGATTTCAGACCAATGTTGGTATAAAACCTTTTTTATTCATCATAACCTTGTTGCGCATTGTCTCAGATAGCTGGACCATTACACACTGGTGATTCCTTAACATGAAAGGGTTAAATAAAACTTAACTTCAATCAGCTTAAACTTTAACTGGCACCAAGGTGATGGGCACCATTGATGTCTGAGCTGCACACACACAGCAGTGTGTCAGCATTGTTACTCATGTTGTGTCTATAGTGTACTTATGAATGACTCCATAAGGCAATTTATTGTACTTGAACTGTAGTGACCTTGGTCCTTTATTCCAAACTCCAGAATGCTAGGCAAGCATGGTGTGCAGCCTTTTATACTGGTCCCTGCCACCAGGGCAGGAAACCCCCGGTCTCCAACAGTTACACCCTCAAGTGCTGTCTGCATGTATGTACACGGTGTGAACATTATTGATAATACATCAGGTAAACAAGTCTCCAGCTTATACAATCTCACAGTGACTACACATAGAGTACATCCATAGTCAGCATATACAACATCACTCTCCCCTAAGTCCTTTGTGCCAATTACCTTTGCATTATGTGTTCTGGCTTAGCTCACCCCAGACTTAAGACTTAAGTGCCAATAGCCCTTGCACCTTGGTTGTGCTTTGGCTTGGTCCTCTCCGTTAAACCCCAAGTCCTTTTGCCATAATGTTGGGTAGTGGTTATCAGTTTGGATGGTTCGATGATGTAGTGGAGGTTCCAGTGGATTCTGGGTGTGATCCATGTGTGTGTCCATGGCTACATTCTTCCAATTGCGCCCCCCCCCCCCCCCCCCGCCCACAGCGAGATTATACAGCTGGCCCGTTACATTAGCATACAGGATCAGACACAGTGCAAGCACAAAGAATGGAAGAAGAAAAAACATTTTTTTTAGTTTGTACTGTGGCACCTAAGTTCCGTGACTTACATTGCTTACGTTTCACAGTCATGCGCCATGATTGGATAGCTTGCATTCATGGTTTAGTCGTGGTCAGTACTGAGGTAGCAGTACAGATATGCGAGGACGCTAGTTCCAGAGCAACAGGATGGGGTCGCTCCCATGTCCACTTCCATGAAGACTGGACCGCCGTTTATCTCGACTTCCATCTTCACTGGAGGACAATCGGTGGTGCACGTATACACTCCATTCACTTCTTCTTGGGGCTGAGCTGCCTCTCTGGCCAAATCATCATACTCCCCGCTGGATTCAAAGTCATCTACAGACTCCTCTGCTAAACGGTGAGTCGTATTTCTTTTACACATACGCTGGAGGTGGCCCTTCATGTTACAGGCTTTGCATACGTACTCAGCAAACCGACACTGGTGAGCCCTCTGGTTTCCTCTGCAACGCCAGCATGGTGCTACTCGATTAGCACCCCTCGGCGGACTCTGAGTTCTGGAACCCTGAGGTCTATGCTCTCAGCCCTGGGCAGAACCACGTTCTACAGTCTTGCCTGTGAAAGGCACCATTCTGTATACAGTACTTGCCGGGCTTGAGTCCACAGGCTGAATGATTTGCTTGATGCTGCAGGTCGAAGTCATGAATGCCTGACTGATGCTGATGGCCTTCTGCAGGTTGACTGTGGTGTCGGCAAATAGTAGCTTGTGAAGGAGGCCCTCATGACCAATTCCTATAACGAAGATGTCACGCAATGCTTCGTTGAGGTGCATGCCAAAATCACACGGTGCCACAAGTCTCCTGAGGTCGGCAGCATATTTTGCAATCTCCTGGCCTTCAGGTCTGCAGTGAGTGTAGAATCTGTGCCTGGCTGTGAGGATGTTCTCCTTTGGTTTAAGTTGGTCGCGAATTAGTTCAGTCAGCTCATCGTATGTCTTATCCTTGGCCTTCATGGGTGCCAGCAAGTCCCTGACGAGGCGGTAGATCTCGGGCCCACAACTGGTCAGCAGTATAGCCTTGCGCTTCTCCGCCAATGTGTCCGTCTCCCCTGCCAGGTCGTTTGCCACGAAATATTGTTCGAGCCTTTCCATGAAGGCATCCCAATCATCACCGTCTGCAAAGTCTTTTAGTGTGCCAAAGTTGCCATAATCGCGCAAAAGTCCTAATTCTCGTCGCCAGTTGTTGTGTCCATGGTGTACTTATGAATGACTCCACAAGGTAATGCATTGTACTTGAACTGTAGTGACCTTGGTCCTTTATTCCAAACTCTAGAGTGAGTGCAAGCATGGTGTGCAGCCTTTTATACAGGGCCCTGCCACCGGGACAGGAAACCCCCGGTCTCCACCAGTTGCACCCTCTAGTGGTGCCAGCATGTATGCACACGGTGTGAACCTTATTGATAATACATCAGGTAAAAAAATCTCCATCTTATACAATCTCACAGTGACTACACATAGAGTACATCCAAAGTCAGCATATACAACAACTCACAGCAATGTTCTTTCAGGCAAATCAGTCAGTTATCAGCTCCTGACATAAGAATCTTGCAGCTATGTAGTTACCACGGCCCTTTCCTGCGGTTTGGAGGGGGGCATGGGCATGATTGCATAGCTAGCCTGATTGTCTGGTCCTAAGTCAGCGTCCAGCCCCTCGTCCTCCTCTTCCTCGCTCTCCTGAGGTGGAGCATCAGTCCCTTCTGGCAATTCTTGTCTGCTCCTGACAGCCAGGTTGTGCGGCATGGAGCACGCGACCATGAATTTAGATACTTGCTCAGAGTTGTATTGTAGCTCCCCTCCTGAGCGGTCCAGGTATCTAAAGCGCTGCTTAAGCACAGTTATTGTTTTCTGGACCACATTGCGTGTTTCTCTGTGGCTCTGGTTGTATCACTTCTCGGCCTCGGTGTGGGTGTCACACAGGGGGTCATCAGCCAGGTGGCTAGGCCATATCGGTTATCACCAAGCATCCAGCATTGTCCTTGTGGCTGATTCTTAAACATGTCAGAGACAGCGCTCTCACGCAGGATGTGAGCCTCATCAAAGCTGCCCGGATATTTGGCATTCACTGCCATTATGATCTGGTTTTGCTCGACAACTAGCTGGACCTTCAGGGAGTGAAATCCTTTTCTGTTACGAAAAAGCTCTTGGTCCTGAGAAGGTGCCTGCATGGCGATGTGAGTGTATTGTATTGCTCCCTGCACTCTGGGGAACTTAGCAATGCGGTAGAATGCTCCAGCCCTGTCAGTTTGAGCCTCCGTGGTCATGGGGAAGCTGATAAATTCCATCCTACGCGCGTACAAGGCCTCTGTGACCTGTCTAATGCAGCGATGTGTGGCATGGTGAGACAGAGACAGAGGGGAAATCTCGACCGCGGAGGCCTGAAAAGAACCGGACGCATAGAAAGACAGTGCCGCGGTGACCTTGACCTTGACCTCGACCGACATTGAATGTCCTGATGGCAGGCTGCATATGTGGCCTGATGAGCTGGCATATTTCATTGATCACCATCTTGTGGAAGCGCAGTCTTCGAAGGCAGGTGTGCTCGGACACTTCGAGGTAAGACCTCTTCTCCCTGTAAGTGCGGGGTGTGTATGGTCTGGACCGCCTCCTCATTCTGGCACGTCTTAAAATGGGCACATAATGATGTGCATCAGACATTGAGCCATTTGCACTCTGCAGCATCTGCATATTAGTCGATGCAGGCTGAGAAATGGCTGGTCCCATTGCAATGAAAGTACAATAGCGATTGATCAGAAGCAATAATTTCCTCACTAAAATACACCTACAGTAAACCCCCAATAGTCCAGAGTCTGAAAATATGTCTGTTGAGATGGTCACTTCACCTGAGACGAACTCCAGAGTCAATCCAAACTCCCCCGAAGTTGAAGCAGCCTTTTGAATGAAGCGACCTGCGATTTAAAAAATGGCGCCCACACCGCTGTGATTCGTTCAGAATAGTTCCACTTTTTCTGATTGGTGTTTTGGGCAAGTGATATTGTGGGCAAGATGTATGCGAGGTGGTGAAAGTGACGCTGGGCGATCTCCTGGGCGTTAGTTTCGGCAAATGTGATCTTTACAACAAAAAAAAATGGCCGGTCGGTATTATTGAATCTTGGCGTTAATTACGTGCGGAAAGTAACGCTGGGCGATATTATGGGCGTTGGTTTCGCCCATTCTGATGATTCTGCCCAAAAAAAGTGGGCGGGCGGTATTATTTTTTCGCTCTATTGCCAGAACATACGCAAGATTCAAGATTCGGTGTAAACTGAAAATGGCGATGATTATGAATATTCCACTAGCAGAAGCAACAAAGTCTTCATACTGGTTGTCTTGAAAAGCATCCTGGCTACTGTGCTGTGCTCCCATGCTGTGTGTCACGGGATTCGGTTTAGGAAATATGGTCACTCTTCCATAAACAAGGACTACCCTCAGCAAAATGTCAGCCCAGACAATTCAACATTTTTGATAGCTTTGTGCCGATGGTAACTTTTAAAGTTACACAGCCCTGGCCTTAAATCAAGGACACAATGCATCAGAATTCATGGGTCAGAAAAGATGTACCCCCAAAGAAAGGCTTTAATATGGCTTTTATCACAGAGCAGTGCAAGCCTCCTGCACCCCGATGCATACCAATGGAAAAATCAGGGTCAAGCACGAATTGGGCATCTGAGACCAGTGCTTTCCTGCACTGTTGCTGCATGGGAGCAGAATTTTAGCCCCTAAATGCTAATAATTTTAAGTGCCAAAAATGAAAAATTAACTATTGACTCAATTACTGACTGGAAACAAATACCCCGATATTTACTCAAGCGGGGATTTCCAAGCAGGGTGAGGAGTTCTGGTCGGGCCGAAAGCTGTGGAGTTTTAACTTCTGCTCCTGTGAAGCACCTTGGGACATTTTACTACATTAAAGGCGCTATATAAATACAAGTTGTTGTTGTAATCTTATCCCAATTTCGGATGAGACGTTAAACCGAGGCCCCGTCTGCTCTCTCAGGCGGACGTAAAAGATCCCATGGCACTCTTTTGACGAAGAGCGGGGGAGTTATCCCCGGTGTGCTGGCCAATATTTATCCCTCAGTCAACATAACAAAAAACATTATTTGGTCATTATCACATTGCTGTTTGTGAGTGCTTGCTTTGTGCAAATTGGCTGCCGTGTTTCCTGCATTACAGCAGTAACTACACTTCAAAAAGCACTTCATCAGCAGTAAAGCGCTTTGGGATGCCCGATGGTTGTGAATGGCGCTAGATAAATGCTTTTTCTTTTTTTCTAATTTTAATATTTTTTTCCTCATAAGTAACCAACTTTGATGCTCATGACCCAATCAACATATCCTCATTTCCATCCTGAACTATTATCTCACATTCTACAGTTGAATATTTTATTGCTTCTTGCCCTAACTGTGCTTAATTTTCTCGACCATATTGTGCCACATTGAATGCACTGTCAGACAAATGGCCTTCAGTTGTCTCATCTGCACCTTTACCATTGCATTAAGATATCTCTTTATTGGATAGTATCATTTCCATCTTCTGAATAATATTATGAAAATGTACTAAAAATAGAACCACACTAATCAAATCATTCCAAAGGGAAATGCTTTGAAAATTAGGTTCATACTATGGGCTGGATTTTCGGCTTTTTGCAATTTCGCCCATTTCCGGGCGCAAATCGCGGCAAAATCAAAATGTTAGTGCTGGGTTAGCGTTAGCCCCAGAGCGTGCAACTTTTGCCAAATGAAAGATTACAACAGGCGTTAGCGCTAACTTCGTCTTTGCACCACAGAATTTGTGCGCCGGAGCCGAAAGTTCCGACCATAAAAGAAATCGTCCGTTCTGCGCATTCGCAAATTTCTTTGTTTTTCCCTGCGCTTCTGGGTCTGCTGTCCGATCGCAAACGCTAATGCAGGGCACAGCCATTTTATTATTCGATTTTGATGATGGAGGAGGCGGACAACAAGCAGCGTGCGAGACAATTTTCACAGGAGGCTAACAAAGATCTTGTGGAGGCTGTGGAGAGGCGATCGCAGGAACTACACAGGAGAGGTGGATCTAGACCCCTGCCAGCCATATTTAACAGAATCTGGAGGGAAATTGCTGAGGAGGTCTCCGCCTCAGGTACTGTGATAAGTACTGGCACACAGTGCCAGAAAAAGTTTAACGATCTTTCGAGGGTCGTTAGAGTAAGTATAATTTTTATTGATGCACTCCTTTATTACTTAAATTATAAATCTGACGCACTATTTGTTCTCATGTTGTTGCTGTCTCTGAGCACTCCGTGCGCCTCCTAAAATGCATGACGCTTAGGTAGGCTTAGTGTGGCAGCCTATTTGCTATGAATGATCTTTATGCATTATTATGCAGCAACGCAATGTTCTTCTACCAATGCTTTTAATCACTCAGAACTCTGAATTGCTCCTCCGTTCACAAGATGACGCTGTTAGCGGCAGGTGCGCTCAGTGCACGATTGTTTTTTGCTGGCGGGTTCCTGGGCAGACGCTAAATCGGACGATATGGCCGAAAGTTCTGCCTGGGGTGCTAGCGCAGTGATGTATGACGATTCACATCATCCAAATGGTGAAAGCAGCAGGTGGACGATAAACCATTGCCGAAAGTTCTGCCCGGGCGCAAAATCTTGTGTGCCTCGTTTCACGCCAAAAAAAATAGTTTTTACATCCCACCCAGGCACAAATTAGCCGAAAATCCATAGTGTGGAAATAATTCACTCGACTATCCATTTAAAAATTCTCTTCAGATCTGACATAAACACAAACATTACATGGAGCACGGTTGTTTAGAATATGATTTTTAATGTGTTTACCACGAAACAACGAAGCATGCAAAATTGGTTTCATGGGATAAGGTAATGAATGTTGTGTTTATAAGAACATAACATAAGAACGTAAGAATTAGGAACAGGAGTAGGCCATCTAGTCCCTTGAGCCTGCTCCGCCATTCAAAAAGATCGTGGCTGATCTGGCTGTGGACTCAGCTCCACTTACCCACCCGCTCCCCATAACCCTTAATTACCTTATTGGTTAAAAATCTATCTATCTGTGATTTGAATACATTCAATGAGTTAGCCTCAACTGCACAGATTCACAACCCTCTGGGAGAAGAAATTCCTTCTCAACTCAGTTTTAAATTGGCTCCCCCGTATTTTGAGGCTGTGCCCCCTAGTTCTAGTCTCCCCGACCAGTGGAAACAATCTCTCTGCCTCTCTCTTGTCGATCCCTTTCATTATTTTAAATGTTTCTATAAGATCACCCCTCATCCTTCTGAACTCCAACGAGTAAAGACCCAGTCTACTCAATCTATCATCATAAGGTAACCCCCTCATCTCCGGAATCAGCCTAGTGAATCGTCTCTGTACCCCCTCCAAGGCTAGTATATCCTTCCTTAAGTAATTTGACCAAAACTGCATGCAGTACTCCAGGTGCGGCCTCACCAATACCCTGTACAGTTGCAGCAGGACCTCCCTGCTTTTGTACTCCATCCCTCTCGCAATGAAGGCCAACATTCCATTCGCCTTCCTGATTACCTGCTGCACCTGCAAACTAACTTTTTGGGATTCATGCACAAGGACCCCCAGGTCCCTCTGCACCGCAGCATGTTGCAATTTCTCCCCATTCAAATAATATTCCCTTTTACTGTTTTTTTTTCCAAGGTGGATGACCTCACATTTTCCAACATTGTATTCCATCTGCCAAACCTTAGCCCATTCGCTTAACCTATCTAAATCTCTTTGCAGCCTCTCTGTGTCCTCTACACAACCCACTTTCCCACTAATCTTTGTGTCATCTGCAAATTTTGTTACACTACACCCTGTCCCCTCTTCCAGGTCATCTATGTATATTGTAAACAGTTGTGGTCCCAGCACCGATCCCTGTGGCACACCACTAACCACCGATTTCCAACCCGAAAAGGACCCATTTATCCCGACTCTCTGCTTTCTGTTAGCCAGCCAATTCTCGATCCATGCTAATAGATTTCCACTGACTCCGCGTACCTTTATCTTCTGCAGTAACCTTTTGTGTGGCACCTGATAGAGAATTCAAGCTCTGCAGCCCGGCTGCAGTTTTTGAGAAAACACAGTCCACATTGCATTAAGTCATCAATCAACTTGACATTTTAGGACCTTGGGTAGCGAGCCAATTAAAGGTTAACAGACTATCAAATGAGCCAATAAGTCAAAGAAGGTGAATTCTTTTCTGTAAATTGAACCAGGTATAAGTACAGCCATTTTGGCCATGTGGTCTCAGAAGGACAAAGGCCTGGCTTAAAGCCAGAAACTTGTTGCTGCTGCCAGAATAAAGTTACATTAAAACTACAATCGGAGTTCGTATTTAATTGGAAATTAAGAGATCTAACAGCACCTTATTGAATGCCTTTTGGAAATCTAAATACATCACATCCATCGGTACACCTCTATCCACCATGCTCATTATATCCTCAAAGAATTCCAGTAAATTCGTTAAACATGATTTCCCCTTCATGAATCCATGTTGCGTCTGCTTGATTGCACTATTCCTATCTAGATGTCCCGCTATTTCTTCCTTAATGATAGCTTCAAGCATTTTCCCCACTACAGATGTTAAACTAACCGGCCTATTGATACCTGCCTATTTGTCTGCCCCCTTTTTTAAACAGAGGCGTTACATTAGCTGCTTTCCAATCCGTTGGTACCTCCCCAGAGTCCAGAGAATTTTGGTAGATTATAACGAATGCATCTGCTATAACTTCCGCCATCTCTTTTAATACCCTGGGATGCATTTCATCAGGACCAAGGGACTTGTCTACCTTGAGTCCCATTAGCCTGACCAGCACTATCCCCCTAGTGATAGTGATAGTCTCAAGGTCCTCCCTTCCCACATTCCCGTGACCAGCAATTTTTGGCATGGTTTTTGTGTCTTCCACTGTGAAGACCGAAGCAAAATAATTGTTTAAGGTCTCAGCCATTTCCACATTTCCCATTATTAAATCCTCCTTCTCATCTTCTAAGGGACGAACTTTTACTTTAGTCACTCTCTTCCATTTTATATATCGGTAAAAGCTTTTACTACCTGTTTTTATGTTTTGCGCAAGTTTACTTTCGTAATCTATCTTTCCTTTCTTTATTGCTTTCTTAGTCATTCTTTGCTGTCGTTTAAAATTTTCCCAATCTTCTAGTTTCCCACTAACCTTGGCCACCTTATACGCATCGGTTTTTAATTTGATACTCTCCTTTATTTCCTTGGTTATCCACGGCTGGTTATCCCTTCTCTTACCGCCCTTCTTTTTCACTGGAATATATTTTTGTTGAGCACTATGAAAGAGCTCCTTAAAAGTCCTCCACTGTTCCTCAATTGTGCCACCATTTAGTCTGTGTTCCCAGTCTACTTTAGCCAACTCTGCCCTCATCCCACTGTAGTCCCCTTTGTTTAAGCATAGTACGCTCATTTGAGACACTACTTCCTCACCCTCAATCTGTATCACAAATTCAACCATACTGTGATCACTCATTCCGAGAGGATCTTTCACAAGGAGATCGTTTATTATTCCTGTCTCATTACACAGGACCAGATCTAAGATAGCTTGCTCCCTTGTAGGTTCTATCACATACTGTTCTAAGAAACAATCCCGTATGCATTCTATGAATTCCTCCTCCAGGCTACCCCGTGCGATTTGATTTGACCAATCGATATGTAGGTTAAAATCCCCCATGATTACTGCCATTCCTTTATCACATGCCTCCATTATTCCCTTGATTATTGTCCGCCCCACCGTGAAGTTATTATTTGGGGGCCTATAAACTACGCCCACCAGTGACTTTTTCCCCTTACTATCTCTAATCTCCACCCACAATGATTCAACATTTTGTTCATTAGAGCCAATACCATCTCTCACAACTGCCCTGATATCATCCTTTATTAACAGAGCTATCCCACCTCCTTTCCCTTCTTGTCTATCCTTCCGAATTGTCAGATACCCCTGTATGTTTAATTCCCAGTCTTGGCCACCCTGCAACCACATTTCTGTAATGGCCACCAAATCACACCCATTTGTAATGATTTGTGCCGTCAACTCATTTACTTTAGGTCGTCGGTCGAGGAGGCGGGAGCTCGGAGCAGCGCGAGTCCGGTGTCGTCGAGAGGCCTATAAAGGCCAGCGGGAGTCGGGCAGTTCGAGCAGTCGGCCGAGGAGGCGGGAGCTCGGAGCAGCGCGTGTCCGGGGTCATCGAGAGGCCTATAAAGGCCAGCGGGAGTCGGGCAGTTCGAGCAGTCGGTCGAGGAGGCGGGAGCTCAGAGCAGCGCGAGTCCGGGGTCGACGAGAGGCCTATAAAGGCCAGCGGGAGTTGGGCAGTTCGAGCAGTCGGTCGAGGAGGCGGGAGCTCGGAGCAGCGCGTGTCCGGGGTCATCGAGAGGCCTATAAAGGCCAGCGGGAGTCGGGCAGTTCGAGCAGTCGGTCGAGGAGGCGGGAGCTCGGAGCAGCGCGAGTCCGGGGTCGTCGAGAGGCGTACCAGTGCAGCTACAACGGGGACAGAAGGCAAAAAAGTAAAAAGAAATCAAAAGGTGACGTCACAGCCAAGGGGGTAAGTGATTGGCTGGTGATTGGTAAGTAGTTTTTCTTTCTCTTTTCTATATCAGTAAGTAACATTTAGCATTGTTGTTGCCAAATTAAGTTAATCTAGGGGTTAAGTCATGGCAGGAGAGCTTGGACACGTGTTATGCTCCTCCTGTAAAATGTGGGAAATCGGTGTCCCTGATGACTATGAGTGCGGGAAGTGTATCCGCCTCCAGCTCCTGACGGTCCGCGTTGCGGAATTGGAGCTGCGGGTGGATTCACTCTGGAGCATCCACGATGCTGAGAATAACATGAACAGCACGTTTAGCGAGTTGGTCTTACCGCAGGTAAAGGGTACACAGCCAGATAGGGAATGGAACAGGAAGAGCAGTGCAAGGAAGGTAGTGCAGGTGTCCCCTGCGGTCATCCCCCTGCAAAACAGATACACAGATACACAGATATGAATTATTATTAAGTACATCGTGTAACAGAAATGTTTTTGTGATGGTTGGGAATGGTTGGGACTCTAGGTAAAGGGTTCATTCCTTAGGTATGAACTTATGTGAACTTTTGCTAAAAATGCTAACGTTAGCTCAGAAAACTGCATTGTACGATATATTGAACTCTTCAACAGGCATAAGTCCATGTGAAGGTTTCGGCAAATTTATCTTAGGATTCAATCAAGTAACATGTAATCCATATATTATGTCCCTACTAGCAACATAAATACTATGCTTACATTGATAGTTTAGCTTAGATGCAATTGTCTCAACTTGTTTCTTAAAGGTATAATTATAATTTCAAGTTCATGAACTCAATCACTCATGATGGAACAGGGTATTATAAATGAGATTAGGTTTACTTGGATTAGAAAGGTGTCAATATAAATCCTATCCCAGTTTTAATGCTCCTGGACCAATGCTGCTGAATTTTTACATTCAGTTGTAGGCCATTTGCTGTACTATGTTCCATGTTTTATGCTATAATGCACAAAATACTTGGTTTCCCAGGACTGTGTCATAAGGGTGGAATAAAATTAAAGAAGATGGAATAGAATAAAAGTTCAGGCCTCAACCATTCTCTCTAGGCTAGTCAAATAGTTAAACAGCAGGGAAAAACAGCATTGTAAGGATGAGAAGGCGGGGTCTCTTTTCGTATCAAAAGAGAAGGCTGAGGGGTGTCCTAAAAGTGGTCTTTCAAATTATTAAGGTTTTGATAGAGCAGACAGAGAGAGAGAAGTCTAGAAATTCGATGTTGTTGCGCCGGCCGTTAAGGGCAGTTTTGTAGCAAAAATAGCAGCTGTCTTGCTTCTGTCCGTGAGACATAGCAGCCACCATTTTGGTAAGGGCCATAGAGCTGCCATTGACAGCGCTGGCCTCTCAAATTTAAATAAGCAGATTGTGGTGTCAATCGGCATGCAACGTCCAATTTAACATCACGACTGCTAATCTGGACCTTCTCGCTCTCCAGGCCAGACAGCATCCGTGGAGAGAGAAACAGAGTTCATGTCTCAGGTCGAGATGCTGAGCATTTCCAGCATTTTCTGCTTTTTTATTTCAGACTTCCAACATTCACAGTATTTTGCTTCTGAGAAGACCACTTGCTCACAGTTCTGTCGACACATGGAGATGAAGCCGAGGCAGCGAAGGGGAGGGGAAAAAACAGAACAGCAAGACTCTAAAGAGGAAGATGCAGAAGAGGAGAAAGTAGAAGGAAGGATGCAACCCAGACAGTGCTGAAATAAAAGCTGGCACAAATCAAACATGCCAATCCAACTTTATCCATATATGCATCCAATATGACATCAAGAAATCAACTCATCACCCTGGTGCATTCCCTTTGTGACCATCTTGTCTGTGCCTTTGCCTATCATAGTGATGTCATGCAGTGCTAACCCAGTGGCTGTATAATGGCTGGTGGAAGGCTGCTGACTTTCAGTGGGGGACATTGCAGATCACCTTGCAGGATGACATTGAGGAACTGGTGGCTGGGAATGTCGAATCTTCTTCTTCTCCTTCATCTTCTTCTTCTTCTTCCTCTTCCTCCTTCTCTTCTTCTTTCTGCACTGGCTGGGCAGGTTGGATTACTTAGGTGTGTGAAATGAGGAAGGCAGAAGGAAAGTGTTGTGGTGAGGGGAGGGTGCGAAAGCAAGAACTGCATACTTATACCACCTTGTAAATCAGAAGATATTGTGGGACGAGGGGGAGGTGGGCTGTGAGAAAAAGGATAACATGAGGATACCAGTACCTTGTATTCTTTCAACCCAGCTGCTGCCCAAGGGCTCAGTCAAGCCCTTGCCGAGAATGGTCAGCATCATTTCCTCCAATGGGGTAAGGAGAAGCTAAGAATATGAAATGTGCCTTGTGCTTGGTACAGGTGGTTGGTAGGTGAGTGATGTTGGGGGGTGGGAGGGGGGGGAGGGGGCGAGTGGTGGTGTGCAATGAGCAGTGTGTGAGGCTAGTGGTGCATTTGGTTGGAGCCCACTTTTGAAGATGCATTCACTGCCCTTGACCACGGGTCTGAAGTCATGAGACTTCTTTGGGCACTGGATCCAGGTCATTGGGGTGATGTGGTTGCACATTTAAAAAAAAATCATTCATGGGATGTGGGCGTCGCTGGTAAGGCCAGCATTTATTGGCCATCCCTAATTGTCCTTGAGAAGGAGATGGTGAGCCGAATTCTGGAACCGCTGCAGTCGGCGTGTGTAGGTACTCCCACAGTGCTGTTACAGAGGGAGCTCCAGGATTTTGACCAAGCGACGAAGAAGGAATGGTGATATACTCCCAAGTCAGGATGGTGTGTAACTTGCAGGGTGATGGTGTTCCCATGCGCCTTCTGCTCTTGTCCTTCTAGGTGGTAAGAGTGCTGCCAAAGAAGCCTTGGCGAGTTGCTGCAGTGCATCTTGTAGATGGTACACACTGCAGCCACAGTTCACCAGTGGTAGAGGGAGTGAATGTTTAAGGTGCTGGTTGGGGTGCCAATCAGTAGGGCTGCTTTGTCCTGGATGGTGTTGAGCTTCTTGAGTGTTGTTGGAGCTACACTCATCCAGGCAAGTGGAGAATATTCCATCACACTTCTGCCTTGTTGATGGTGGAAGGGTTTTCAGGAGTTGGAGGAGAGTCACTCATCGCAGAATACCCAGTCTTTGACCTGCTCTTGTAGCCTTAGCATTTGTGTGACTGGTCCGGTAAAGATTCTGGTCAATGGTGACCCCCCCCAGGATGTTGATGATGGGGGATTTAGTGATGGTAATCACTGTTGAATGTCAAGGGGAAGTGGTTAGACTCTAACTTGTTGGAGATAGTCATTGCCTTCCACTTGTGTGGCATGAATGTTACTTGCCACTTATCAGCCCAATCCTGAATGTCGTCCAGGTCTTGCTGCATATGGGCATGGATTGCTCTATTACCTGAGGAATTGTAAATGGCACAGTGAGGTCATCAGTGAACATCCCCACTTCTGACCTTGTGATGGAGGGAAGGTAATTGATGAAGCAGCTGAAGATGGGCCTAGGATACTGCCCTGAGTAAATCCTGCACCTGTGATGATTGACCTCCAACCATCTTCCTTTGTGTTAGGTATGACTCCAGCCAGTGGAGAGTTTTCCCATTGACTTCAGTTTTACCAGGGCTCATTGACATCACACTCGGTCAAATGCTGCTTTGATATCAAGGGCATCACTGTCACCTCACCAATTCAACTCTTTTGTCCATGTTTGGACCAAGGCTGTAATGAGGTCTGGGGCCAAGTGGTCCTGATACAACCCAAACTGGGCATCAGTGAGCAGGTTATTGGTGAGTAAGTGCCATCGGCAACACCTTCCATCACTTTGCTGATGATTGAGAGCAGTCTGATGGGGTGGTAATTGGATGGATTGGATTTGTCCTGCTTTTTGTGGATAGGACATCTCTGGGCACTGACAGTTTTTCACATTGTCAGGTAGATGCCAATGTTACAGTGGGATGTTGTTGGGGCCCATTTCAGAGGGTAACTTTTTATTCCACATTTACTTAATTAACTTAATTTAAATTCTCCAGCTGCAGTGGTGGGATTGGAACTCACATCTCTGGATCATTAGTCCAGGCTTCTGGATTATTCGTCTGGTAACATTACCACTATGCTACTGTTCCCGATATTCTTTCATCATTCTTTCTGAAGGGCCTCCTGGCCTCTGTGGGTAGAGGGCCAGTCTTGCAGTGTTGACTCTCTGCACAAAACTGGACTGCTGAGTGCGAGACCCTGGGTGCCCTTTCCCTGACTTGGTGAGCCAGTTGTGTTAGCGTTGAAGCATTTTTACTATTTTTTAACGTGCAGAAGGCAGCTCAGCTTTAAGAGCCAAAGGCTGCCATTTCAGAATTTAGTTTTTTTTCAGAAGGCAGCTGAGATGTAATGGCTAAAGACTGCCTATTTTTAAATGATTTTTTTTTTCCATTTTAGAAGGCAGTTCCCTATAAGGGTTCATGACTGCTTTCTAAAATGACAGGCCAGCTTTAGGATAACACTGCCTTGCTATCAGCACATTGCGGCCACGCTACATAGGGCCTCCTGCTGAGATTGCCGCCCGAAACAACACGTTACATGGCAGGTTTTGTGCCCCGGTCATTTAAATCAGTAGGCAGCATCAAAATAACGGTGCTGTCTGTGTTCTTTTTACAGGAGGGAGTTAACCTTGACCCATGGTGGCACCACGGCCACTTTGCCACACTATCGAATTTCTAGGCCATGGTTTCCACTTGTGGGGAATAGCAAAATTAGAGGCCATCAATATAAGATAGTCACCAAGAAATGAAATAGGCTGTATTTCTGATCCCGCCAGGGCCAGTTACCTGCACGATGGGGCTTCCAAGCCTCAGCCAGTTAGAAGGCGGAGACTTGCTGGCACAGTCGCTAGGAGCAGGAACAGGCAGCCGGTGCGATGTCTGTAAAATAATTGCTTTTGCCAGAACCGTTTTCATTTCAGTGACAGGGCCTGTGTATGGCCATGCTTTGAGACGACTTGCACAGGCCTCTGTTCTCTCTCTAACAGCAGCCCTGGTGTCCAGTATTTGAGAAGCAGAAAGAGCTGGAAATGGAGGCCATGGGGGAGAAATTCAACTCCATCCATCCATTTTTCCTGAGACTTCCACCCCTCCCAGAATTTTCTTTCCCCTCCCAGAAATATTAGGCCCTTTTAAACAAATGGAATATTCCACAATACATTCTGTTTATACCAGCGATAACAAAAAATTTTACTTTGTTCTAATGGTTCTTATATTTCCCTTTCCCTCACAGGACTACTTGATAGACAACAGTTCCTCAAAAGTTTTTATGTTGTCATGTGAGTTGCTCCCTCCTGATCAAACTGAAATGAGTCCATGTCCTTGTCTTTAGGCAGAATGCTTTCAGTAAATTCTGAAAAGCTCCCTTTTGTACAGAGAATAATAACAGCAGCCGTAAAATAGATTTGGGAAGCATTGCTTGAGACTTTCTATTTCTACTGGCTTTTAATACTTTAACGAATTATATAAATTGAGTAGATTTTCTCATGTGGATGTGGTGTATTTTGACTTTCAAAAGGCTTTTGACAAAGTCCCACACAAGAGATTGGTGTGCAAAATTAAAGCACATGGTATTGGGTGTAATGTATTGACGTGGATAGAGAACTGGTTGGCAGACAGGATACAAAGAGTAGGAATAAACGGATCCTTTTCAGAATGGCAGGCAGTGACTAGCGGGTACCGCAAGGTTCAGTGCTGGGACCCCAGCTATTTACAATATATATCAATGATTTAGTTGAAAGAATTGAATATAATATCTCCAAGTTTGCAGATGACACTAAGCTGGGTGGCGGTGTGAGCTGTGAGGAGGGTGCTAAGAGGCTGAAGGGTGATTTGGACAGGTTAGGCAAATGCTTGGCAGATGCAGTATAATGTGGATAAATGTGAGGTTATCCACTTTCGTGGCAAAAACAGGAAGGCAGAATATTATCTGAACGGTGACAGATTAGGAAAAGGGAAGGTGCAATGAGACCTGGGTGTCATGGTACATCAGTCATTGAAAGTTGGCATGCAGGTACAGCAGGCGGTGAGGAAGGCAAATGGTTGGCCTTCATAGCGAGAGGATTTGAGTATAGGAGCAGGGAGGTCTGACTGCAGTTGTACAGGGCCTTGGTAAGGTCACACCTTGAATATTGTGTACAGTTTTGGTCTCCTAATCTGAGGAAGGACATTCTTGCTATTGAGGGAGTGCAGCGAAGGTTCACCAGACTGATTCCCAGGATGGCAGGACTGACATATGAAGAAAGACTGGATCAACTAGGCTTATATTCACTGGAATTTAGAAGAATAAGAGAGGATCTCATAGAAACATATAAAATTCTGATACGATTGGACAGGTTAGATGCAGGAAGAATGTTCCCGATGTTGGGGAAGTCTAGAACCAGAGGTCACAGTCTAAGAATAAGGGGTAAGCCATTTAGGACCGAGATGAGGAGAAACTTCTTCACTCGGAGAATTGTGAACCTGTGGAATTCTCTACAACAGAAAGTTGTGGAGGCCAGTTCGTTAGATATATTCAAAAGGGAGTTAGATGTGGCCCTTACGGCTAAAGGGATCAAGGGGTATGAAGAGAAAGCAGAAATGGGATACTGAAGTTGCATGATCATCCATGATCACATTGAATGATAATGCAGGCTCGAAGGGCCGAATGGCCTACTCCTGCATCTATTTTCTATGTTTCTATGTAAGCATATTATTTTGCAGTGGTTGTTGCTAATTTTCTTTTGTTGGCAGAAAGAATAAACAATTAAAAGTAGAGGTAAAGAGTAAAGAATGTGAGAGAAACACAAATAAGCAGAGAAATACAGAGAAGCAGAAACCACAAGAGAA
Organism: Pristiophorus japonicus; assembly: GCF_044704955.1. Taxonomy (NCBI): domain Eukaryota; kingdom Metazoa; phylum Chordata; class Chondrichthyes; family Pristiophoridae; genus Pristiophorus; species Pristiophorus japonicus. The sequence continues at coordinate 230,038,337 of NC_091980.1, forward strand.
AAAAAAGGTAAAAACAGACAAAACAATAAAGACTGAGAAGACAAGGAATATAGTTGTAATGTAAGCACCTGTTAGCATGCTCACAGGCTTGTGGAGCTGTTGAGTCTACGGCCATACTAGTCTGAAAAAGCCCGATCTCGTCTGATTTTGGATGCTAAGCAGAGTCAGGCCTCGTTTGTACTTGAATGGGATTCCCCTGGGAATACCAGGTGCTGTATGCATTTGCTGGCACCACAAGCTGCTTGCAACATTCATACTGTCGTCAACCAATCAACTCTCTACAGAGGCAGTCCCGTGCAATTGGTTCTTAAGTCGGTTCACGGGCTCCCAGGCCGCCTGTAATTGCTTTGGAAGAGTCCGTGTTCCATGTTTATGTGGAGTGCGTCAGGTTGCTGCCCCTGTTCCAATACTTGAAGGGGCTGCTCCTCAAATTCAGGTTGCATTTCAGTCCCACTCTCCTGAACTTTGGGCATCCTGTGCGGAGGGGAGCGGGCAGGTTGGAAGGCCTCCTCGTAGGACTGCTCCTGGGCATAGCCAAGGTGGCTGTTAGATATGTAAACCTGTAAGTACCTTGTTTAACCACCAGAGGGCTTACCCCTGGAGTCCCAAGGGATCCCACAATCGCTTGGGAGCACCTGTACTTAAGGAGGCCTCACAGACTGGAGAGGCACTCTGGAGACCTGTAATAAAAGACTAAGGTCACACTTTACTTTGAGCTCACGATATCTGGTCAGACTCTTTATTCATACATAACAACTGGCGACGAGATACAGATGACGAACCCCACCGCAATGTTGCAGAGAACAGTGGGCATCCTGGAGGAATTTTCGGAGGGAGATGATTGGGAAACGTTCGTGGAGCGACTTGACCAATACTTCGTGCCCAACGAGCTGGAAGGAGAAGCGAACGCTACCAAATGAAGGGCGATTCTCCTCACCATTTGCGGGGCTCCAACATATGGCCTCATGAAAAATCTGCTTGCTCCAGCGAAACCCACAGAGAAATCGTAGGATGATTTGTGCACACTGGTCCGTGTAAGGAGGTGGTCTCTATGAGGGGGTCAGGTTCCCTTCTGACCAACTTGAGCGGTTCGAATCGCTCCCAGTCCCTTGGGTTCTGTACTCTGGATTTATTTGGGGGGGTGTGACAAGAGAGCAAAGGACACTGATTTGATGCAAAAGAAACTTTGGTTTTTATTACAGTCAAGTTAATACTGGCTTATTACTCTTGTAAGAAAATACAAGGCCAAACTTACAATCATTCTAATAAAGGAGAATACAAGGAAAGGTATAAGGTCAAACTTATAATCACTCTAAGAAAGAACCATACACTACACATTCAAAGGGGGTTGCAGTAAAATTATACCTCCCACCTCCCAATACCTAATCCTAGCTAGGTTAGACTCCAGGGCAGGCAGGGACTATGCTTACCAATTCTTTTGATAGTTAATGGTAGATCGCGGTTGTTTTTCCCTTGATACCACATTGACTGGTCAGTCGCTGCCGCGATGGTGGTGTTCTTCCTTCCTTCAGGACTTCAGGACTTTAAGGCTGGAGAAGTTAGTTTACAAATGTCGCATTGGTTTCTCTCCTTGTCTTGATGACATACTCGCAGTATAGCACTTGGTGTAGTATGGCATCTGAGGTAGTAGCAGCCTTATGGCTACCCAGCAACCACCTAACCTCTGTTGAAAACAGGGGCCAGTTATACAATTTCAGTGTTCTAATGTTGGCGCCATATCTCTTCAAAATCCTTTGTATAATTTTGGCGGCTTGGTTCTTTTTTGTAATATTTTTGTCGGGCTCGTTAAAAGTTGATATGTCTTGGGTGGGTTGATGTTTGAAAACTGTTTCCTGATGGAAATATTAGTTTGGTAATTGCAATGTCCTTTTGTGCTTAGTTTTTCGCATACAGGCTGGATTGGGCCTCTTTGTGATGTATATGCTGAAGTGGTTGTCCAGACCCATGTTGATGGGTAGCTTGCTCTAGGTGATTTTGTGATGTTAATGTCTCTTGTGGGGGAAGGATTTTCGAATACTCATTCTTCCAGACAGGTTAACTTAGTTCTCACACCCAGGTAGCTTCACTTAATCAGTCTGTCTCCTGTTGGTTCCGTAGGTCCACCCAGAGCCTTGAGTTTGTCTTTTAAAATCCAAAATTCTATTAAAGTTCATAATTTCTTTCATAAGCACTTTAGAGTTCCAAACTTTTCAGTAGATAGTTCCAAATTAAATTTCCTTTCGAATGAGTCCAAACACTGGCGGGGTTTCTTGTGAGTTTTGCATTTCTTCATTCCCCCCTGTTGACACTCCACACTCTTGAGTGTCAATCAATGTAAGCAAAATTCCTGCTCCCGAGAGTCAACCTTCCCTGCATTTATACTAGCTAAACATTACCCTGCATCCCCCGTTGAAATAGAGGGGGGTAGGGAGGGGTGGGAGGAGGAGAGGAGGGGCGAGGAGAAGGAGGGGCTAGGAGAAGGGGGGGAGGAGGAGAGGGGGGGAGAGGGGGAGGAGGAGAGGGGGGAGAGGGGGAGAAGGGGGGGAAGAGGGGGAGAAGGGGGGGAGAGGGGGAGAAGGGAGAGAGGAGGGAGGGAGGGAGGGAGGGAAGGAGAGAAGAAGGAGGGAAGGAAGGAGGGAAGGAGAGAGGAGGGAGGGAAAGAGATAGGTGGGAGGGAGGGAGGGAGGAGGGGAGGAGGGAGGGAGGGAAGGAGAGAGGGAGGGAAGGAGAGAGGGAGGGAGGGAGAGAGGGAGAGGAGGGAGGGAGGGAGGGAGAGAGAAGGGAGGGAGGGAAGGAGAGAGGGAGGGAGGGAGAGAGGGAGAGGAGGGAGGGAGGGAGGGAGAGAGAAGGGAGGGAGGGAAGGAGAGAGGAGGGAGAGAGGAGGGAGGGAGGGAAGGAGTAGGGGGGGAGGGAAGGAGAGAGGGGGGAGGGAAGGAGAGAGTGGGGGGGGAAGGGAGAGAAGAAGGCTGAACGGCCGGGCCCGACCTCGGGCTGGATTTACAGGTAGGTGGCGTCGGGTCTCGGGGGGGGTCGCGGAGGTCCGGGGGGGGAGTCGCGGGGGGGGGGGAGAGTCGCGGAGGTCCTGGGGGGGGGGAGGGAGAGTCGCGGAGGTCCGGGGGGGGGGGGAGAGCGGGGGTCGGGTTGGGCTCGGTCGGGTGGGAGGAGCCTTATTCACGCAGCCCCAGTGAGGCCATTCGGCCAGGGCTAGGGGCTGCGTGCTTGTGGCCCCTCCCACAGTTTTGGGCGCCTGGAGCTACTGCACATGTGCGCCCACTGTAGCGTGCATGTGCAGAGGTCCCGGCACTGTTCTCAGTGCAGGGACCTGGCTCTGCCCCCAACAGCTCGTGCTGCGCCGCGCCCAGCTCCAGAGGACTTGCAGGGAGCCGGAGAATAGGTAAGTTTTTTTTAGGCACACTTTCTAGCGCGAAAAACGGGCGTCCAGGTCCGGGCTGCGCTGTTTTAGGCGCGGCCCAAAACTTGGGCCCATAGAGGGGGGTATGATGCCCCTCTTTTACTCAGTTTTCACAGTAGAATAACAGTACATGGCCAAACACAGTTCTAAGTAAAACAAGTAAAAGCACATAGTCAAACACATTCTCAAGAAACATTAAGGTCCATAGTTAAACATATTTTAAGTTCAGTAAAATAAAGGTACATAGTCAAAACATTTAAGTAACACTCTTACAGCACTCGCGATGTTGCGGTTTACAGCAGGTAAAATCAAACACAAATTAAACATGGTAGTATGGTGTCACCCCTCCCTGCGCGATTCCCAAGTTCGGCCAAGGAGTGTACAGCACCCTTTGGTACCTGACCTGACAGCCTCTGCGTTTCACTCGGCAAGTGAGGAACCTTGTAAAGTATAATCTCGAGTTGACAGATAACTAAAGTATGGGAAGCGATTCGGATCCAGACTGGGACTTCTATATTTCTGAAAAGGTTCCACCAAGGCGGAATGGTGATGATCTCGAGAATCTTTTTCCCTATCTCAATGGTTTTCTGTTCCAGAGTATAGAAGTGTTTTTGTGAGATAATTACAGCTTTTAGCAGAGCAGTAAGATGTTCGGGTAGAGGGGGAATTGCATAGCCAAAATGTACAACATAATCCTGCAGGTTTGTAATGTTTTCCTTTACAATGAGGTGGACAGTGGAGGGTTCAGGAATGGGGACAATCCGTTCCTGGGCCACTTGAACTGATGCCTCAGGTTTGAAGCAAAAACTGCTGTCACTTACCGGACACCAGAAATGTCCATGTTGGTAGTGGGGTGCACTGGTGGTGACACAATATGTCCCACCCCCTATGTATGTTACCTGTGGAGGGACGTGGGCTTGTGCCATTATCTCCATGGTGCAGTTAATAGGCTGTGCGCCAGCAGCTTTAAACCCACACTGTGACTTTGAATGGGCACTCAAGTACTGGGGACACAGTATTATGTGTGTACCCCGGTTCCGGCACCCGGAGAGGTCAGTACCTGTCACAGCGTGCTCCCACTTTATGACATAGGGTGGGACCGCTGCGAAACGAATGTGTGCACCTCCCAGAATAAACCCAATGTTCTCCACCTGGTATACCGGTACGGGCCGGACTGTCCCACCCATGACCGGCATCCTTAATATTATTCCCAGAATGGTGTGGTTAGATTTCCCACAGTCTACTGGGGCAGGGTAGGCTTCAGAGGCTAGGTGGAGCTGGCACGGGCTGCGGGTGGAGGGCTGCGAGGTGCTTGTTCCTGATCCTCCATGTTGTTGCGGCCCTTGCCCAACAACCATGCCCCATATAGTACGCACACCTCGTTCTGTGCAGCCTGGTCAGAAGCATTTCTATCCTCCCGTATGAGTGCATTCACTGTCTGTGCATGTTTTTCCAGCTCAGCCACTATTTCTTTTAAATGGGCAGTCATAGCCTGGTCCTCGTGTAGTTCTGAGCCTACGACTGTGATCTCTTGTTTCAGGATTTTCCTCAATTGGTTCTTTAAACCGTTTATCTGTGTTTGCAGTTCTATGTCATCTAGGCTATTTATTACAGAGGATGCTGTATTGTAGGTAGTGAAAACGTCGTTTATGATTCCCCTTCTAGTTCTCCCCGACCCATGGTGTCCCTAGCGTTTAGGGTGTATAGGTCTGCTTTGTCTACATTTCCAAAGTCTAACTCATAAAATTTATTGAACATGTCTCTAAGTAGGGCCTGGTATAGCAGCTCTGTTTCCTTTGGACACCATGCAGGTAGGTGTACCTCGGTAAGTTTTAAAGTTACTGAAGCTACTGCATAATGTACCCCCTGATATAACAATTTCTCGGTACCAATACTAATCCATTTCCAGGTCCCTTGGTGGTGGTAGGACACCTTTCTATTTCTGTGCGTATTGGTGGGGTTGTGGGCAGGGGTTTCTTAATGTGTGCTCTTAGTTTGGTGGCGTTAATTGGGAGTGGGGAGTGTGGGACCGCGCACCCGTGTTGGCCAGAATCCCACCCCATCCCTTCACCTTCATCGTGCCATTGCCTGGCGAAGGCGATCGATATGCCTGCGGGACAAATACTCTCTGATCCCCAAATGCAAACATAAATTACTTGTTCGGATTCCCATCATTTGTCCCAACACACTTTTACTCCTCCCCTGTCCCCGTGATGGTGCGATACATATCATTACCGAGTCTTTCCCAGTCCGATTCCTGGTCCCATGCGTCCATGCCGAGTTTTCTGAGCCACCACCATTTTCCTAGGGGAATGATCCCTTTGCAAGTCAAGCACACATGCTTTCCCTCTGTAACACTGACTCGGGCAGCGATGATCCGCATCCGGGGGCATGGAAGTGAGGCCTTCCTGGCTGGAGTAGCAGGTAGAATTAGATCCCAGCCATCCTGGCCATCTTCCCTCGTAGGCGTAAACGGCGAGTTCTTCCATGTCTTGGGGGCCACCTCCGGCAGTTACGATCGGTGCTCTTCCTCCTGAACACCTGTAAATGAGGGATTCTTCCACATCTCCTCAGTCGCTGCTGCTCATCCTTATCAGGGCAAGCAGGAATAGGATCCTTTCCATGTTGACCTCTTTCCTGTAGGGACACATAAAACAGATTGTTTCACCCTGAGAAAGTTTTCTGGCTTGACAAAGGTGACCGAGTTCCAAATTGGGCTCATAGTCTTTAATTGACTGGCTGTCTTATTCAGTTCCTTGTGGACTGATTGCTTCTAACTTTATCTCACAGTCGTTTTGCTGTTATCTTACCGGTGCTTTCTTAATATCTATACCGGTAGATTCTTCTTACTCCCGGGTATTAACCGGCCTGTGCCTCTTTTAATAGCTGCAGAGGTAGATTCTTTTCCTTACCCCAGTTACTAATACATATATACTTATCATTACACAGATCTTGCACTATTCTAAATTACTACTAAACATTCTTAAATCCATATCACTATATATGTACATCTGCCACCCGTCTCCGGTTGGTCAGGTTAATTCCTGCCTTCTTTCTTTCTTCTTCTCCCGCTGGGTGTCCAGTGAGGTCGGTATTAGGTCGGCCTGCACCGCCGGACCCGGAGTATCCTGACCGGATGTGGGTTTAAGTCCCACACTATTGGGGGAATGTCCCCTCCGGTGCTACAGCACACCGCTCCTTTGGAGGTGGCTGCCTGGTTCCTTTCTTCCCCTGGGGGTTCTGCCTGGTCAAGGGCTACAGGCTGGGGACTCTCACTTGGTGGCTGGTCCACCGCTATCTCTTCTGGGGGTCCCTCGTTGCCCGAGGCTACCAGCTGGGTGACCCTGCTCGCGGGCTGGTCTCTGACCTTAGCTGCCTCTTTGCGGCTGGTCCCTCTCCCGGGGCTGAACCATTCAAATTGGAGCGCTGGTGACCACGATGTCTTTGACCGTGGTGTGCGGGGAGTCGTTCTTAAGGCTCCGGCTGCTGGGGGTGGGTCCGAGTCCCAAATGATTGGGGGGGATAGCTCCTCCGGTAACACAGTCCACCACCCCTCGAGGTACAGTCTGTGGGTCTGCCACGTCCCCTGTGGGAATTCCACAGTCGGGGGCTGTTGGCTGGGGGTCCCTGTCTTTAGTACGGTTTACAGTTTTTGGCTGCGGGCCCTGGATTGAAAAGTTTGCACTGATTTATGTGGAACCACTTTGTTCGGCGGGGCAATTTTATGGCATAGACCATGGGGCTTGCCTTGTCAACAATGTGGTACGGTCCCATGTACAGTGCCTCAAAGACCCCTACTCTAGCGTAGTTCCCCACCATAACCTGGTCCCCTATCTCCCACTCATGGTGTTTGCGGGATTCGAGCAGCAGTCGGTTGCTCCGATGCTGTTTTCCCATGTTGTTAGCAGCCTGCCAGTGAATCTGTTTCAGGTGTTCAAACAGATTCCTGACAAAGCTGTCCCGGTTCGCTTCCCTAAGTTGACCTTCCGTGAGCACCGGGGCTATTACATGGGTGGGGGTTCTCATGGCTCTGCCGGTCATGAGCTCGTACGGGGAGTACCCCGTGCTCTTTGACTGGTTGGCCTGGATCCCCATGAGGACCAGTGGTAGGACCTCTACCCATCCCTTTGGGCGAATCCCTGTCTCTTTGCACAGCCTTTCTTTGATAGTGCGGTTTAAACACTCCACAGGCCCGGATGACTGCGGGTTGTGGGCGACGTGCCATTTCCCTTTGATGCCGAGTACCTTAAGGGTCTCCTGCATCACCTGCCCGATGAAGTGACTCCCCTGGTCGGACTCCATGTATTGTGGTAGTCCCCATCGAGAGAACACTTCTCTGACCAAGATCCTAACTGTTCCCAGGGCAGTGGCTGTTCGGCATGGGAAGGCTTCCACCCATTTGGTGAATACGTCCACCAATATTTGTAACCTCCCTGGGCAGTGGGTAGGGGCCCGATGTAATCGATTTGGATCGACTGCCAGGGTCCCTCTACCCTCCTGATATGTCCCATAGACACCTTTCTTTTCTGGGGGTCGGGGTTGTTGGCCGCGCACAACCGACAGCTAGCACAGAACTCGCGGATGTCTTCCCTGAGTCCTGTCCACCACCCTGCCTGTTCCACTCATTGCCAAGTGGTCTCAGGTCCGGAGTGTCCTGCTCCTGGACCCTCGTGGGCCAGCTGGAGGAATTCTCTCCGGTGTTGTTGCGGTACTACCCATTACTCCCCCCTGAACAGCATGCCTTCTTTAATGGCAATTGCTGCGGTGCCATATGGGCCGTCTATCCTTTCCCCTTTAGCTAGTGTGTTCAGGACAGTTTTGAGGACGGGGTCTTGGGTCTGGACCGTCTTTAGGTCCGGGGACAAAGCTATCCCTGCCTTCCCTGCCGTCCCAATCCTGCCCCTGACTGCTGCTGCTATGGGTCCTGGATTGTACGGATCCCAGAACTTGTCCGTGCGGGCCTCCTGCTTGGCTAACATGTCAGCCCGCTGGTTTCCTTCGCTACGGGGTTCTGTGGTGGAATGTGCCTTCACTTTATGTATGTAGATATTCCCTTCCTCCCCTACGGCTTTCATGATCTTTTCCAGTAGGGGCTTAATTGCCAGGGGTTTCCCGTCTGCGGATGTGTATCCGCGGCGGGACCAGATAGCCAGGTACTCCATACACGAATTGCATGTGAACATACTGTCCGAGCAAATCGTGTATGGGATAGGAAATTCTTCGGGGTGTGTGACTACGTACACCACCGCAGACACTTCAGTGTGGTGGGCGCTCATAGTACTGGGGAGTTTAATCGCCAGGGCGATGCCTGTCATAAACTCCGCAGCCTGTGAGTCGTTCACCCGCAGATACCGTGCTTGAACCGTCCACATAAATTTCTCGGCCTGTGGGGTGTAACCTGTCATGTATGTAACCACAATGTAACACCACTGTATTACTGTATACACTCAACCTAGATGCACACCTTGACCACAAGGGGTGAACTTGTGGGAGACACTCCTTACCTGATCACAAAGGTATAAAAAGGGAGGTCCCATGCAGGGTCATCATCTTTGGAGTACTCTGTGAATAAAGAGTTAAGGTCACAGAGTGACCTTGTCGCCAGAATGTGCCTTATATGGTTTCATACTGTAGAGTAAGGACTTTATATTGGCGACAAGAAACGGGAATTCACGACCCACGAGAATGACCACCGGTAGCACAGAGGAATGGTACTGTGTTGGGGAAGACTGGGATGATTTTGTCGAGAGGCTTCAGCAAAGCTTCGTTACGAAAGAATGGCTGGGGGATGCAGCGGCCGACAAGCGAAGGGCTCATCTTTTGACCAGCTGCGGACCAAAGACTTATGCGCTCATGAAGGACTTACTAGCACCCGAAAAGACGGCGGATAAAACCTTTGAAGAACTTAGCAAATTGATCGGGGAGCACCTCAAACCGGCGAGTAGCATACATATGGCCCGACACAGATTCTACACCCACCGACATCGTGAAGGACAGAGCATACCGGACTTCGTAGCGGACCTCCGGCGTAAGTTCACAGACGACTCCAGGGGGAAGATGTTAAGGGACTTTTTTTCGAGGGCATTGGTCATGTGGGAATTTTCCGCAAATTAATTGAGAACAAGGATTTGACCTTGGAAGCGGCGGCGTTGATAGCTCAAACTTTCATGGCGGGGGAGGAAGAGACGAAAATAATATACGCGCGCAATTCTGCCTTTAACGTGGCGATGGATCAGGGAGTCAACATCATCGATGTGACTCAGAGCCCCGCAGGCAGGCAGGGGCAGCCGACACTCCCCAGGCAGCAATAGACCCCAGAGTAAGATTTCAACAGAGACAATGGCAGGCTGAACGGACATTCATGCCATCACAGTGGACAATGCGGCCCGGGATGGGGCCATTGACACCCACTAATAGGGTACTTAAGAGCAGTCGAAGGGACAGTCAGCACGGAATGTCTGGCCATAGTCCCTTTGTTCCCAACAATGGAAACTTTAACTCATGCTGGAGGTGTGGGGGAAAACACTCAGCTAGATCTTGCAGATTTCAACAGTTTGTCTGCAGGAACTGCAATCTCAGTGGCCACTTAGCTGGAATGTGCAGGAAACCTGCAACCAGACTAATATATGAGGTAGATGGACCAGAAGAGGGTTCTTTGAGGCAGGATGACTTTTGGGGCAAATCGATGGACGCCGAGGTTCAGCGGGTCCATGTGGCGAATATTCACAGTTCATACACCAAAACGTCACCAATGATGATGAGGGTTTTATTAAACGGTATCCCAGTACGCATGGAGCTGGACACTGGGGCCGGCCAGTAACTCATGGGCGTTCAGCAATTTGAGAAGCTGTGGCCACTTCAAGCCAGTAGACCCAAATTAACACGTATTGAGACACAATTACGGACTTACACTAAAGAAATCATTCCGGTGCTAGGCAGTGCAATGTTGGCCGTCACACACAATGGGTTAGTGAATCGGCTGCCACTCTGGATTGTCCCGGGCAATGGTCCCGCACTATTGGGAGGAGCTGGTTAGCCGAGATGAACTGGAAATGGGAGGATGTTCACGCAATGTCATCTGTGGAGAGAAGTTCGTGCTCACAAGTCCTACAACAATTCGATTCACTATTCCAACCTGGCGTCGGGACTTTCAAAGGCACTAAAGTAGTGATACACATCACCCCGGACGCCAGGCCAGTGCACCACAAAGCTAGAGTGGTGCCGTATGTGATGCTGGAAAAGATCAAGAGCGAATTGGACTGGCTGTTGAGAGAGGGCATCATCTCGCCTGTTGAATTCAGCAACTGGGCAAGCCCCATCGTTCCCGCCGTAAAAGCGGATGGCTCTGTCATGATCTGTGGCGACTACAAGGCCACCATCAATCGGGTGTCCCTACAAGATCAATACCCGCTCCCGAGAGCGGAGGTCCTCTTCGCCACACTGGCAGGCAGCAAGCTGTTCACCAAGTTGGACCTCACTTCAGCCTATATGACTCAGGAACTGGCCGACGAATCTAAACTACTGACCACCATCACCACGCACAAGGGACTGTTCGTTTATAACAGGTGCCCGTTTGGCATTCGATCAGCGGCCGCGATTTTTCAACGAAACATGGAAAGCCTGCTTAAATCCATTCCTGGAACGATTGTATTCCAGGACGACATCCTCATCACGGGTCGAGACACCGAGGAACACCTCCACAATCTGGAGGAGGTGCTACGCCGACTGGACCGGGTAGGCCTGCGACTCAAGAAATCTAAATGTGTGTTTTTTAGCTCCTGAGGTTGAGTTTCTGGGCAGGAGAGTTGCTGCAGATGGGATTCGGCCCACCGAATCCAAAACAGAGGCGATTCGACGAGCACCCAGGCCCTGCAACACATCGGAGTTGCGTTCATTCCTGGGACTGTTGAACTATTTCGGGAACTTTCTGCTGAACTTGAGCACATTGTTGGAGCCGCTACACGTGCTCCTGCAATTGGTTTTGGGGGGACTGTCAGGAACGGGCTTTTGATCGGGAGCGAAACCTACTTTGTTCAAACAAGTTGTTGACCCTGTACGACCCCTGTAAAAAATTGGTTCTGACATGTGATGCATCATCCTATGGGGTTGGTTGCATGTTGCAGCAGGACAATGCTGATGGTCTACTACAATCTGTGGCTTATGCCTCCAGGTCGCTCTCTCAAGCAGAACGGGGATATGGGATGGTCGAGAAGGAAGCACTTGCATGTGTCTATGGTGTAAAAAAAATGCATCAGTACCTCTTTGGTAGGAAGTTTGAATTAGAGACGGACCACAAGCCATTAACATCCCTGTTGTCAGACAGCAAGGCTATGAATGCCAACGCATCTGCTCGCATACAGCGATGGGCTATCATGCTGGCTGCTTATGACTACTCCATCCGGCACCGGCCCGGCTCAGCAGGCTTCCACTGGCCACCACTGAGGGGGCAGCGGAGCAAAGCACCGAGATGGTCATGGCTGTTGATGCCTTTGACAGTGCAGGTTCCCCCATCACAGCCCGCCAGATCAAAATCTGGACAAACAGAGATCCCCTCCTATCCCTGATTAAGAAATGTGTCCTGACTGGGAATTGGGCACCCGCACACGGAGCATGCCCTGAGGAGGTCAGACTATTCCACAGACAGATGGATGAGCTCTCCATCCAAGCCGACTGCCTACTATGGGGCAGCCGGGTAGTTATACTCCAGAAGGGCAGGGAGGCATTCATCAGGGAACTCCACAGCGAGCACCCAGGCATTGTGCTGATGAAGGCCATTGCCTGGTCATACGTTTGGTGGCCTGGAACTGATTCAGACGTGGAACACTGTGTTCGCAGGTGCACGACGTGTGCCCAGCTGGGTAATGCCCCCAGGGAGGCCCATGTTTCACAAGCTATGAATTCCGAGAGTTTATGTCAGGCAATGGCATCAATCACGTCAGGACTGCGCCGTTCAAGCCGGCCTCCAATGGCCAGGCGGAACATGCAGTCCAAATCATTAAGCAAGGTATGCTCAGGATTCAAGGACCCTCCCTACAATGCCGCCTATCGCGTCTCCTGCTGGCCTATAGATCCCGACCACACTCGCCCACGGGGGTCTCGCCTGCAGAACTACTAATGAAACGGACACTCAAAACTCAGTTGTCCCTCATTCATCCAGTCCTGACCGACATAGTTGAGGGCAAGCGCAAGTCACAAAACGAGTACCATGACTGTAATTCGAGGGGGAGACGTATAGAAATAAATGATCCTGTATTCGTCCACAATCACGCCCTGGGGCCCAAATGGATTTTGGGCACTGTAATTGACAAAGAGGGGAATAGGGTCATCGTGGTAAAACTCAACAATCGTCAGATATGCCGTAAGCATCTGGACCAAGTAAAAAAAAGGTTCCGCATCGACATGGAGGAACCTGAAGAAGACCATGAGATGGAGCTCATAACACCACCAGTGAACGAGCAACAAGAGCAATCAGAAGAATGCACAGTCCTTGCGGTCAGCCCGGACAAGCCGGAATCACCACAGGTGACAGACACTCACGTCAGTGTCCCAACAACCAGAGCCCCAACTGCTGCGCTCCACGAGGGAGCGTAGACCACCTGAAAGACTAAACCTATGATCCCAATAAGACATTGGGAGGGAGGTGATGTCATGTATGTAACCTCAATGTAACACCACTGTATTACTGTATACACTCAACCTCGATGCACACCTTGACCACAAGGGGTGAACTTGTGGGAGACACTCCTTACCTGATCACACAGCTATAAAAAGGGAGGTCCCACGCAGGGTCATTGTCTTTGGAGACCTGTGAGTAAAGAGTTAAGATCACAGAGGACCTTGTCCCCAGAATCTGCCTCGTGTGGTTTCATACTGTAGAGTAAGGACTTTACATATCCCAGCCCGAAAGCCTATGTTGACTTCCCATACCCCTTCTATGGAACACCGGTGGGCTGTCCCTGGATAAATCATGTTGGCTGCGAGTCTTGGCTTGCAGAGACCCTTTACCTATAGGTCCATTTGAGAGAGGAGCATGGTCCAGCAAGCAATGCGGACACTGCTCACTGTCCCGTCCTTGATTCTTCCATCCAGGAGCATTTGGGTGGGCGTATGGTGGGTAAGGAGTGTGATAGGGGACGCCCCCTGTGAAGATCAGTGATCTTTTCACAGCCCAGTGAGTGGCTAGGAGGTGCCTCTCACAGTTGGAGTATCCCTTCTCCACATCCGTGAGTATCCTGGAGGAATAGACCACTGGTTTCAGCCGGTCGTGCCGTTCTTGGAGCAGTACTGCGCTCAGGCTGTCCCCACTGGCTGCTACCTCCAGGAAAAGCTCTTTACCCCCATCGATGGCCCCTAGAGCTGGCGCGGTCTGCAGGTCTTTCTTGAGTTGGATAAATGCTGCCTCGCAACCTTTGTCCGATTCCCACTCCACTCCGTTGTGTAGGAGTCGGAGCTGAGGGGTTGCTGTGACTGCATAATCCTCAATGAAATCTCTGCAATACCCGGTTAGCCCTAGAAAAGATCTTACTCCTGTTACTGTGTTGGGGGCGGGTAACTTCTGCACTGCTTCCCTTTTAGCTTTGTCTATGGCTAGTCCCAGGAATTTTACTGCCTTCAGGCCGATCTGTGCCTTCTTGGGGTTTACTTTAAATCCTTCTTCTTTCAGCAGCTCCAGTAGTTCAGCCAGCAGTGGGCCATGCTCCTCCCTTTCATCGGTGAACAGGAGCAGGTGATCCACATACTGTACCAACTGCTGGGGTCTGCTGAAACTCTTTAAACAGTTGGCCATACACTGATAGAAAATACTGGGGCTGTTGTGAAAGCCCTGAGGGAGACAGTTCCAAGTGTATTGCTGTCCTTTAAAGGTAAAAGCAAACTTGTACTGATCTTCTCTTCTTAAAGGTATGGACCAGAACCCGTTGGAAATATCCAGCACCGTGAAGGTGGTCGCGGAGGCTGGAATACTTCCAATGAGCTCGGCGACAGCAGCAACGGTGGGTGCACAGGCGGGGATGTTACGGTTGAGTACTCGATAGTCCACCGTGGCTCTCCAGGAGTTGTCCAGTTTCTTAACCAGCCACAGTGGAGAATTCACATGGGTAGCTATTAGTCTCAATACCCCCTGTTTAACCAGCGAACCCAAGACTGTTTCCATGTCTGCCTCCGTCTCCCTGGGGAAATTGTACTGTTTCTGTGGTCGGGTCATGGGGTCCCCATCTATGCTAACCTCGACCCCATTTATTCTCCTACAGTTGTGTTTGTGAGTGGCAAAAGCCTCAAGGTTTTTCCTCACATACTCTTGATATTCTATTGGAGTGTTACTGACCAGTGATTCAAGGTCGTAACCCTCCTTTGGTTCCATGGTGAACACTGTCCCTTTTCCCTGTTTTCCCGGGATAACCATCACCTCACTCTCCTGTCCCATACAGACTGACCCTCAAAGACAGTGGTTTCTTAAATCCACTAGGATCCCGTGGCCGAGGATGAAGTCAGCCCCCAGGATCCCTCTCCCTTCCTGCTCCCACTTCATCAGGACACAAGTTCACTTAGTGTGGAGTGCACCTAAATGAATGCAGAGCGGAATGGAGAATGAGCCAGTCTGTTCAGAGCCTGTGAAAGCCACCAAGCTGTAGGGGACCCCGTTAGACAGAGGTGAGGCAGCGGGGTTGGCTGTGTCGACAAGGGTGCTTGAGGCACCGGGGTCCAGCAGGTAAGTCCCTTTCACCTTTTCCACTTCCATCTGAACGGTCGGTCTCCCCCACGCATCATACTCGAGGAAACACAGGTGGACAGGCTGCGCCTGTCCTAGTCACGGTTTTGGTTGGGAGGGGGCAGATGGAATCTCAGTACCAGTGGCGGTGGCTACCCCCCCAGGGCCATCTAACATGGTTTGGAGCGCAGTTAAAAAGGTATCAAATGAGTGGGGAGGGACTGGCTTATCTGTCTATGTCTTTTGGGCAGGGGCTGGAGAATTCTTTCCTGCGCTATTCTTCCAAGGATTTTTACAATCCCTTCTCTAGTGCCCACTCTTTCCGCACCCAAAGCAGGTATGTTTTGTATCGGAGGAGTTGCCCCCCTCCTGGCGCCATTCCCTCCTATCTTGGTTAGGTCGGATTTCGTGAACCTTTCCCTTTTGTGGGTGCTCTTCTGTTCCTCTGCCATTTCTGTAAGCTAGGGTCAGTTGCCTAAGCACTCCCTGTTCTGTGGCTTGGGGATCTCTGGGGTCGAACCAGGCCTCAACCTTGGTTCTTATTCTGGGCAAACTGTTAGCTACTAGGCTTCTGAGCCAGTGTGCTAATTCGTCCGGGTTTAAGTGATCTCTGTCTATGTCCCCACTACAGGCGCTTTTGTACACCGGCCACAGTCAGTCTGCAAAAACCTGTGGGGTTTCTCCTGTGAGCTGCACTGTTTTCTCTACTCTAGAGAAGGGACTCCCATCATTGCAGCCCGTAACTTCTAAAATGTCCTTTTGGATGGCAGCAAGTGTTTTCTGTCCTCTTTTGCTCTCAGTAGAGAGGCACTGGTACAGTTTGCTGTCTCGGGATAGGAGAAGCATCTTTGCGATTTTTGCATCATCGCACCCATTAATATCCCCTGCCTGTTCCACTTCCACAAAGTGAACCGAGGTGTCTCCCTTTGGAATTAGTTTTCCCATGTGGCTTATCATAGCCCTAAGCTGACGAGGAGTGTGGGGGACCACAAACTGACTTTCCAGGGGCCCTGGACCCCCAGCACTGGTGGGCAGGTCAAACCTCTGTTGCCGGACCGGGCACATTGGCCCTGGTTCTGGCTCTCCCTGTTCTGGCTCGCCTCCCTCTCCTCCCTGCGGCTAAGCCGAGCTGAAACCCGGTGCTACAGGTTGTGGTGGTTCACTATCCCTGTCCGCCCTGCAACTGATTAGCCTCTCCTGCTGCTGCACCGATGTAGTCACCGGTGCCACAGGTAGTGGCTGGATAGTTTCTTCCTTCTCTTCCAGGTTTACCTGGGGCGTACCCGGGCTTATTAGGCATACCATGCCTTTTGCCTTGTACAAAGCAAGGTTTAAACTTTTAATTTGTTGCTGGCAGGGACCGTGGTCTCCCGATTCAAACCCATTAGTGCTATCTACTTCATACGCTGCTTGCACATCTTTTAATCTTTCCTGGAGCTCTTTTACTTGTAGGGTGAGGCGAGTGCTTTCCTCCCTCAGTGACTTTTCATTACTTTTGGCCTCGGTAACCTGACATTGAAAATAGTCCTGACTGCTTTTAAACCTTTCCATTATTTGGGTCCTTTCCTGTTTTAGTTTACAGAGTTCTCCCGTTAATCTTCTGACATAACCCTTTCCTGGTAGTTCTCTGCGCATTCCCGTAATTCTGCCTGTAATGTTTCATTCACTCTGTCCAGGAGTTGGACCTGTCGTTGTAGACAGACCAACCAAATTGCTTTCTCTACTGCTTCTTTGTGATCTTTACTTGTTGTCCACTGGGCTGCGGTGTCAGCTGGATGTTCAGCGCGCAATAGACTAAGCACCCATTCCTTAGTAACGTTGACCTTCTTATACACATAGGAGGTAATCCTCTCTTCCATTTTGGTTCTATTCCCCAAACTAGCACTCTCCACATCACATCCCTTGTACCAGAGTCCCTTAGTGGTCGCCATTTTGTAAGGGGGGTGGTCTCTATGAGGGGGTCAGGTTCCCTTCTGACCAACTTCAGAGGTTTGAATCGCTTCCACTCCCTTGGGTTCTGTACTCTGGATTTATTTGGGGGGTGTGACAAAAGTGCAAAGGACACTGGTTTGATGCAAAATAAACTTTGGTTTTATTACAGTCAGCGTAATAGAGGCTTATTACTCCAGTAAGAAAATACACGGCCAAACTTACAATCGCTCTAATAAAGGACAATACAAGGAAAGGTACAAGGTCAAACTTAAAATCACTCTAATAAAGGACAGTACAAGGAAAAGTACAAGGTTAAACTTAAAATCACTCTAATAAAGAACCAGACACTATAGATTCAAAGGGGATTGCAGTAAAATTATACTTCCCACCTCCCAATACCTAATTCTAGCTAGGTTAGACTCCAGGGCAGGCAGTGACTATGCTTACCAATTCTTGTGATAGTTAATGATAGATCGCGGTGGTTTTTTGTTGATACCACGTTGACTGTGGTCAGTCGCTGCCGCGATGGTGGTGTTCTTTCTTCCTTCAGGACTTCAGGACTTCGAGGCTGGAGAAGTTAGTTTACAACTGTCGCATTGGTTTCTCTCATTGTCTTGATGACATACTCGCAGTATAGCATCTGGTGTAGTATGGCATCTGAGGTAGTAGCAGCCTTGTAGTTACCCAGCAACCACCTAACCTCTGTTGAAAACAGGGGCCAGTTATACGATTTCAGTGTCCTAATCTTGCTGTCTTTGTATAATTTTGGCCAGCTTGGTTCTTCTTTGTAATCTTTTGTCGGGCTTGTTAAAAGTTGTTATGTCTTGGGTGGGTTGATGTTCGAAAACTGTTTCCTGATGGAAATATTAGTTTGGTAATTGAAATGTCCTTTTGTGCTTAGTTTTTTGCATACAGGCTGGATTGGGCCTCTTTGTGATGTATATGGCGAAGTGGTTGTCCAGACCCATGTTGATGGGTAGCTTGCTCTGGGTGATTTTGTGATGTTAATGTCTCTTGTGGGGGAAGGATTTTCGAATACTCATTCTTCCAGACAGATTAACTTAGTCCTCACACCCAGGTAGCTTCACTTAATCAGTCTGTCTCCTGTTAGTTCCGTAGGTCCGCCCAGAGCCTTGAGTTTGTCTTTTAAAATCCAAAATTCTATTAAAGTTCGTAGTTTCTTTCATAAGCACTTTAGAGTTCCAAACTTTTTGGTCGATAGTCCCAAATTAAATTTCCTTTCGAATGAGTCCAAACACTGGCGGGGTTTCTTGTGAATTTTGCATCCCTTCATCCGGGTGCATCTGAACCCGAAGGAAAGCATTCTGATGGCCAGGCACCGGTTCTTCACGTGCAAAAGGTCTGAAGGCCAGGAAGTGGCGAGCTATGTCGCCGAGCTAAGCCTTGCAGGACATTGCGAATTTAAAGGACATTTGGAGCACATGCTCAGGGACTTCTTTGTACTTGGCATTGGCCATGAAGTGATACTTTACAAACTTTTGACTGTAGAGACCCCAAACTTGAGTAAAGCCATAGCGATAGCCCAGGCGTTCATTGCCACCAGTGACAATACTAAACAAATCTCTCAGCACACGAGTGCTGTTACAAGTACTGTGAACAAAGTAATGTTGTTTTCGACGCGCAACGTTCAGGGCAGGTCACACATGCCTGCAGCTGCACGTCTGCAAATGTCAGAGTCTACCATCAAAGGTGATGAGTGCTAGGCCATAAACACCTTGTTGGTGCTGTGGGGATGATCATCGTTTCCATTCATGTCACTTCAAAGGGTACATTTGCAAGGGCTGTAGAACAATGGGACACCTCCAAAGTATGTGCAGGCGAGCTGCAAACCCTGCTAATCCTGCAAACCACCATGTTGCAGAGGAGGGCAGATCCACGGCGGATCACGGCGAACCAGAGCCTCAGGCCGAGGAGGCAGAGGTATATGGGGTGCACACATTTACCACAAAATGTCCCCAATAAGGCTGAAGGTTGAATTAAATGAACTCCCGGTGACAATGGAGCTGGACACGGGCGCGAGCCAGTCCATTATGATCAAAAAGACTTTCAATAAATTGTGGTGCAGCAAGGCCTCAAGGCCAGTCCTGACTCCCATTTGCACTAAACTGAGAATGTACACAAAGGAACTGATTCCCATAATTGGCAGTGCTACCATAAAGGCCTTCTACAATGGAGCGGTGTACAAGCTACCGCTCTGGGTGGTACCGGGCAATGGCTCCACGCTGCTCGGCAGGAGCTGGCTGGGGAAGATACGCTGGAACTGGGACGACGTCCGTGCGCTCTTGTCCGTCGACGACACTTCGTGTGCCCAGGTCTTAAACAAGTTCCCCTCGCTGTTCGAACCAGGCATCAGGACGTTCCAAGGAGCAAAAGTGCAGATCCACCTAATTCCGGGGGCGTGACCCATCTATCACAAAGCGAGAGCAGTACCCTACATGATGAGAGAGAGGGTGGAGATCGAGCTGGACCGGCTGCAATGAGAGGGCATCATTTCGCGATCGAATTCAACGAGTGGGCCAGTCCGATTGTTCCAGTCCTCAAGGGAGATGGCACCGTCAGAATCAAAATAATTACAAAGTAACTATCAATCGTTTCTCCCTGCAGGATCAATACCCACTACCAAAGACAGACGACCTTTTTGCGATGCTGGCAGGAGGACAGACATTCACGAAGCTGAAATTGACCTCGGCCTTCATGACTCAGGAGCTGGAGGAATCATCAAAGGGCCTCACCTGCATCAACACGCACAAATGTCGCTTCATCTACAACAGATGCCCGTTTGGGATTCGATCAGCCGCGGCGATATTCCAGAGAAACATGGAAAGCTTACTGAAGTCAGTCCCGCGCCGTGGTCTTCCAGGATGACATTTTGGTTACAGGCCGGGACACAGTCGAGCATCTGCAGAACCTGGAGGAGGTTCTTAGTTGACTCAACCGCGTGGGGCTCAGGTTAAAATGCTCGAAGTGCATTTTCCATGCACCTGAAGTGAAGTTCCTGGGGAGAAGAATCACAGCAGACGGCATCAGGCCCACCGATTCAAAGACGGAGGCAATCGAGAATGCACCGAGGCCACAG
This sequence comes from Pristiophorus japonicus, assembly GCF_044704955.1. Lineage (NCBI taxonomy): Eukaryota > Metazoa > Chordata > Chondrichthyes > Pristiophoridae > Pristiophorus > Pristiophorus japonicus. Next base: position 230,058,485 of record NC_091980.1, read on the forward strand.
AACGTTACGGAGCTGTGATCATTTTTTGGACTCCTGAACTATTTTGGTAACTTCCTATTGGGTCTCAGCACACTGTTAGAACCACTGCACGCCTTACTGCGTAAAGGAGACGAATGGGTATGGGGTAAAAGCCAAGAAAATACCTTTGTAAAAGCTAGAAAATTGTTATGCTCAAACAAATTGCTTGTGTTGTATTCTCCATGTAACCATTTGGTACTAGCATGTGATGCGTCGTCATACGGTGTCGGGTGTGTATCGCAACAAGCTAATGAATCTGGGAAATTACAACCGGTTGCTTATGCATCCAGAAGTCTGTCTAAGGCTGAGAGGGCTTACAGCATGATTGAAAAAGAAGCATTAGCGTGTGTTTATGGGGTAAAGAAAATGCATCAATATCTGTTTGAGCTAAAATTTGAATTAGAAACTGACCATAAGCCACTTATATCCCTCTTTTCTGAAAGTAAGGGGATAAATACGAATGCATTGGCCCGCATCCAGAGATGGGCGCTCACGTTGTCCGCATACAACTACGCCATCCGCCACAGGCCAGGCACAGAAAACTGCGCCAATGCTCTCAGTAGGTTGCCAATGCCCACCACTGGTGTGGAAATGGCACAGCCCGCAGATTTAGTCATGGTAATGGAAGCATTCGAGAGTGAGCAATCACCCGTTACCGCCCGACAGATTAGAACCTGGACGAGTCAGGACCCCCTACTGTCCTTAGTAAAAAATTGTGTGCTTCACGGGAGCTGGTCCAGTGTCCCATTAGAAATGGAGGGAGAGATAAATCCATACCAGCAGCGCAAAGATGAAATGTCTATACAGGTAGACTGCCTTCTGTGGGATAATCGCGTAGTGGTACCCAAAAAGGGCAGGGACACTTTCATTAGTGATCTCCACAGTACCCACCCAAGCATTGTAATGATGAAAGTGATAACCAGATCCCATGTGTGGTGGCCTAGTATCGATGCGGATTTAGAGTCCTACGTGCACAAATGTAACACATATTCACAGTTAAGCAATGCACCCAGGGAGGCGCCACTAAGTTTATGGTCTTGGCCCTCCAAACCGTAGTCTAGTGTCCATGTCGACTATGCAGGCCCATTCTTGGGTAAAATGTTCCTAGTGGTTGGAGATGCGTACTCCAAATGGATTGAATGTTAGATAATATCGGCAAGCACATCTGCTGCCACCACTGAAAGCCTGCGGGCCATGTTTGCCACGCACAGCCTGCCTGATGTCCTTGTGAGCGACAACGGGCCATGTTTCACCAGTGCTGAGTTCAAAGAGTTCATGACCCACAATGGGATCAAACATGTTACACCTGCCCCACTCAAACTAGCATCCAATGGTCAGGCAGAGAGAGCAGTGCAAACAATCAAGCAGAGCTTGAAGAGGGTAAGTGAAGGTTCACTGCATACACGCCTATCCCGCTTAGTTACCGCACAAGACCCCACTTGCTCACTGGGATTCCACCCGCTGAACTGCTCATGAAAAGGGTACTTAAGATAAGGCTCTTGTTAGTCCACCCTAATCTACACCAACAGGTAGAGAGCAGGCGGCTTCAACAAAGTACATATCATGATAGCGCAAATGTGTCACGCAAAATTGAAATTAATGATCCTGTATTTGTGTTAAACTATGGACAAGGTCCCAAGTGGCTTCCCAGCACTGTCGTGGCCAAAGAGGGGAGTATGGTGTTTCGGGTCAAACTTTGAAATGAATTCATCTACAGGAAACACTTGGACCAAACCAAACTCAGATTCACAGACTATCCAGAGCAACCCACATTAGACTCTACCTCTTTGACCCCCCCAACACATACACCAGTGGCAACCAACACAGCGGTTGACCCTGAAGCAGAACCCATCACCTGCAGCAGCCCAGCAGGACTCGCACCAGGCAGCCCAGCAAGGCCAGCTGCCCAACAAACGACTCACCAAAACCAGCATTTGCACCGATCCGATCAACCAGGGAAAGAAAGGCCCCAGATCGACTCACCTTGTAAATAGTTACACTATTGACTTTGTGGGGGGGAGTGTTGTTATATATGTAAACCTGTAAATACCTTTTTTAACCACCAGAGGGCTCATCCCCTGGAGTCCCAAAGGATCCCATAATCCCTTGGGAGCACCAGTACTTAAGGAGGCCTCACAGGCTGGAGAGGCACTCTGGAGACCTGTAATAAAAGACTAAGGTCACACTTTACTTTGAGCTCACGGTATCTGGTCAGACTCTTTATTCATACATAACAGTGGCCATTAACCAGTCCAGAGAGTGGACGGTTGAGAGGGTTGTTCAGCCCAACTGCTTGCTACTCTTCCGTGGTTACGTTTGAGCCTGGGTGTCCCTGGAGATGGAGCACGCAGTGTCCACTGGTACGCCCGCGGCCTTCTGCGAGAGATGGCCGCCGGAGGGACTGAAGTGCATCATCACCCCCGGCAACCAAATTTTAATTTGATTTAAGTTTACGGTCAAAAGTTTATTTTGTTTAATTTGTTGGTTTTAGTGCCCTTTTAATAAGGGGGCACTTGATTTATAGTTTCACCTTAAAATAGTTGTGGAGCTGTTGCACTGTGAGTGGCTTAGCCAGTGAGGTGCTGTTCACAAGATTCAATGAAACTCCAGTTAATTGAGTTCAGGTTCTCCACGATGAGGTGGGCTGTTGTGAGCCTGGTGGATGAACTAGTAATGTTCAGTTTTATTGTTCAACCTTTGCTAATAAACTAGTTAGTTCTTTACAGCAAATGTGTAGCTATGAATTTTTAAGCAAATAACCCATGAAGCAAATACACTATAATAATAAATTTTAAACATTATATGGGTAGATTTTCAACTTGGCACCCAAGCAAAACCTACCATTGCAGATTGGCTGCCAGTTACAGGAAATGTAAATGTGAATTGGGTAGTTTCTGTAACGAGCAGCTAATCTGCAATGCTAGGTTTATGCTTGGCTTCAAGTTGAATATCTACCCATTAGCATAATCTCAGATCAGTATTTTACATTTATTAATGCAAGTGAGGACAGAGCAAGAAAGGTTTTACAAAAATAATTTCATGAAATGCCTGATTTACACTCAGTAGTATATTATAGATTTGACCTGGTCTCTTCACTGGCATGACCAGGTCAAAATATAATAAGATGGGTCACAATTAATTACAAAATCTTTGTTAGTATGTAAATTTACTGGCAGGGGTTGCAAGACCAAAATAGAACTTAAAGGGGTAGAATTTGTCCCCCGCCCACAGCTGCGGTTCAGGTCGCCTCGTGAGCGAAATTCCGCTCTTTGTTGTTTTTTTTTATTCGGATCCGGAAGTCGCTCTTAATGGAGGCGGTGACAACATCTGAGAGCGGTGCAGGGTGACCACCACGATGACATCATCACCATGGCTCACTCCTTCATTTAAAGGGGAGAGCCTTAGTGAATTTAAAACTTCGATCCATTGGGCCACCAGGGAGGATTTCTGCCGGGCCCGTGACTTTGCTCCCAAGAGGGAGTGCCAGGCTGCCTGTTGACGTCCCGGCCAAACCCGAGGGCATAATTGTTAGGCCAACATGGCAGTTGGACGACAAAAAAACAGTGCATCCTCGCCTTTAAGGGAAGCCGCACCGCCGTTGCAGAAGGCCACAGCCTCACTGGACCGCCAGGAAAAGAACAGGTTTTGGCACCGTTGGGCTGGCCAAAGATTTTCAGAGGGGAATGTCACCATCGGGGGGCTGGAATCGACGGTGCACACGGTGATAACGCACTTAAGACAGATCGGCAGAAGCAGAGCGGTAGTGGGGGGATCGGGACACTGCTGGGTAAGCTCGGAAGGGTAATTGGGCTAGCAGCAGCCATTCCATGAAAAGTCGGGGCCACTCCACTCTGCAACATGGCCGCCAATTTGCGGTGGTAATAGGCCTTAAGGAGAGGGGCAATTTCGACCCCAAAGTGTCCTTGCAATCTTGCTACACTAGGCATCAGGTCAGAAGTGGGGATGTTCGCTGATAATTGCAGTGTTCTGTTCCTTTCACAACTCCTCAGATAATGGAACTGTCTATGCCCTCATGCAACAAGACCTGGACAACATTGAGGCTTGGGCTGATAAGTAGCAAGTAACATTCACGCCACCTAAGTGCTGGGAAATGACCATCTACAACAAGAGAATGTCTAACCAGCGCCCCTTGACATTCAACGGGAAAACTATCGCCAAATCCCCCACCATCAACATCCTGGGAGTCACCATTGACCAGCCAGATAAATGCTATGGCTACAAAAGCAGGTCAGAAGCTGGGTATTCTGTGGCGAGTGACTCACCTCCAACTCCGAAAGCCTTTCAACCATCTACAAAGCACAAGTCAGGAGAATGATGGAATACTCGCCAATTGCTTGGATGAGTGCAGCTCCAACAACACTCAATATTTGTCCAACTTCTACCCAGCGAATGTCCTTCAAATGCTTATGACCGATAATGACTGATAAAAACAGACGTAAGGCCTGCTTTATCAGTTTAAGACGTTTAAAGGACAGAAAAAAACATTTTTTTCCATTAATTTAAACATTTAAAATCCTGTTAAATAAGTTATGTTTATTTTTAGACCCTTAAATTCAATTTTTGTTTTATGTAATTAATAAATCCCATTTTGATTAATTTCAAATATGTGATGTTTAAAAAAAATTATTCTAAGTGTTTGCGTGTTTTTGAGGGTATTCCCTTCATACTGATGGTGATTCCGTACATACGAAACTCACAAATATGAATGGGAATATCCCTGCTTTGATAGATTGGGCCGGCCCACGTGATCCCAGGGATGTGTAGAGGTCCAAGTCCACAAATGTCTGAACCTCCCGACCACCAGGTAAATTCGTAGAAATATTTCAGGTAGGAGGCATCTGCCCGCGGGAAGCCTCCGATCGCAATTTCTGGGCCTCTGTAACGTGATGTGAAACAGGCTGTGGTCTGAAGCCACTGGCACTGCAAGTTTTCTGCACTGTGGCAGTGTGACTGGTATAACTCTTCACGTATTTTAGACAATTCTTCTTATTCCTGCCTTTTTTGAAGTGGCCCTGCAGAGGATAAGGGGATTAAGGTGCCTTATGTTTGTATTATGCCCCTTGGATATTGTCTCCTTGATGCTGGAAAATGTCATGCCTCCCTTCCTCTGCCTTATATAATTTATCGCCCTGCTCTTCAGATATGAATATGTTTTTTTTTTGTTTGAAGATTATTGCAGTGTTTGGAATGTACCAGAATAATATAATTCCATTAAACTTTCTTTTTCCAATTTTTCTCTTTCGCTCCTGAAAGCACATATTCTTGAAAGAAGACCTTCATTACCTCATACAAATGGCCATTTTTCATGTATGATCCCAGACCGGGAGTGTTGATAAGCTATTCAGTTGTGAGGAACACGACAGCTGAGCCCAATCCTGTCAATGGATGTGTATTTGTCAGCAGAGTTTACTGAAGAGGGAAACTATGATTGACTTTTTCTCCTCCTTAGCCCAGAGGGTTGAGGTCAATGGCAATGCCCTGATTGTCACCCGAGCTAAGATCAGCAAGCCCTGGAATTTGAACCTCAAAGTAACTTTGGATTCCATCGATTCCCTTAATTCTTCTAACACTCAGTTGGTCTGCCCTGTGTGAAGTCTCTTGAAACATAGTATTACATTAAAGGGACAATAATAATGCAAGTTGTTATGTAAATAAAATTAGATATCATAAGCAAATGATAGAAAGTTAAAAAAAAATCTATATTTGCAATGTTCAAATTCAAGCTCAAATTTTCATTTGTGTTCACATTACTTGAATTCAAATTTATAAATTATTTCATGATTGTAAGTATGACACCAATTATCAGTCTCAGTTACCATCCTGGACACTGACAGGCAGGATGAGTTATTGCAGCAGTGAGTCACTTCAGGTTTCATCATTGCAAAGTCATTATAATTCTGTAAAATTAACATCACATGCCTTGGGTGATTACATATTTCTTTCAAAGATACAGAAGTACTTGATTAATTGCAGTTAAAATGAATACTTCATCTGTAATTAGCACAATATTATAATTTGAATCCCAGGAACAGTTATTTAGTTATAAAGGCCTTGATTTTCTCCAGGGATTATGCCGGGCTCCAGCTGTATCTCTGGGAGGAGTCCAGCGGACCCCAGCAGGAAATAGCAGAGAGCTGGTTGCGTCAAGTCCCAGCTATTGCTGGGATTTTCTACGCAGCTTTATAAGGTGCATAACCTCTGCTTGCCCCTTACAAGGCACATTATATCATTATATCAGGGGATGGCCCCGGCCTGGGAGGGTGGTGTGGTCGTGGGGGGAGTGGGAGCCAGGGGCTGAGACTTCATAGTTTGAACATCCACAGCTCAGTTAGGACACAGCATAAAACTGCAGGCCAGTACTCCAAGATACATGAGTGCTATTGAAGATGGGGTGCTAGTGCCAGGCCTGGAAACAGTCCTGGACTCCTGAAGAGAGGATTTAAAATACTATTGGGAGCTGGGGGGGGAAATTGCTCCTTCTTTAGAGGCCCGTTAGCCCTAGTGGCCTGGTGGAGGCCTTGCAGAGTGTGCAGCGACCCTCCCCATTAAGTGAAGAGGTGGGGCGTTGAAGCGTGTTAGCACTATGCGGAACATCTTCGTGGCGCTGCAGTCTTCACCCCAGTAGTGCCCTGGGACCCGCTCCTAAAGGAAGTGGAGCGCATGAGATCCAATTCAGTGGCAGGGGCAGGACTTCTGTGCTGAGTGCAGAATGTCCTGACCCCAGCAGGTCAATTTCGCCACATATATATCAGGATCAGCCTACTTGGTCAGGACGAACAGCAGCGTCGGAGAGGCGAGCAAGGAGTCGGGAGGCGGAGCGCCAGGTGAGCGGCCTACAAGAGGCCCAACAGCAGCATCGGAGAGGCCAGCTTGTGCAGCTGCAGCTGGGAGAGAAGGCAAAAAGAAGTAGAAAGAAATTGAAAGGTGAGGTCACAGCTAAGGGGGTAAGTGATTGGCTGGTGATTGGTAAGTAGTTTTTCTTTATCTTTTCTTTATCAGTAAGTAACCTTTTAACCTTGTTGTTGCCAAATTAAGTTGATCTAGGGGTTAAGTCATGGCAGGAGAGCTCAGACACGTGTTATGCTCCTCCTGTACTATGTGGGAAGTCAGGTACGCTTCCGGTGTCCCTGACGACTACTTGTGCGGGAAGTGTATCCAGCTGCAGCTCCTGACGGACCACATTGCGGCACTGGAGCTGCAGGTGGATTCACTCTGGAGCATGCACGATGCTGAGAATGATGTGAATAGCATGTTTAGTGAGTTGGTCTTACCGCAGGAAAAGGGAACACAGCCAGATAGGGAATGGATGACCAACAGGAAGAGCAGTGCAAGGAAGGTTGTGCAGGGGTCCCCTGCGGTAATCCCCCTGCAAAACAGATACACCGCTTTGGGTACTGTTGAGGGGGATGACCCATCAGGGGAGGGCAGCAGCAGCCAAGTTCATGGCACCATGGTTGGCTCTGCTGCACAGAAGGGCAGGAAAAAGAGTGGGAGAGCTATAGTGATAGGGGATTCAATTGTAAGGGGAATGGATAGATGCTTCTGCGGCCGCAACCGAGACTCCCCAGGATGGCATATTGCCTCCCTGGTGCAAGGGTCAAGGATGTCTCAGAGCGGGTGCAGGACATTCTGAAAAGGGAGGGTGAACAGCCAGTTGTCGTGGTGCATAGAGGTACCAACGAAAAAGTGATGAGGCCCTACAAGATGAATTTAGGGAGCTAGGAGCTAAATTAAAAAGTTGGACCTCAAAAGTAGTAATCTCAGGATTGCTACCAGTGCCACGTGCTAGTCAGAGTAGGAATTGCAGAATATCTCAGATGAATACGTGGCTTGAGGAGTGGTGCAGCAGGAAGGGATTCAAATTCCTGGGACATTGGAACCGGTTCTGGGAGAGGTGGGACCAGTACAAACCGTACGGTCTGCACCTGGGCAGGACCAGAACCAATGTTTGCTAGTGCTGTTGGGGAGGACTTAAACTAATATGGCAGGGGGATGGGAACCTATGCAGGGAGACAGAGGGAAGCAGAATGGGGGCAGAAGCAAAAGATAGAAAGAGGAAAAGTAAAATTGGAGGGCAGAGAAACCTAAGGCAAAAAGCAAAAAGGGCCACATTACAGCGAAATTCTAAAGGGGCAAAGTGTGTTAGAAAGACAAGCCTGAAGGCTCTGTGCCTCAATGCGAGGAGTATTCAGAATAAGGTGGACGAATTAACTGCGCAGATAGCAGTTAACGGGTATGATGTAATGGCATCATGGAAACATGGCTCCAGGGTGACCAAGGCTGGGAACTCAACATCCAGGGGTATTCAACATTTAGGAAGGATAGACAGAAAGGAAAAGGAGGCGGGGTGGCATTGCTGGTTAAAGAGGAAATTAATGCAATAGTAAGAAAGGACATTAGCTTGGATGATGTGGAATCGGTATGGGTGGAGCTGTGGAATACCAAGGGGCAGAAAACGCTAGTGGGAGTTGTGTACAGACCACCAAACTGTAGTAATAAGGTTGGGGACAGCATCAAACAAGAAATTAGTGATGCATGCAATAAAGGTACAGCAGGTATCATGGGTGACTTTAATCTACATATTGATTGGGCTAACCAAACTGGTAGCAATGTGGTGGAGGAGGATTTCCTGGAGTGTATTAGGGATGGTTTTCTTGACCAATATGTCAAGGAACCAACCAGCGAGCTGGCCATCCTCGACTGGGTGATGTGTAATGAGAAAGGACTAATTAGCAATCTTATTGTGCGAGACCCCTTGGGGAAGAGTGACCATAACATGCTAGAATTCTTTATTTGGATGGAGACTGACACAGTTAATTCAGAAACTAGGGTCCTGAACTTAAGGAAAGGTAACTTCATAGAAACATAGAAAATAGGTGCAGGAGTAGGCCATTCGGCCCTTCTAGCCTGCACCGCCATTCAATGAGTTCATGGCTGAACATTCAACTTCAGTACCCCATTCCTGCTTTCTCGCCATACCTCTTGATCCCCCTAGTAGTAAGGACCTCATCTAACTCCTTTTTGAATATATTTAGTGAATTGGCCTCAACAACTTTCTGTGGTAGAGAATTCCACAGGTTCACCACTCTCTGGGTGAAGAAGTTCCTCCGCATCTCGGTCCTAAATGGCTTACCCCTTATCCTTAGACTGTGACCTCTGGTTCTGGACTTCCCCAACATTGGGAACATTCTTCCTGCATCTAACCTGTCTAACCCCGTCAGAATTTTAAATGTTTCTATGAGGTCCCCTCTCATTCTTCTGAACTCCAGTGAATACAAGCCCAGTTGATCCAGTCTTTCTTGATAGGTCAGTCCCGCCATCCCAGGAATCAGTCTGGTGAACCTTCGCTGCACTCCCTCAATAGCAAGAATGTCCTTCCTCAGGTTAGGAGACCAAAACTGTACACAATACTCCAGGTGTGGCCTCACCAATGCCCTGTACAACTGCAGCAACACCTCCCTGCCCCTGTACTCAAATCCCCTTGCTATGAAGGCCAACATGCCATTTGCTTTCTTAACCGCCTGCTGCACCTGCATGTCAACCTTCAATGACTGATGTACCATGACACCCAGGTCTCTTTGCACCTCCCCTTTTCCTAATCTGTCACCATTCAGATAATAGTCTGTCTCTCTGTTTTTACCACCAAAGTGGATAACCTCACATTTATCCACATTATACTTCATCTGCCATGCATTTGCCCACTCACCTAACCTATCCAAGTCGCTCTGCAGCCTCACAGCATCCTCCTCGCAGCTCACACTGCCACCCAACTTAGTGTCATCCGCAAATTTGGAGATACTACATTTAATCCCTTCATCTAAATCATTAATGTACAGTGTAAACAGCTGGGGCCCCAACACAGAACCTTGTGGTACCCCACTAGTCACTGCCTGCCATTCTGAAAAGTACCCATTTACTCCTACTCTTTGCTTCCTGTCTGACAACCAGTTCTCAATCCATGTCAGTACACTACCCCCAATCCCATGTGCTCTAACTTTGCACATCAATCTCTTGTGTGGGATCTTGTCGAACGCCTTCTGAAAGTCCAAATATACCACATCAACTGGTTCTCCCTTGTCCACTCTACTGGAAACATCCTCAAAAAATTCCAGAAGATTTGTCAAGCATGATTTCCCTTTCACAAATCCATGCTGACTTGGACCTATCATGTCACCTCTTTCCAAATGCACTGCTATGACATCCTTAATAATTGATTCCATCATTTTACCCACTACCGATGTCAGGCTGACCGGTCTATAATTCCCTGTTTTCTCTCTCCCTCCTTTTTTAAAAAGTGGGGTTACATTGGCTACCCTCCACTCTATAGGAACTGATCCAGAGTCAATGGAATGTTGGAAAATGACTGTCAACGCATCCACTATTTCCAAGGCCACCTCCTTAAGTACTCTGGGATGCAGTCCATCAGGCCCTGGGGATTTATCGGCCTTCAATCCCATCAATTTCCCCAACACAATTTCCCGGCTAATAAGGATTTCCCTCAGTTCCTCCTCCTTACTAGACCCCCCGACCCCTTTTATAACCGGAAGGTTGTTCGTGTCCTCCTTCGTGAATACCAAACCAAAGTACTTGTTCAATTGGTCCGCCATTTCTTTGTTCCCCGTTATGACTTCCCCTGATTCTGACTGCAGGGGACCTACGTTTGTCTTTACTAACCTTTTTCTCTTTACATACCTATAGAAACTTTTGCAATCCGTCTTAATGTTCCCTGCAAGCTTCTTTTCATACTCCATTTTCCCTGCCCTAATCAAACCCTTTGTCCTCCTCTGCTGAGTTCTAAATTTCTCCCAGTCCCCAGGTTCACTGCTATTTCTGGCCAATTTGTATGCCACTTCCTTGGCTTTAATACTATCCCTGATTTCCCTTGATAGCCACGGTTGAGCCACCTTCCCTTTTTTATTTTTATGCCAGACAGGAATGTACAATTGTTGTAGTTCATCCATGCGGTCTCTAAATGTCTGCCATTGCCCATCCACAGTCAACCCCTTAAGTATCATTCGCCAATCCATCCCAGCCAATTCACGCCTCATACCTTCAAAGTTAGCCTTCTTTAAGTTCTGGACCATGGTCTCTGAATTAACTGTTTCATTCTCCATCCCAATGCAGAATTCCACCATATTATGGTCACTCTTCCCCAAGGGGCCTCGCACAACGAGATTGCTAATTAATCCTCTCTCATTACATAACACCCAGTCTAAGATGGCCTCCTCCCTAGTTGGTTCCTCGACATATTGGTCTAAAAAACCATCCCTTATGCACTCCAGGAAATCCTCCTCCACCGTATTGCTTCCAGTTTGGTTAGCCCAATCTATGTGCATATTAAAGTCACCCATTATAACTGCTGCACCTTTATTGCACACACCCCTAATTTCATGTTTGATGCCCTCCCCAACATCACTACTACTGTTTGGAGGTCTGTACACAACTCCCACTAACGTTTTTTGCCCTTTGGTGTTCTGCAGCTCTACCCATGGTCGATGGTTTGAGGCGTGAATTGGCTAGAATCGACTGTCAAATGATACTTAAAGGGTTGACGGTGGATAGGCAATGGCAAACATTTAAAGATCACATGGATGAGCTTCAGCAATTGTACATCCCTGTCTCGAGTAAAAATAAAATGGGGAAGGTGGCTCAACCGTGGCTAACAAGGGAAATTAAGAATACTGTTAAATCCAAGGAAGAGGCATATAAACTGGCCAGAAGAAGCAGAAAACCTGAGCACTGGGAGAAATTTAGAATTCAGCAGAGGAGGACAAAGGGTTTAATTAAGAGGGGGAAAATAGAGTATGAGAAGAAGCTTGCAGGGAACATAAAAACTGACTGCAAATGCTTCTATAGATATGTGAAGAGAAAAAGATTAGTGAAGACAAACGTAGGTCCCTTGCAATCGGATTCAGGTGAATTTATAATGGGGAACAAAGAAATGGTAGACCAATTGAACAAATACTTTAGTTCTGTCTTCATGAAGGAAGACACAAATAACCTTCCGGAAGTACTGGGGGACCGAGGGTCTAGTGAGAAGGAGGAACTGAAGGATATCCTTATTATGTGGGAAATTGTGTTAGGGAAATTGATGGGATTGAAGGCCGATAAATCCCCGGCGCCTGAAAGTCCACATCCCAGAGTACTTAAGGAAGTGGCCCTAGAAATAGTGGATGCATTGGCGATCATTTTCCAACAGTCTATCGACTCTGGATCAGTTCCTATGGACTGGAGGGTAGCTAATGTAACACCACTTTTTAAAAAGGGAGGGAGAAAGAAAGTGGGTAATTATAGACTGGTTAGCCTGACATCAGTGGTGGGGAAAATGTTGGAATCAATTATTAAGGATGAAATAGCAGCGCATTTGGAAAGCAGTGACAGGATCGGTCCAAGTCAGCACGGATTTATGAAGGGGAAATCATGCTTGACAAATCTTCTGGAATTTTTTGTGGATGCAACTAGTAGAGTGGACAAGGGAGAACCAGTGGATGTGGTGTATTTGGACTTTCAAAAGGCTTTTGGCAAGGTCCCACACAAGAGATTGATGTGCAAAATCAAAGCATATGGTATTGGGGGTAATATACTGACGTGGATAGAGAACTGGTTGTCAAACAGGAAGCAGAGAGTCGGAATAAACGGGTCCTTTTCAGAATGGCAGGCAGTGACTAGTGGAGTGCCGCAGGGCTCAGTGCTGGGACCCCAGCTCTTTACAATGTACATCAATGATTTGGATGAAGGAATTGAGTAATATCTCCAAGTTTGCAGATGACATTAAACTGGGTGGTGGTGTGAGCTGTGAGGGGGACGCTAAGAGGCTGCAGGGTGACTTAGATAGGTTAGGTGAGTGGACAAATGCATGGCAGATGCAGTATAATGTGGATAAATGTGAGGTTATCCACTTTGGGGGCAAAAACGTGAAGACAGAATATTATCTGAATGGTGGCAGATTAGGAAAAGGGGAGGTGCAATGAGGCCTGGATGTCATGGTTCATCAGTCATTGAAAGTTGGCATGCAGGTACAGCAGGCGGTAAAAAAGGCAAATGGTATGTTGGCCTTCATAGCTAGGGGATTTGAGTATAGGAGCAGGGAGGTCTTACTGGCGAGTGCAGCGAAGGTTCATCCAACTGATTCCCGGGATGGCTGGACTGACAAATGAGGAGAGACTGGATCAACTGGGCCTTTATACATTGGAGTTTAGAATGATGAGAGGGGATCTCATAGAAACATACAAGATTCTCACAGGACTGGACAGGTTAGATGCGGGTAGATTGTTCCCGATGTTGGGGAAGTCCAGAACCAGGGGACACAGTCTTAGGATAAGGGGTAGGCCATTTAGGACTGAGATGAGGAGAAACTTCTTCACTCAAAAAGTTGTTAACCTGTGGAATTCCCTACCGCAGAGAGTTGTTGATGCCAGTTCATTGGATATATTCAAGAGGGAGTTAGATATGGCCCTTACGGCTAAAGGGATCAAGGGGTATGGAGAGAAAGCAGGAAAGGGGTACTGAGGGAATGATCAGCTATGATCTTATCGAATGGTGGTGCAGGCGCGAAGTGCCGAATGGCCTACTCCTGCACCTATTTTCTATGTTTCTATGATTGGGGGCTCCATGGAGTTGGGGGCCTGGGAAATCCCTGCGAAAAGGTAGCCTGGCACCAGTTTCATCAGCAGTGGGCAGGCAGACACCAGAGATGTCCCCATAGTCGTATGAACACGAACCATCCCCATGTAAATATGGTGCCGTCTCACAGCCCCCATAAACTCCAATGGGAAAAGTCCTGACATAAGCACTGGGATCACAGCCTGCATATTTTAGGTGGCAAAGTAGTTTTGTATTTACCAGCAGGTACATGCAATGCAATGGAACGGTAATAAATGGAATCTCTACAGGAGCAAGAGATTATTTACAAGGACCAAGAGATTATTTACACTTGTGAAACTGTCCTATAAACCTGAGTTGTATGGTACCACAGACCAGCAAAACTCATTCTAGTCATTCCCGGTTACATGAATCACTGTAATTGCAAGCCACAGCTGCTATCACATCATTGCATTGACAGTCCCATCCCTCAGGATCTGATTGGTGCCTATTTTACTGCAATCCCCAATTATCTTTTGCTTTTTAATTTATTGATTACATCAGAGCTCTTTTAGAAAAAATGTAACAAAGTCGAATGGACCAGGTTCCTGATTTAATATTAATTTTAATTACTGTTATGGGAAAACATGATAGCGGATGCATTCGTTCCAGTTCTGTAATGAGGACAAAGAGTCAGCTGCTGAACTGCAGGAACTGGATCCAACTTGTCTGTTGTGATTTATTAGAATTTCTATTTTTGCCTCAATGCTGCCCATTAAAATACTAATCAACTCTAACAGAACCTTGGGACCCAAATAAAAAAAAAATCCACATTTTGATCTGATCAGGTTTATATGGTTTATATGTTGATGTATTTTGCATATTTATCATGATAAATGAAAATGCCATAACCTGTCAATTGCAGTCTCGAGGGAGACCGATTCCCCTAGCACTAATTACTTTATCACTAACCAGACGTGCAGCTTTCTTTTCATTACATTTTCCCCAGGTTCTATTATAGAACACCAGCCCTAAAGACATTTTAAATAACCTTCATATTTGGATATCACCCATGAATGGTTTTAGATTTCAATACATCATACTTATTTTACATTAATGAATGAAATAAATGGCCTATCCAATTTAACCTCAAGGGAGAACTCCCACACCAATAATTGCTCAGCCATTGCCCAAATATGCCCATTCATGTTCTGCAGAACTGAAGGAGGCATCGACTATGGCCCTCAATATATTGATTCTGAAGAGAGTACCAATGCAAACATATAAATTAATTCACACAATGTCCGCCTTAAATTATATGAGAACCCAAATTGTTTGTTTACACAATTCCACAAATGAAGTTATTTTGAAATAATGCATATTAAGGTATGCATCAGTAAGCCTACAGAGAGAGAGTGAGCATTTCTGCTGCTAGAATTATTTGTGTGTGCTAATGTTTGCATGCGAGGAGCTCTTGCCCAGACTGGACAGTGGAACAAACAAGAATTACAGTGACGTGAGTTGACACTGCTGATGTCAGTTGCACTTTAAATAAATTATCCAAATAAAAGCAACTTAGTGTTTTTTTTTTACTTTTAAATTTATTGCCATTACTAATCCGTTTGCTGCTGCAAGATAACTGGAACTGGTAGTCGCTTCTGCTCAGTCCCACTGGATCTTTTTATTGAATTTACTTATGATAAGAGAAGCAATTGTTGGCTCTGCTGTCTGTGTAGCGGGGAGGGGGTGGGGGGGCGCTGAGAGAGATGGAATGTATCCATAATGATATAGTTGTGTGTCACTGGCACTGCAAAGTTTACTTCTCTGGGATTTGTTTAGTTGCTCTAGTCAGGTTTAGAGTTATTTCTTTGTTAATTGGTAGAAGATATTATGGCTAATGTGAAATCCCAGAAACCATATCATAAGGAAACGTGAGCCACTCATCACCAGAGGAACACTCCAACTGTTGACTAGATATGAGGATTTTTATCGACATTGACAACAATAATATCTGTTTTTAAATTTATCTTGTTAAGCCTTTCATCTATCATCCTTTTGTTTGTAAATAAAATACAATAAAACAATATTGTATTCTGAGATACCATGTGATAGGTGAAGATACAGGAAGTAATTTTGCAAGGCTTGGCCCCCAGTGCCAAGCCTCATTAGCAGCAATAACAACTTACATTAATATAGTGCATATAATATAGACGAATGTCCCAAGTTGCTTCACAGAAATGAAATTTTAAAAGAATGGATTCCATGCTAAATAAAAATTTATTTGGATGGGGTGACCAAAAGCTGGGTCAAAGAGGTGCGTTTTAAGGAGGCTTAAAGAAGCAGTGAGAGATGGAGAATCAGAGAGATTTTGAGATAGAATTCCTAGTTGACTGAAGGCATAGCTGAAAATGATAGGGCTAAAGGAATGAGGAATGAACAAGAGGCCAGTCGGAGGAAGAGAGAGTTTGGGGGTTGGATTGTAGGGCTGGAGAAGGTTATGATAAGAAAGGGCAAGGCCATGAGGGAATTTAAACACAAGATCAGTATTTCAAATTTGAGCTATTGAGGGAATTGGGAACCAATGTAGGTCAGTGAGGACAGCAGAATGGGTGAGTGGGACTTGATGGGGGATAGGATACAGTTAGCAGAGTTTTGGAGTAGCTAAAGTTTATGGAAGGTGGAGAAAGAGAGCCTAGCTAAGACAGCATTAAAATGCTCTAAGTCCGCAGGTGGCAAAGGCATGTATGAGGGTTTCAGCAACATATGGGCTGAGATAGGGGTTGAGACAGGCAAAGTTATGGAGGTGGAAGTAGGTGGCCTTTGTATTAAAGAGGATATGGGATAGGAAGCCGAGCTCAATTTGAATAGGATGCCTAGATTACATGCAGTCATGTTCAGTCTGAGACAGTGGCTGGGGTAGAGGATGGAATTGGTGATAAAGATAGGGAGTTTGTGGCAGGGGCCAAAGATGATGGCTTTGGTCTTCCCAATGTTTAACTGGAGGAAATTGCAGCTCATCCAAGATTGGATGTCAGACTACGATGTTCATGGGTCGAGAGAGGTGGTGGAGAGATAGAGCTGGATGTTGTCAGCGTACATGTGAAAGCTGACCCCATGTCTACAGGTAATGTGGCTAGGGGGAGTATGTAGATGATAAAGAGAAGAGGCCAAGAATAGATCTGTGAAGGACTGTAGAGGTAATGGTATGGGTGGGAAAGAGAAAGAATTGAAAATCCATAATTTAGGGCTGAGAGAAAATGAATTAAAGGATAGGTACTTGATGAACATTGAATCTGCCCACTTGACTTCATTGCATGGGGCTAAAGTGCACTGAATGAAGTGTTTTTTTGTCTGATACAAGTCTTGGAATACTTAAACTTTGGAATGCAAACTCAGCAAGTTATAACAATGGTGCAATGTTGCACAGCAGAGTAGGAGATATTGGGAGACTTATCAGAGATCACATATTTCTTCAGCAACACTTATCTTCAAAAATAAGCAGAACCTCCTCCCCAACACAAAAGTGAACTAAATTATAGAAATAAGTATCAGTATATGACATTATTTATATTAATATGTATGTGGAATGTTCAGCTTCTATTTCTAATGTTTGATTGAAATGTCTCTCTATACTAATACAAAGTTCCTTAGATGAATGAATGTAAAACCATTGTCCCTTTATTTCCTGAGTAATGAATACTAACCATGTGGTATTATGGGTCACATGGTTAACAGCAACCAATCAGTCTGAAATAACAAAAACAAAGTAAGCGTGAGAGTTGCCAACCAACTCCACCTTCAGTTTCTACAGCCAACCTGGCAAAAAAGAAAAATAGTGACCACGAGAAAACATTTTCGTAACAGTGCATCCCACAGGAGCAGCTTAGCTTCATACTTCATTCATATCTAAAATATGACAAGTAAGTTTATTTTCTTATAAAAGTAAAGAACATACCCTTATAAAGCATTTTTCACGACGTCAAGATGTCCCTACGTGCTTCACAGCTAATTAAATACTTCTGAAGTGTAGTCACTGTTGTAATGTAGGAAACGCAGCAGCCAAGTTACACAAATAGCAATGAGATAATCATTAATCTGTTTTTAGTAATGTTAGTTGAAGGACAAATGTTGGCCAGGACACTGGGGAGAACGGCCCTGCTCTTATTCAAAATGTGCCATAGGATCTTTTATGTTCACCAGAAAAGGCATTTGCATGTCCATTTAACATCTAATCTGAAAGACAGTATCAGCCTAGGTTATGTACTAAAGTTTCCAGAGTGGTGCTTGAACCCACAACCTTCTGACTCCAAGACAAGAGTGCTACCACTGAGTCAAGTCTGAACTTACATTTTTCTTCATTTTCTTCTCCTCCTGTCCCCAACACGGTGACATCCTGCAATAAAGTTCTATGGGTCAGTAGTTCCTTAGTACTTTGCGAAGTGACCACTCTTAATTTATGAAATTTATGAGCTTTTTGACTATGGGCAAATTGGCTGCTGCGTTTCCTATATTACAACAGTGACTACATTTCAAAAGTACTTCATTGGCTATAAAGAGCTTTGGGACATCCTGAGGGCAGGAAAGACGTTTTAGAAATCCAAGGCCTAGAAATTCGAGCTCATTAAAAACCTGCCAGTACCACAGACTGTCGGAGTTAATGGCCGCTGAAATTGATGGCGCTGGCAGGACAGGGATATTCATGCTGGTTGCTAATTAACATTAGCCCAGCGCTAAATTGACAGTTCAAGGCCATTTTCGTGGCATTAGTCCTGGCAGGTGGCCCAATGTAGTGTGGCTGTTGCGTCTTGGCAGCAAGGCTGTCTCTTAAATCAAGGCAGTCATTTCAGAAAGCAGTGCGGTCTTTTAAAGGGGAACTGCCTTCCAAAATGAAAATTAAAAAAAAATAAGCAGTTTTTAGCCCTTACAGCGCAACTGTCTGTTGGAAGAAATTACCATTAAAAAGAATTCGTAGGTGGGAGTATTCAGCTCTTAAAGCTGAATTGCCTTCCGCACCTATAAAAATGGGAAAAGTGCTTCAGCGCTAACACAAATGGCTCAGAAAGCCAGGGAAAGTGCACCCAGGATCTCACATTCTGCACTCCAGCTTTGTGCTGGGGGTCAACACTGCAATAGAGGCCCTCTACCCATAAGTGGCCAAGAGTCCCTCCAGAAAGAAGGATGTGGGACCAGATCACTGAGGCCATCACTGCCAGCAGTGTCATTCCCACCACCTGACTCCTATTCCCAAAGAAGCTTCATGACCTCAGACCAGTGGTCAAGGTCAGTGAATGTATCTTCAAAAACCATCTCCTTCCAACTGCACCACTAGCCTCACATACTTCTCAATGCATGACTCTGCCCCCGCCCGCACCCCCCCACAACCACAATCACTCACCTACCAACAATCTGTATTAAACAAAAGACACATCTTCCATTCATAGCCGCACCTCACCCCCTTGGAGGAGACGGTGCAGGCCATTCTTAGAAGTCCCTGGCCAGTGGTGGGACTGAAAGAATACAAGATGCTGGTATCCTCATATGTTATCCTCCTTCTCACATCTTGTTTTCCTACTCTCCCCTCACCATAGCATCACCCTTGAGCCTTCCTCATTTCATACACCCAAGAAATGCAGCTCACCCAGCCTGTGGGGGGTGAGAAGGAGGAGGGGGAGGAGGGAGGAGGGGGAGGAGGGAGAGAGGGATGGAGGAGGAGGAGGTGGAGGATGATGATGATGATTAGGCAAAGGCGCACACAAGACACTCACTAAGGGAATGCATAAGAGTGATGAGTTGATTTATTAATGCCATATTGGATGGACAGATGTATAAAGTTGGATTGGAAAGTTTGCTTTGTGGTGGCTTTTATTTCAGCATTGTGGCCAAGAGGACATTGTGATGGTCAGTAACAGAGCGAAGGTAAGTTGTGGGACAAATGTTGAAAGGGGAATTGGGGTCGTGGTCACTGGTACCGCAGGCGAATGATTCCATCTCGGATATCCCGGCCAGAAAGGGGCTGTCTGGGTTGCAACCTTCCTTTTGATTCCACTCGTCTGCTTCCTCCTCTTCTGCGTCTTTCTCTTGTGTGGCTTCCTCTTCCCTCTGCGAGCGAATGCTGTAAATCTGAAATAAAAGCATAAAATGCTGGAAATACTCAGCAGGTCAGGCAGCATCTCGACCTGAGACATGAACTCTTTCTCTCTCCACGGATACTGCCTGTTGAGTATTTCCAGCATTTTCTATCTTCTCAGAGGCCTTTCTTTACTATCCGAGGCCTTGCAAGCATTCAGCAACACTCCATTTAAAAGACTTTTAACATGTATTGCACCAAGCCACTACAATAAATTATAAAAATTCCAGTGCAAAAGCTTAAATGCAAACTTACCTGAAAGATGTGGGTGTCCCTTTAAAAGGTACTGACAACGCCTCTGTCAGTCTGCTGTACGCTCGCTTTTCAGAGCAAGCTTAGGACCCAGCGCTAAACTCAGCGCTAAGGTCCAAGTTCACAGAGCGTGATGTTAAGTCGGCTCTCCATATTTACATCTCCAGGGCCAGCGCTGCCATCGGCAATTTTTTTCCAGGATTGCAGCGATAACTCATGGTTGTAAGTAGCCCAATTTCTGGGGCCAAATTCTTATTTTCTTTCTTTTTATCTTTCTATAGAGTTTTGCAGCTGAGCCCAACCCTGTCCTGGTCTGATCCCTCCACATATGCACTTTCCTGCAGGGGTGGTTTGATAGTGATGAAGAGCAGAAATTCTAGCCGATAAAATATTCACATTATCACGAAGGTGTTAATTTATCAAGATGTTTATATACTTTACTACATTTTCGGCACAGTGGCATATTGTGCATGCAATCACAGCCAAGTTGAAATTGTGCTAATTAAATTAATTGGCCATAAACCTATCACTTGATATTCATATGCAAGTTTATCTTGCTATTTCTTTCATCACAATATCCTATTTACTTTGCAGGGTTTCCTCCAGTGGCAAGACCAGTTTTGAAGGCATTTCTGTAAATTAAAAAAAACCTAATGCCTCAGCCATTGGAGGCACCAACTACCCTACCCTGGCCCCCTACCCCCTCCGTAAACCCCCAACCCTACACTCCTCACTCCAGGATACAGCTGACAGCAAAGATACACAGCAGCTATTATGGCTTACGGGTTGGTCCTATTCCTTTGGTTCTGGCCATGGGTGGGGTAACGTCTCAGTCTGCTTATACAGGCCTACAGTGGGCTGTTGTTGTTGCTAGCCTATAAATAACTTCTCTCGACACTGGAGAAGCCCCTAGCCAGGTTGACAAAATCACAAATGTGACTGAACTTATTGCAAATGTGAACATTTGTGTAATTGTTTTAAAGTAGGGTTTGTGATCAGACCAATTGCACATGCATAAATGCACAGATATCTGTTGTTGCTACATCCACCCTGTAGATCCAGTAGTAAAAGATCTTGCTTCTATTACAGAACCACTTCCAACGAAGTAGCGTTTAATATCAATGACTTGTAAAACTCTCCAACAATTACACAGAACTCTACAGTTTGGCTTGGAACAGTTTGGCTTGGAACAATTAACTGAGGGCTCAATGACAATCCTTATCAGAGAACTTGCCATAAATCATACACTTTCTTTCTCCAACTTGGGATTCATGGCTATCAGATCTCCTATGAGACATTTAAATGGGTTAGTGCTTTTGCTGAAATAGCAGGCAAAGGAATTCTGTGTCCTACTGAATTCTTTACCCAACCCAATTTCACAGGCATCCACAATGCCTTTCACCAACACACAATGATTCCTCAGAAGCATCAGTCATTCTATTCCACCAACAGCAGCCACAAGACCAGTCCACTGATACCAAGTTATAAGGCATCATAGCTAGAACAGGTCTGCCTTCAGCCTTCTAGTTTGAATATAATACTGCCTCAGAAAACAAAAACAGTAGAAACACAACAACTGACAATCAGAAAAACAACAACAACTTCCATTTAGCACCTTTAACATAGCAAAAATGTCCCAAGGCGCTTCACAGGACTGTTATAAGACAAAAATTTGACCCCGAGCCACATAAGGAGAAATTAGGGCAGATGACCAAAAGCTTGGCCAAAGAGGCAGGTTTTAAGGAGCATCTTAAAGGAGGAAAGAGGAGTAGAGAGGCAGAGAGGTTTAGGGAGGGAATTCCAGAGCTTAGGGCCCAGGCAGCTGAAGGCATGACCACCAATAGAAGTTAAAGCCTGACTTTCTCCTTAATTAATGATCCTCTTTAAAAAAAACACAGGAAGACATTGATTAAAAACATTTAATTCCTTGGAAATTTATTAGTTATAGAAAAAAACAGGCATTTTTCATTAATAGGGAAATTTTGGCATTTTATTTTCAGACATGGAGCACCTCTGTATGTCAGTTTCAAATATTACCAATAATTTCTTCTTTTCCATATGAGAGGATAATAGTTTAAAGAAAGCTGTGAAAAAGAAGTGAAATTGCTAAAGAAAGAGGAAAATATATGATATTATAATATATGTAAATGGCGACAGTAGGGACATGGCGGGTAGATCGAGGGAATGACCAAAAAACACAAAGAAACACGAGAAGCGATTTTATGGCAAAAAACCCAAGAGATACTGCTTCTGCCCAATTTTCCTGCCAAAGCAGTCAACCTGCCATGATTATGCACCAGAAACACACTGAAAATGGTGAGAAAATTCATCCCCCGCCTCAGTATTTTAAAAGCTTAAATTG
The DNA here is from genome assembly GCF_044704955.1 of Pristiophorus japonicus. Taxonomy (NCBI): domain Eukaryota; kingdom Metazoa; phylum Chordata; class Chondrichthyes; family Pristiophoridae; genus Pristiophorus; species Pristiophorus japonicus. The sequence goes on from NC_091980.1 coordinate 230,080,846, forward strand.
TAACATTTATTATTTAGCACATGATAACACCTAGAATATAAGTTGTCAGCCTGTTACTTAATAGCAACATTTAGTTCAAGAAATCAAAGTTAAATTAAAATTTTGTGTGATGGATGTTGCCATTTTCTGTATAATATTTAAAACCATTCACCATTACAGTTTCTGAACCTAATTAAACAATACATCATACAAATGAGAAGGGCCTGTGGCTTAACTTTAACTGCTTTATCAAACATCTAACAGAAAGACATATAAAATATATAGGTTATGTTGCAGATCCCACAAAGCATAAGGTCTAAATCATTCACCCATATGTTGCAAATTACAATAAACTTCAGGACCAAAAAACCCACCTACTGATGGGTTATTGAAAGGTCTTAATCAATCTGAGTACCCATATTTGATGTATACTTAATTTTAAAAAGCCAATAAATATTAAAATATATAATATCAGCATGATGGCACAGTGCATTAAAATCTCATTGGAGTTTTCCACAATTTCCAACATAGTCAGAATTACTAACTGTGCTCCCAAGCAGAGACCAAAGGGTCAATTTTAACTTATCCAGACAACATCATGGGATCTTGACTCCCATCCCACATTGCACCCTGTTCACATGATTCCAACCCTAAGTTAAAATTGACCTACAATAATTCCTACAGGGAGAAAGGGAACAAAATTCAGAAAGAGAAATTAAATGATCAAGGAACATAAAACAAAATAGTAAAATATTTTACAGGTACATCAATAAAGAAAGGTTGGGATTGGAATAGGGCCATTAAGGGATAGATGGGATAACACCACAGATAATGATAGAGAGATGGCAGAAATATTAAATACTTATTTAGCTTCAATATTTACCAGGGTAATAGAACAGGTGGACATGACACAAGGATTAGGAGCAGGAGTAGATCATTTAGCCCCTTGAGCCTGCTATTGGCAGTTCAATAAGATCATGGCTGATCTTCTACCTCAACTCCACTTTCCTATACTATTCCCATATCCTTTGATTCCCTTAATATTCAAAATTCTATTGATTTCTGTCTTGAATATACTCAATGACTGAGCATCCACAGCCCTCTGGATTGGAGAATTCCAAAGATTCAGTACCCTCTGAGTGAAGACATTTCTCCTCATCTCAGTCCAAAATGGCCAACTCCATCATTGGATGATGACATTAGTAATGAGATATGTGCATATAAAATAAAAAAGGGTATATATTAAATAAACAAATCAAACTCAAAGAGGATAAAACCCATGGTCTGGATGGATTGCATCCATGCAATTTCAAAGAATCTAGGGAAGAGATAGCAGAGGCATTGCTACACATATTTAATAATTCGCCAGAAAAAGGTGTAGTGCCAGAGGACTGGCGGACAGCTAATGTAATACCTAAATATAAAGGAGACTGGAACATGTCCAGGGAATTATAGACCAGTCAGCTTAACATTGGTGGTAGGAAAAATATTGGAATCTCAACTAAAGGAGAAAATAAAAGAACATCTAGAAACCAAAAATATAATAATGAATAGTCAGCATGGATTTCAAAAGGAAAAGTCTTGCTTGGCAAACCTTATTGAATCTTTTGAAAAGGTAAACATAGAAACATAGAAATTAGGTGCAGGAGTAGGCCACTCGGCCCTTCGAGCCTGCACCACCATTCAATAAGATCATGGCTGATCATTCACCTCAGTACCCCTTTCCTGCTTTCTCTCCATACCCCTTGATCCCTTTAGCCATAAGGGCCATATCTAACTCCCTCTTGAATATATCCAATGAACTGGCATCAACAACTCTCTGCGGTAGGGAATTTCACAGGTTAACAACTCTCTGAGTGAAGAAGTTTCTCCTCATCTCAGTCCTAAATGGCTTATCCCTTATCCTTAGACTGTGTCCCCTGGTTCTGGACTTCCCCAACATCGGGAACATTCTTCCTGCATCTAACCTGTCCAGTCCCATCAGAATTTTATATGTTTCTATGAGATCCCCTCTCATCCTTCTAAACTCCAGTGAGTACAGGCCCAGTCGATTCAGTCTCTCCTCATATGTCAGTCCTGCCATCCTGGGAATCAGTCTGGTGAACCTTTGCTGCACTCCCTCAATAGCAAGAATGTCCTTCCTCAGATTAGGAGACGAAAACTGCACACAATATTCCAGGTGAGGCCTCACCAAGGCCCTGTACAACTGCAGTAAGACCTCCCTGCTCCTATATTCAAATCCCCTAGCTATGAAGGCCAACATACCATTTGCCTTCTTCACCGCCTGCTGTACCTGCATGCCAACCTTCAATGACTGATGCACCATGACACCCCAGGTCTCGTTGCATCTCCCTTTTTCCTAATCTGCCACCATTCAGATAATATTCTGCCTTCATGTTTTTGCCCCCAAAGTGGATAACCTCACATTTATCCACATTATACTGCATCTGCCATGCATTTTCCCACTCACCTAACCTGTCCAAGTTACCCTGCAGCCTTTTAGCGTCCTCCTCACAGCTCACACCACCACCCAGCTTAGTGTCATCTGCAAACTTGGGGATACTACACTCAATTCCTTCATCTAAATCATTAATGTATATTGTAAATAGCTGGGGTCCCAGCACTGAGCCCTGCGGCACCCCACTAGTCACTGCCTGCCATTCTGAAAAGGACCCATTTATCCCGACTCTCTGCTTCCTGTCTGCCAACCAGTTCTCTATCAGGTAACAGAGAGAGTAGACAATAGTATGCAGTAGATGTAATTTATTCAGATTTTCACAAGGCCTTTGATAAGTTACTCCATAATAGACTGATGAACAAGATCAGAGAATGCGGAGTCAGGGGACAAGTAGTAGAATGGATAGCTAGCTGGCTTAAAAACAGAAAGCAGAGAGTAGGGGTAAAAGGTAGCTGTTCACAATGGCAGAAGGTGGGTAATGGTGTTCCACAAGGTTCAGTGCTGGGATCACTGTTGTTCACAATTTACTTTAACGATTTAGACTTTGGAATCAAAAACACAATTTTTAAATTTGTGGATGGCACCAATTTGGGGACGGGGGATAGTCAATACTGAGGAGGACTGCAACAAATTACAAGAGGACATTAATAAACTTGCAGAATGGGCATATAATTGGCAAATGAAGTTCAACATAGATAAATGTGAGCTATTACATTTTGGTAGGAAGAATAGGGTGGTCATTTATTACTTGGAGGGTGCGAGTCTAGGTGGGGTAGAGGAACAAAGGGATCTCGGAGTACAAATACACAAATCACTAAAAGTTGTGACAGGTTAGCAAGACAATAAAAAAGCAAACCAAGCACTAGGGTTTATTTCTAGAGGTATAGAATTGAAAAGTAGGGAAGTTATGCTAAACCTGTATCGAACCTTGGTTAGACCACACTTGGAGTACTGCTTACAGTTCTAGTCGCCTTTTATAAAAAGGATATAGAGGCACTGGAGAGGGTGCAGAGATGATACCAGAAATGCGAGGGTATACATATTAGGAAAGGGTGAACAGGCTGGGTTTCTTTACTCCTGAAAAAAGAAGACTGAGGGGTGATCTAATAAAGGTCTTTAAAATGATGAAAGGTCTTGATAGAGTCGCTAGAGAGAGAATGTTTACACTTGTGGGGAAGAGCATAACTAGAGGCCATCAATATAAGACAGTCACCAAAAAATCCAATAGGGAATTCAGAAGAAATGTCTTTACCCAAAGAGTGGTGAGAATGTGGAACTCACTACCACAGGGAGTGGTTGAAGCGAATAGTATAGATGCATTTAGGGGGAGGCTAGATAAGCATATGAGGGAGAAGGGAATAGAGGGTTATGCTTTAGATTTAGATGAGGAAAAACGGGAGGAGGCTCGAGTGGAGCATAAACACCGGCATGGACAAGCTGGGCCGAATGACCTGTTTCTGTGCAATATATCTTATGTAATCTTATGTAAAAACTTCAATGGAGAATTATCCCAGGGAATTCTTATGAACTAACTGTTGGCAACAATGTGGTACAGGTGGAGATCTTTGAGCATGTCTGCGTGTTGTCCTGGGAAAATGAATGTACAAAAAGTCTCAAGGGAAAGTGAGGAGACATTAGAAAAATGTTTCCATGTGTGGGGCAAAATGTAAAATCAGTGAATGTTTCCATTCGTCCATCTATCTATCGTTCTTGCCAATTAAAAATCTTGCGTCTAGTATAGGGTGTGAGACAAAGTTGTGATTTGCGCAAGTCTCTGAGGACCTGAAATAACACAAGTGCGGCTTAGTAGGAATCTTGGCTGCCCCTTGGACGCAGACTCTGTCCCAAACTATGGGTCATTAGAACCTGCATGCATGAATATGAGATGGTATCGGCAGATTTCTGAGCAGCCCACAGCCATTCTAATGGTAGGTCAGAGACCTGGGAAGAGCTGAAGAGAAGCAGTGCCGAAAATTAATAATGCTTTTAAGCGAGCTCAGTACCACTAAACATGCACTAATTAAAATGCACTGTCCATTAAAAAAGATTGAAAACATTCTCGTAAGCATTAGCATTCACTCAAAAATGATGAAGTGCACCATAAAAAATATATAAATTAATAATCAACATAAAAACCACATGAGAACTTCAATAATTCACAACAAAAGCTTTAAGAAGAATTGCTTTTGTCTTACGAAGCTTGCCGTTGACAGCTGGACACCAGCCCAGCCAACTGCAAACCACAGTCTCATTGTTTTACATTTTCAAAGGAAGTGATTCTGCTACCTTAAAGGAGGGGGCCAGTGGTAGACCTTGGGGCCAGTGATAGACCTTGGGCCCAGTGGCAGACCTTGGGGCCAGTGATAGACCGTGGGACCAGTGGTAGACCTTGGGGCTAGTGGTAGACCTTGGGGCCAGTGATAGACCTTGGGATATTCCTGAGGTGGTGCAGTGGGGGGTGTGGGGCAGGGTGGAAAAGTCATTGCTAGAGATGCACTTGCTGCATCCAAATGCTGGGTAACGTGAAGAGGTGGTGAAGGAGGAGGACAGTGTGATCAACCATATCAAACACTACAGAAAGTGTGAAGACGTTAAGGAGGCACATCACACCATGGCCAATGTCACACAGGATGTAATTCATGAGTTTGTCCAGAACAGTTTCAGTGCTGTAACATGGGTGCAAGTCAGACAGAAGAGATAGTAAAAGCTTTTACCGATATATAAAACGGAAAAGAGTGACTAAAGTAAATGTTGTTCCCTTAGAAGATAAGAAGGGGGATTTAATAATGGGAAATGTGGAAATGGCTGAGACCTTAAACAATTATTTTGCTTCGGTCTTCACAGTGGAAGACACAAAAACCTTGCCAAAAATTGCTGGTCATGGGAATGTGGGAAGGGAGGACCTTGAGACAATCACTATCACTAGGGGGGTAGTGCTGGACAGGCTAATGGATCTCAAGGTAGACAAGTCCCCTGGTCCTGATGAAATGCATCCCAGGGTATTAAAAGAGATGGCGGAACATCGAACATAAGAACATAAGAACGTAAGAATTAGGAACAGGAGTAGGCCATCTAGCCCCTCGAGCCTGCTCCGCCATTCAAAAAGATCATGGCTGATCTGGCCGTGGATTCAGCTCCACTTACCCGCCCGCTCCCCATAACCCTTAATTCCCTTATTGGTTAAAAATCGATCTATCTGTGATTTGAATACATTCAATGAGCTAGCCTCAACTGCTTCCTTGGGCAGAGAATTTCACAGATTCACAACCCTCTGGGAGAAGAAATTCCTTCTCAACTCGGCTCCCCCGTATTTTGAGGCTGTGCCCCCTAGTTCTAGTCTCCCCGACCAGTGGAAACAACCTCTCTGCCTCTATCTTGTCTATCCCTTTCATTATTTTAAATGTTTCTATAAGATCACCCCTCATCCTTCTGAACTCCAATGAGTAAAGACCCAGTCTACTCAATCTATCATCATAAGGTAACCCCTTCATCTCCGGAATCAGCCTAATGAATCATCTCTGTACCCCCTCCAAGGCTAGTATATTCTTCAAGTAAGGTGACCAAAACTGCACGTAGTACTCCAGGTGCGGCCTCACCAATATCCTGTACAGTTGCAGGAGGATCTCCCTGCTTTTGTACTCCATCCCTCTCGCAATGAAGGCCAACATTCCATTCGCCTTCCTGATTACCTGCTGCACCTGCAAACTAACTTTTTGGGATTCATGTGCAAGGACCCCCAGGTCCCTCTGCACCGCAGCATGTTGTGATTTCTCCCCATTCAAATAATATTCCCTTTTACTGTTTTTTTTCCCCAAGGTGGATGACCTCACATTTTCCGACATTGTATTCCATCTGCCAAACCTTAGCCCATTCGTTTAACCTATCTAAATCTCTTTGCAGCCTCTCTGTGTCCTCTACACAACCCACTTTCCCACTAATCTTTGTGTCATCTGCAAATTTTGTTACACTACACTCTGTCCCCTCTTCCAGGTCATCTATGTATATTGTAAACAGTTGTGGTCCCAGCACCGATCCCTGTGGCACACCACTAACCACCAATTTCCAACCCAAAAAGGACCCATTTATCCCGACTCTCTGCTTTCTGTTAGCCAGCCAATTCTCGATCCATGCTAATACATTTCCTCTGATTCCGCGTACCTTTATCTTCTGCAGTAACCTTTTGTGTGGCACCTTATCGAATGCCTTTTGGAAATCTAAATACACCACATCCATCGGTACACCTCTATCCACCATGCTCGTTATATCCTCAAAGATATAGCAGATGCATTCGTTATAATCTACCAAAATTCTCTGGACTCTCGGGAGGTACCATCGGATTGGAAAGCAGCTAATGTAATGCGTCTGTTTAAAAAAGGGGGCAGACAAAAGGCAGGTACCTATAGGTCGGTTAGTTTAACATCTGTAGTGGGGAAAATGCTTGAAGCTATCATTAAGGAAGAAATAGCGGGACATCTAGATAAGAATAGTGCAATCAAGCAGATGCAACATGGATTCATGAAGGGGAAATCATGTTTAACTAATTTACTGGAATTCTTTGAGGATATAATGAGCATGGTGGATAGAGGTGTACCAATGGATGTGGTGTATTTAGATTTCCAAAAGGCATTCGATAAGGTGCCACACAAAAGATTGCTGCAGAAGATAAAGGTACACGGAGTCAGTGGAAATATATTAGCATGGATCGAGAATTGGCTGGCTAACAGAAAGCAGAGAGTCGGGATAAATGGGTCCTTTTCGGGTTGGAAATCGGTGATTAGTGGTGTGCCACAGGGATCGGTGCTGGGACCACAACTGTTTACAATATACATAGATGACCTGGAAGAGGGGACAGAGTGTAGTGTAACAAAATTTGCAGATGGCACAAAGATTAGTGGGAAAGCGGGTTGTGTAGAGGACACAGAGAAGCTGCAAAGAGATTTAGATAGGTTAAGCGACTGGGCTAAGGTTTGGCAGATGGAATACAATGTCGGAAAATGTGAGGTCATCCACCTTGGAAAAAAAACAGTAAAAGGGAATATTATTTGAATGGGGAGAAATTACAAAATGCTGCAGTGCAGAGGGACCTGGGGGTCCTTGTGCATGAATCCCAAAAAGTTAGCTTGCAGGTGCAGCAGGTAATCAGGAAGGCGAATGGAATGTTGGCCTTCATTGCGAGAGGGATGGAGTACAAAAGCAGGGAGGTCCTGCTGCAACTGTACAGGGTATTGGTGAGGCCGCACCTGGAGTACTGCGTGCAGTTTTGGTCACCTTTCTTAAGGAAGGATATACTGGCTTTGGAGGGGGTACAGAGACGATTCACTAGGCTGATTCCGGAGATGAGGGGTTACCTTATGATGATAGATTGAGTAGACTGGGTCTTTACTCATTGGAGTTCAGAAGGATGAGGGGTGATCTTATCGAAACATTTAAAATAATGAAAGGGATAGACAAGATAGAGGCAGAGAGGTTGTTTCCACTGGTCGGGGAGACTAGAACTACGGGACACAGCCTCAAAATACGGGCGAGCCAATTTAAAACCGAGTTGAGAAGGAATTTCTTCTCCCAGAGGGTTGTGAATTCTCTGCCCAATGAGGCTAGCTCATTGAATGTATTCAAATCACAGATCGATAGATTTTTAACCAATAAGGGAATTAAGGGTTATGGGGAGCGGGCGGGTAAGTGGAGCTGAGTCCACGGCCAGATCAGCCATGATCTTGTTGAGTGGCGGAGCAGGCTCGAGGGGCTAGATGGCCTACTCCTGTTGCTAATTCTTACGTTCTTATGTTTTATGATTCAAACCTCTGGAGATTTGGACACAGAACTGGAAGGCAACACACACTCTTGGACCTTACAGAGGAAAGGAATGACCTGATAGTTAGAGAAGACATGAGCGTAGAGGGTGACATACAGATATATTGATTGTTTTTGATTATTAATAGTTTTTTTAAGATTCCATCCTTTGCTTACATTCTAATACAAAATATAATTGACTAACATGAGCTGAACTAGTCAAACATTGGTCTCGCAGGTCGCAGATAAACAAAATGCTTGAGAAAGCATTGCACGAACTCAATGAGCAATAAAGCAGTGTCACCTGCTCAGTATCGGTAATACATAGAGAACACTGTTCTCCCAAGGCACCTGTGAGTAATGGCATGGGAGATCTATTTAGTATTTATGTAAAAACAGTACTCACTAATCCAGGCCATAATAAAAAACGAAATGACTCTTTATGTAAAAAAAATTATAACTCAGCTCATTCTGCTGCTTTCAAAATCATTTCATAATTCTGACATGTTATAGGCTGGTAGCTGCAGCTAGAAATCTACAGATAGCCTTGTGTTGCTGCAGTGATTCTGCATTGCCTGAACATGTCAACTCTAGTAGTGTGTTGGGTTTAATCAGCCAGTAGCCAGACTGCAATGTGAGGCATCCTGCCTTGCGACAAATGCTAGTCATAACCAGGGAGTCCATCTTGCCTGCAGTGAATGCAATGCGCCTTTGGGACATAGCTTCCACCAGCCAGTGTCCTTGTGGGGTTCAAGGTTTTATCTGTCCGGTTTGCTCATCTATTTATTCAAGACATCCTACATTTTCCTTATAACTAAGAAGTATAATATGAAGAAAAGCCTCAAAAATTTGTGCTAAAAATAGAGAAAAGCAACATTTACATTGTTGAAAAAGGAATCTCACCATCAGTGTTCTTCTAAAGATTACATTATTTTTAAAAAGTAATTAGGTTTAATATTCTTTTTTCTTAAATTCCGGTATTTTTCATAATAAAAATATATTTTTGTGCTAATGATATTACTTGGAAGTTGGTTTGAAGCAGTTACTGAGCCAAACAGTGACTGGGAGTTGACTAGAGACAGTTACCGTCCCAGGGTACATCAATGCTCTCGTCATTTCAAACTGTTCATGTTAATTTAGCTCCTTCATATTGTTAGGCTCAGGAACTGCTCCAGGGTAGATCCCCAAATGAATTCATCAGCAGTTGTCACTGAAAATAAAATATTCAAATAAAATCAATGGATTTGACAGAAAAAAACAAGCCTTTTAACCATTATACTTTTGAACTTACATTTTAATAGCTTTATGGTGGAATTCTTTCTTTCAGGGATTACATTATAAAAATGGTTTACTTTGTCCAGATGAAATAGACCAGAGAGAAATTGCGTATTTGTACAAGCTTTGATCTGTTGGAACTCAAAACTGAGATTTTTAAACTCAAAGCAGCTTTCTTTCTGACAGGAAACAGAAGGAATCATTGTTTCCCCTCCAATGCACTGACAGCTTCTTAAGAGCTTAACATATTTCGCACAAAAGTTTATAAATTCAGTTGTACAACATAGTTTTATGTAAGTACCTATTTTTTCAATTTTTGAAGGGTGAGGGTCAAGGACATCAGTCATGGGGATTGGTATATTTTTCTGATTTATGCATTAATTTTCAGCATTAAATACTCCTAAATTTGTTTAGGATCTTACAATCATCAGATCGAGGAAAATTCATCACATCAGTCTTCCAAATTCAAGCTTACATCCCAGAGTTAAAAGGACACAGTGGGGAAATTTTAACCCCAAGGACGAGTGGGTTGGGGTGGGTGTGTAGTTAAAATAAGTTATTTCTAGACCGCGACTGCAATGCGGCTCCAACGCGTCTACTTCCACGTTTAACGGAGAGGCCTTCTCGCCAAAGTCAGGACCTTAATTAGTACAGGCAGGCAGGTAATTAGCACAGCAATTAACGTCAATATGAGATGTTAATGAGGTATTTTTGCTTTGAATTTCAGACCTTTAAATTTAACGTTTCCAACACGGGTTCGGCAGCTGAAGGAAGGGATGAAGGGCTGGATCCAGCAGCTAGGTGCCTTTCTGCACTGCCTATGGGCCTGGAGGAGCAGGAAGATCTCTCGGTCCCTCAAACAAACCTGCTTCCCTCCTCACGATCAGTCTCCCCCCCTCCCTCCATGTTTTTCCCTCCTGACCTTCCATCCACGATGTCTCCTGACCTTCCATCCGCAATCTCCCCCTGCCTCCTCTCCACTACCTGGCTACTATATACCAGCGCCAGCCTTCCTGTCCTACAGTTAGACAGCCTCTCAATCTGGCTGGCCAGGAAATGCAGAAAAAAAATTAAATAAGGTCCTGCCAAATTCGCATTACCCGCATTTCAGGGTTTCCTGGACGCTCTGACCCCCAACTGCCTCCCCCTAACTATCGGGGCCAATGAACTTAATATCTATTTGATGTTACTATTTTTAAAAATTACGGCTGATGATTGGATGAGGCTCATTGATTTAAACATTCTAAAGATCATTGTTACTACTGTATTATAGGTCACTGGGTAAAGTAGTACTTTTTAATTACATAATTATGGCCATTCTTTAGTGCTCACAAAGTAATGGATGTCAGTATAAGCATCAAATACTCTCAGGTCAGGTTCAATCAGCCAGATACAAATTTCCCTTCATTTTGTCCAGCAATATTTCTTAACCATAACCACAGAATACCACTTCCTACTGTATCACCTTGACCACTCCACTTCCCACAATGGCCACTCATAAACTGCTTTAATATTGCTGTTCTTTAGTTCAGATGTTTACACTGCTAAGTCTAGCTTCCCTATCGCAACGGCAGACTCACAAACCCAGTTTTTCATGAGTTCTGCGCACCAGCAGTATAAGGGATTCAGATTTAGTAGGGTATACATTATGAGCAGGTACAGGGACACCAAACTCCCAGAATTCAAATTAACTGCTGCTGATATAAAAGCGGTTTGACAATTTAGTACCTATTAGCACCAAATTTTAACAGCTGTGCTGCAGAATCACATCAACTGGGAACTAACTCGGGAATATGACAACTCATTCCTCCAGGATCCTCACAAGCACCAGAGAGAGGAGCCAGTTATCTCATTAGTTTGCATTGAATTCCAATCTATGGGCTCAATTTTCCTCAGTGACTTGCGCCGTTTTTTTGGCACGCGCCTCTTTGTTTGGCCTAAATTAAAATATCCAAGTTTCCCCAAAGATTATGCGCCAGCAAAACTCAGTCTGTTACAATTATTTTAGGTTAGGATTTTTTTGAGTCATAGGGGACGCAACCTAATGTCTGCGCTAGTTTTTCACATTTATGCAAGTTTAGCCAACTTACATTTCTCCTAGGACAGAAAAACCAGAAAGATGCCATTGTTTTTAGGCAAAGTTTTGGAGGTAGTCAAGAGCACATAAATGTGCATCATGAAGCTTAATTTTTTCAAACTTAAAACACAGAGAATGGAAGTTTACTGCAATTCTTTAATTTTGTATTTTTTTCAAAGTGCCACTCCACCACTGAACGTCTTCAAACTGGACTCGAGTGTCGGAGTGTCGACTGGCACAGAGGCTCTGGGCTCGGCTTCAAAAGAAGCCCATGGGTGTGGGTGGGAGTGTATGGAAGCTGAACTGAAGGGATGAGAACCCTTACACTATGCAGCAGCAGCATCAAATAAAGCACTGGGGAGGGTAGTGTTTCCCGATCTAAGCAAGCCTATTGCGTATGCCCAGTCCTGGGTGTGGTCCTTACTAGGGCGTCGACCTTGGGGAGAGAGACAATAAAGAAGCTTGTCCTGCTGTTTTGAGCTTCTTGTAAAGGTACAATTTAATCATGGGGGCAATACTGACAATGCCATATCTCGTGCAAGCCTTCTAGATGATGGTGCTGCAGAGCAGACGATTAATTCGACGTTATCGCATAAGGAACCTCAGAGCACATAAGATGATAGCCAGGAGGCCTTACCCACATCAGGTATATCGAGATAGGCATTTATACCTGCACCCGAATGATGCAGACTGTGAGAAGGCTGCATTTCCACAATGAAGTTGTAACCGAGATCTGAGAGTTAGTAAAAGCAGACCTGCAACCTAGAAGGGTCAGGAGGACTGCTTTGTCAGTTGAAGAGAAGGTTACAGCTGCACTTTCATTTTATGCATCTGGATCATTCCAGGCCACAACTGCGGATGTGTGCGCCATTTCTCAACATGCAACATATATCTGCATTCAGCAGGTGACTGCTGCTCTAAGGAATGACTGGAGGAATGACTAAAAAAATTCCCCATGACCGCCCAGGCAATGCGTGAAAGGGCTGTGGGCTTCTCCAGGGTTCCCAAAGGTAGAGGGCTGCATTGATTGTACCCACATCGCCTTGTGAGCACCTTTGGAGGATTCTGAGATGTCCAGGAAAAGAAAAGGCTTCCACTCCATTAATGAGCAGGTCGTGTGTGACGACATGCATCACGTCATGTCAGTTGATGCAAGATAACCTGGGAGCACCCATGATGCGCTCATCCTACACGAGAGCGCTATATTTGTCATGTTTCAGCAGCAGCCAGAAGGACAGAGCTGGCTACTGGGAGACAAAGGGTATGGCCCCACCACCTGACACCCCTATGTGTAACCTGGACAGAAGCTTAGCAGGAATACAACATGTCGCACATTGTGACGCGCAGCATAATAGAGAGGACCATTGGCACCTTGAAACAGTGTTTCCGATGCCTGGACCATTCCGGAGGCTACTTGCAATAGTCCCCTGAGTTTGTCAGTCAGTTCACTGTTGTATGCTGCATGCTGCATAATTTAGTCATCATGAGACAGCAGCAGTTGGTAGTAGAAGACCCACCTGAGGTGAGACTGGCTGATGATGATGAGGAAGATGCATTTGACGAGGAGAAGGATGAGGAAGCCATGCAACTACCTGAATTCAGAGCACAATGGCGGAGGAGGGCGCACCGTTGTGCCCCTTTGACGATTGCTCAAGCCTTGTGCCAGCAGTTCATCCGTGAACGCTTTGCTGCCTGAAGGCTTAGCGGCAACTATTCCAAATGGATCATGTTTATTGTTTGGACCTGTTCCGTAATATTGTGTCGTGTTAATGGATAAACAATGGAAATGATTCTTCTTTACTTCAAAAAGTTGTGCTAATAATGGAACAAATAATGGAAATAATTCAGTTATAATTTAAAATATATTTTATTCAAAAGTTTAACAAACACTTGTTTGTACTGAACTTTAATAAAAATATTCTTGTATCAAACTTTAAAGTTTTCAGTTAAGATCACTTACAAACTTTAAGATCACTTACAAACTTTAAGATCACTTAAAAACTTTAAGGTCACTTACAAACTTTTAAACTTGTAAATTTACATAACTTACAAAAAACTTTTAATTTGAGAACAGTTACAACAGTAACAATAATAATAACAACAATAACAACAACAGCAGCAAAGAAAGGCTGAACCCATCTCTCCTCCAACTTATTCTAAGACCGCCCTCTGCGTTTGGCCTTGTTGACTCCACCCCTGCCCGCGGGTGGTGGTGCAACGTTTCTTGGGTTGGTACCAAGCTTATTCTTTCGAACATCTCGGGTAATGCACATTTCTTGATGGGGGAGGGCAGACAGTAATGTGGAAGGCCTGGTTTGGGCCTCTTCAGAGACTGGTCTGGGGATTAGAGTGGGAGTGGCAGTTGATTCTGTCAATGGGCACGGGGTCTGGGTGTGTTCCCTTATTGCAGCAGCAAACTCCGACATTCCTTCCTTCATGTGCCCTGACAGTGTCTCAGCTACCTCCAATATTCCTACCCTCATATTCACCAACAGTGTATTAGCTACCTGTAACATTCACTCCCTCATGTTCACCGATAGTGTTTCAACTACCTGCGACATTCCCTCCCTCATGTGCACTGACATTGTATCAGCTGGCTGCAACATTCCCTCCCTCATGTTCCTGGACAGTGTTCCTATTTCTCGTGAGAGTGTTGTTGCTAGTCCCAACAGTCCCGATACATCATTCCTCACCAGGAGTGATCAGGTAAGGTCAATGCTCTCCGCACTCCGCACTCATTGCCATCATCTGAACCACGTCTGCACCTCAAGAGAGCGCTGTCAAGCTCTCCTTCCCCTCCTCACCCTGGGTGTGCCTTGCTGCATCCCACTGGAATCCCCAGCCTCGGACTGTGGGAAACCATGGAATGTTCAATCAACATTCGTTCCACTCAGGAAAGGGCCTGGAACCTCACTGAGCAGCACCTGCACCTCCTCCAGAGTGAGTAAAACAGTGGGGGCTTCATCCATCACCTCCCCCTCCCCGCCACCACCCCCCCCATGCTCTTGGTCTGGAAGGTGGGATTGGAAGATGTTCTCTTGTTCAGGCTCGTCCGCGTCTGAAACAACTTCTGCATCGGCTTCAGCCTCGTCAGGGTTGGCCTCAAGTTCTGCAAAATATAACAGAACAGACAAATGGTTAGCAGCAGAGGAGGGAGCAGAGGAATGAGTAGGCTCACACAGCGCAGGCAGCAGGCTCATTTGAAGGACCACGATGAATGATAGCACATTGCATCAAGCGAAGCGGAGCTGACGGAGCTATCCCCATGAACCGAAGCATGGCTAGCCCGCGCAGTACTTAACATTTAGGAAAGCCAGACTGTGGAATTTGCAGGACTTACTCTCTCCCTTGAGTGTGGGCCCAGCTTGTGCAGTGGTGGTTGCTTTTCTCCAGGCAGAACCCATCGAAGCAACGACCCGGTCTTCCATGGGTCAGTGGGTGCAGATTTGCCGGGCCTCCTCCTGTTCAAGTTCCTTCCCTTTTGTTGTGTGCCACCTTCCTCTACAAAGATGAAAATATAACTTTTTAAAGAGGATGACCTTCTGCTGCGTGGGACATATACAGATGGTCACATTTACAATTGCAATTCCGGTGAATAAATGAAAATATTACTTACACTAATTACTTGACCAAGGTCCTGCCACTTCTTTTTACACTGGCCTCCAGACCTCGGGGTGGTCACCATTGCACAGTAATCTTCTGCAAGTTAGTTCCAGTGTTTCTTTATTTCTTTTGGTGAAACTTTTATGTGACCTCTGCTGGTGTCCAGTTCGTGCCATCTGGCCTCAATTACAGTAACCAGTGCTTCCACTTCATCCTGTAAGAAATTCTTGGTCCTTGAGTCGCGTTGCACATTGTATTGCAGCTCTGATTTTTCCACTGAGAATTAAAGTTCTCACACATAACAGGTTCTTTAAGAATGGCCAAATGCAGACTGGGAGCTGTACTGGGCATGCGTGCCCATAGCAGTCACGTCAAAAACGTTCTTTTTTTTCGCGCAAGCGCAGAAGAAGCAAGTCGCTTTTTCAGCGCAGACATTAGGCTCCGTCCCCCCGAAGCTAAAGGACAGGCTGCGCAGTGCCAAGTTCAAAAAATAGAGTGGGGAAACTTGCTAGTTTTTTTTTGGAATAGTCGGAGCCCATTGGGGAAAATTGAGCCTATGTCTCAGTATCCAAGAATGGTACTTTCAGATAGTTCTTAGTAACGCAAAGGGTTAGGCAAGAATGGGACAACTTATGCACAACGGAATGAAAATCCTACAATCCCTTTATTTTATTCAGAGGAATAATTTTTCACTCCTGCTGAATTTCGAACCATTTAAAAATATTAGCAGGTTTTCTTGGACTTGACCCCTCAAAATGTTGTTACATACAATGCGAAAATAGATATAATTTTCAGGTGAGCAGCATTTAGAATTACGTTATGATGGGAGCTGTCCATTGTACGTTGCATCATCCCTATACTACTACATTCTTGATTTTTTTTCTGTGATTATTGTAGTGTATGGAGAAAGAGTCAGACTGAATGCTGTGAGCTCAAAGTAAAGTGTGACCTTAGTCTTTTATTGCAGGTCTTCAGAGTGCCTCTCCAACCCGTGAAGCCTCCTTAAATACCTGTGCTCCCAAGGGATCCGATAATCCCTTAGGACTCCAGGGGATGAGCCCTCTGGTGGCTGTACAGAGTAAATACAAGTCCACATATATAACAACATTCCCCCCCCAAAGTCAATAGTGTAACTATTTACAATGTGAGTCGATCTGGGGCCCTTCTTACCCTGGTTGATTGTCTCGGTGTGAAAGCTGGTGTTGTTGAATCATTTGTTGGGCCCTCGCTGGGCTGCTGTGCAGCTGGCCTTGCTGGGTTGTCTGGTGTGTTGGGCCCTGCAGGGCTGCTGTGGATGATGGGTTCTGTTTCGTGGTCAACCGTGGTGCCGGTTGCCATTGGTGTGTATATTGGGGGATCAAAAAAGGTAGGGTCCAAGGTGGGTTGCTCAGCATAGTCCGTGAATCTGAGTTTGATTTGGTCCAAGTGTTTCCGGTGAATGAGTCCATTTGAAAGTCTGACCCGAAACACCCTGCTCCCCTCTTTGGCCATGACAGTGCCAGGAAGCCACTTGGGACCTTGTCCATAATTTAATACAAATACAAGATCATTGATTTCAATCTCGCATGACACATTTGCGCTATCATCGTATGCACTTTGTTCAAGCCGCCTACTCTCTACCTGTTCATGTAGATCAGGGTGAACTAACGAGAGCCTTGTCTTAAGTGCTCTTTTCATGAGCAGTTCAGCAGGTGGGATCCCAGTGAGTGAGTGGGGTCTTGTGCAGTAGCTAAGCAGGACACGGAATAGGCGAGTCTGCAGTGAGCCTTCAGTTACCCTCTTCAAGCCTTGCTTGATGTTTACACTGCTCTCTCTGCCTGACCATTGGACACTGGTTTAAACAGGGCAGATGTGACATGCTTGATCCCGTTACGGGCCATGAATTCTTTGAACTCAGCACTGGCAAAACATGGTCTGTTGTCGCTCACCAGGACATCGGGTAAGCCATGTGTGGCAAACATGGCCCGCAGACTTTCAGTAGTGGCAGCGGACATGCTAGCTGACATTATCTCACATTCAATCCACTTGGAGTGTGCGTCTACAACCACAAGGAATATTTTACCCAAGAACAGGCCTGCATAGTCAACGTGTACCCTAGATCACAGTTTGGAGGGCCAAGACCATAAACTTAACCGCGCCTCCCTGGGTACATTGCTTAACTGCGAGCATGTACTACATCTGTGAACGCAGGACTCTAAGTCCGCATCGATACCGGGCCACCACATGTGGGATCTGGCTATCGCTTTGATCATTACGATGCCTGGGTGGGTACTGTGGAGGTCATCGATGAAGGTGTCTCTGCCCTTCTTGGGGACCACTACTCGATTGCCCCACAGAAGTCAGTCTGCCTGTATAGACATTTATCTTTGCACCACTTGAACGGCTTTATCTCTTCCTGCATTTCCACTGGGACACTGCACCAGCTCCCGTGAAGCACACAGCTTTTGACTAGAGATAATAAGGGGTCCTGGCTTGTCCAGGTTTTGATCTGCCGGGCAGCGACGGCTGATTGCTCACTCTCAAATGCTTCCATAACCATGGCTAGATCTGGGGGCTGCGCCATTTCTACCTCCGTGATGGGCAATGGCAGCCTACTGAAAGCATCGGCGCAGTTTTCTGTGCGTGGCCTGTGGCAGATGGCGTAGTTGTATGCGGACAACGTGAGCGCCCATCTCTGGATGTGGGTCGATGCATTGGTATTTATCCCTTTACTCGCGGAAAACAGGGATATAAGTGGCTTATGGTCAGTTTCCAATTCGAATTTTAGCCCAAACAGGTATTGATGCATTTTCTTTACCCCATAGACACACGCTAACACTTCTTTTTCATCATGCTGTAGGCTCTCTCAGCCTTAGACAGACTCCTGGATGCATAAGCAACCGGTTGCAGTTTGCCGAAATCATTAGCTTGTTGCAATACACACCCAACGCCATATGACGACGCATCACATGCTAGTACCAAACGCTTACATGGATCATACAACACAAGCAATTTGTTTGAACATACCAATTTTCTCCCTTTTACAAAGGCATTTTCTTGGCTTTTGCCCCAAACCCCTTCGCCTCCTTTTCATAGTAAGACATGTATTGGTTCGAGCAGTGTGCTGAGACCCGGTAAGAAGTTACCAAAGTAGTTCAAGAGTCGCAGAAGCGACCGCAGTTCCGTCACGTTCTGTGGCCTCGGTGCGTTCTCGATTGCCTCCGTCTTCGCGTTGGTGGGCCTGATGTCGTCCACTGCAATCCTCCTTCTACTTCAGGCGCCAGGAAAACGCACTTCGAGCATTTTAACCTGAGCCCCACGTGGTTGAGTCGACTAAGAACCTCCTCCATGTTCTGCAGGTGCTTGACTGTGTTCCGACCTGTGACTAAGATGTCGTCCTGGAAGACCACGATGTGCGGGACGGACTTCAGTAAACTTTCCATGTTTCTCTGGAATATCGCTGCTGCTGATCGGATTCCAAATGGGCATCTGTTATAAACAAAAAGTCCTTGATGCAGGTGAGGGACTTCGATGATTCCTACCATTCCTGTGTCATGTAGACTGAAGTCAGATCCAACTTTGTGAACATCTTTCCTCCCGCCAGCGTTGCAAAGAGGTCATTGGCCTTTGGTTGTGGGTATTAGTTGGTAGGGAGAAACGATTGATAGTTACTTTGTAATCGCCACAGATTCTGATGGTGCCGTCTTCCTTGAGGCCTGGGACAATAGGACTGTCCCACTCGCTGAACTCGATCGGTGAAATGATGCCCTCTCTTTGCAGCCGGTCTAGCTCGATCTCTACCCTTTCTCTTATCATGCACGGTACTGCTCTCGCCTTGTGATGGATGGGTCGCGCCCCTGGAATTAGGTGGATCTGCACTTTTGCTCCTTGGTATTTCCCGATGCCTGGTTCGAACAGCGAAGGAAATTTGTTTAAGACCTGGACACACGAAGTGTCGTCAGTGGGCGATAGCGCTTGGACGTCGTCCTAGTTCCAGCGTATCTTTCCCACCCAGCTCCTGTCAAGCAGCGTGGGACCACCCAGAGTGATAGCTTGTGCACTGCTCCATCGTAGGAGACCTTTACAGTAACACTGCTGATTACAGGAATCAGTTCTTTAGTGTAAGTTCTTAGTTTCGTACGAACTGGAGTTAAGATTGACCTTGAGGCCTTGTTGCACCACAACCTTTTGAAAGTCTTTTTGCCCATGAAGAACTGGCTCATGCCCGTGTCCAGCTCCATTGACACCGGGAGTCCATTTAGTTCAACATTCAGCAATATTGGGGGACAATTCCTGGTGAATGTGTGCACCCCATGTACCTCTGCCTCTTCGATCTGAGGCTCTGGTTCGTCATGATCTTCCATGGATCTGTCCTCCTCTGCAACATGGTGGTTTGCAGGTTTAACAGGCTTTGCAGCTCGCCTGCACACTCGTTGGAGGTGTCCCATTGTTCCACAGCCCTTGCAAATGTACTCTTTGAATCGGCATGAATTGAAATGAAGATCAGCCCCGCAGAGCCAACAAGGTGTTAATGGCCTTGCATTCATCACCCTTGATGGTGGACTCTGAGACATCTGCGGAGGTACAGCTGCAGGTATGTGTGACCTGCCCTGTATGTTATGATTCGAAAACAACATCACTTTGTTCGCAGTACTTGTAGCAGCACTTGTGTGCTGAGAGATTTGCTTCGTATTGTCACTGGTGGCAATGAACGCCTGGGCTATCACTATGGCCTTACTCAAGGTTGGGGTCTCTACAGTCAAAAGCTTGCGAAGTATGGTTTCGTGGCCAATGCCAAGTACAAAAAAGTCTCTGAGCATGTGCTCCAAATGTCCTTCAAATTCACAATGTCCTGCAAGGCGTCTTAGCTCGGCGACATAACTCGCCACTTCCTGGCCTTCAGACCTTTTGTCGGTGTAGAACCGGTACCTTGCCATCAGAATGCTTTCCTTCAGGTTCAAATGCTCTCGGACCAGTGTGCACAAATCATCGTACGATTTCTCCATGGGCTTCACTGGAGTGAGCAGATTCTTCATGAGGCCATACGTTGGTGCCCCACAGACGGTGAGGAGGATCGCCCTTCAATTGGCAGTGCTCTCTTCCCCATCTAACTCGTTGGCCACGAAGTATGGGTTGAGTCGCTCCACAAAAGTTTCCCATTCATCTCCCTCTGAAAATTTCCCCAGGATACCCACTATTCTCTGCATTTTGGGTTCGTTATCTGTATCTCATCGCCAGTTGTAGTGTATGGTGAAAGAGTCAGACTGAACGCTATGTAAAGTAAAGTGTGACCGTAGTCTTTTATTGCAGGTCTCCAGAGTGCCTCTCCAACCTGTGAAGCTTCCTTAAATACCTGTTCGCCCAAGGGATTATGGGATCCCTTGGGACTCCAGGGGATGAGCTCTTTGGTGGCTGTACAGAGTAAATACAAGTCCACATATATAACAATTATATTCTGTGACATGTTTCTCCCAATCTGGTTGCGTGTATTGTTTTCAGTTGAGGTGGTGGCAGAGATATTGCAATAGGCTTCAACATCCATAGGTTTAATAAGATAAAATCCGCCTGGGTTCATGCTCTCGATTGCTATCCAGCAATCCCCACTGGACGCATAGATGTGCAAACATCAGGTGACAATAGGATCAGGCTCAGCTGTGGTCTCAGGGAATAATGGCTCCTTGTGCAAGGTACCAGAGGGTAGCTGATAGCCATGGAACTGTATCTCAACAGTAGAGGAGGGGGAGGAGCAAATTATTGTACACTATTCATAAAATTCCAATGTAAATCAAACCTCAGACCTTTCAAAAAATTGTTCTTGGGATATGGATGAACCCAGCAAGGCTGCATTTATTGCATATCTCTAGTTTCCCTGAGACGGGGGTGATGAGCTTCCCCTTGAACCGGTGCAGTCCTTGTGGTGATGGTGCTCTCACATGGTGTTAGCTAAAGAATTTCCAGATGTTGACCCAGAATGTTATTGTGTCCACACCCATCCAGGCAAGTGGTGAGTATTCAATCACACTCTTGGCTTGAGCCTCGTAGGTGGTGGAGAGGGGTCAGGAAGTGAGCCACTCATTGCAGAGTACCCAGCTTTTGTCTTGCTCTTGTAGCCAGGGCATTGATATGATTGAGCCACTTAATATTTTGGTCAATGTTGACCATCATGATACTGATGGTAGGGAAACATGTCAATGTTGGTGCGATTGAAGGTCAAGGGGAAATGGCTGGGCCTTGTCTTGTTTTAAACGTCTGGCACTTATATGGTGTAAATGTTACCTGCCATCTGTCAGCCAAAGCCTGGATGTAATCAAGGTCATGCTGTTAGCTGGCATGGCTTGCTTCATTACTGGAGGAGTTGTTAATGGAACTGAACACTGGAATCATCAGCTTTTATATAACCTGCTTAATTCAAAGCATTTATTAATCTTAATGTGTTTGTATACGTATTTCACATAAAAGCAAAGAAAAAAATTAATGCTTCACAGACATTACATAGCATAGGATACAATTACAGAGCTCCTCATATAACAACACCAAAGGACAACTCAGCACAGATGTTAAATGGTGCTTCGTGGATACTTTGTGGGATGTGATGATGTTTTCGGGGTGGGAATTATCGATCTACAACTCAAAGTAGTTGAATCTTCAAAACCACAATTGCAAGATATTTAATTTACTGATTGTGTGTATATTGTTGACAGACGGTAAAAACACTAATCACAAGACATGTCGATGAAATATAAGCCAGTGGATTTCACATGGTTCAGCTTACTGGTATTCAAAACATTACAGAAGATTATATAACAGTAGAGTGCAATCTAATGCAGTAAAATGTTAGCTAAAATATTTGCTGCAAACAAAGTTAACAGTTCTGGCAGGATAAAACCTTGCATCTAAATGGGTTAAATATATTATTTTATACCCACTGCCTTTCTTATTTTTTTCCTCACAATTTGTTCCCCTTCTCTCCTGAGGTTGTGATGCTAATTTTTGTGTTGTCATGTCCCGTATTTTACCGTTCATGGGACATAATGGCATGGAGAAAGGGTGGAGGGCCATAACGCTGGTCTCTGCCCCTTTAGCATATGACACACATTCTCGGTGGCTGAGGAGCAGGTGTAGTTAGCGCCCACCTGTAGCAAGTTGCAGCTTCATGATATAACTGTAATGATACAGAATTGTTGGAATTATACCTTTCATATCATTTTCTGGTCATCACATCTCTTCCATATATAATAGATGTCCAGAGTTCCTAGGTGCTCAGGTGTAGGCAGCAGTATGTGCCTCTGACATGTCTTCTTTTTTCCTCAACCGAGGATTCCCCTCCGCCGTAGTTAACATGGCCCTCGACCGTGTCCATTCTATTTCCCTCCATCTCAGAACCACGACAAGGTTCCCCTTGTCCTCATCTTTCATCTCACCAGCTTCCACGTTCAACGGATCATCCTCTGCCATTTCCGTCACCTCCAGCATGATCCCACCACCAATCACATCTTCCCCTCTGCCGCTCAGCATTCCGAAGAGATCACTCACTCGGTCCATTCCGCAGTCACTCCCAGCACCCCCTCCCTTTCCCATGACACCTTCCCGTGCAAGCACAGCAGATGCAACACCTGCCCTTTTACCTCCTCCCTTCCCACTGTCCAGGGCCCCAACCACTCCTTCCTGGTGGAACAGCGATTTACTTGTACTTCTTTCAATTTAGAATACTGTATTCGCTGCTCACGGTGTGATCTCCTCATTGGGGAGATCAAATGCAGATTGGGTGACCACTTTGCGGAACACCTCCATTCAATCCGTAAGTGTGACCCTGAGCTTCCAGTCACCTGTCACTTTAATTCCCTGCTTCACTCCCAATCCGACATCTCCGTCCTCAGCCTCCCGCACTGTTCCAATGAAGCTCAACGCAAGCTCGAGGAACAGCACCTCATCTTTCACTTAGGCACTTTACAGCCTTCTGGACTCAACATTGAGTTCAACAATTTCAGACCATAACCTCTGCCCAGATTTGACTCCTTTCCACCCACACCACTCCCAATCTTATGTCATTTTCTTTCTCTCTGGCTCCCATGGCAGCTGGTAATTATTCCGCCATTCACAACCTATCTAAACTAACCTTTTTCTAACTTCTGCTACTAACATTTCAAGTTAGCCCATCATCTCTTTTGTCTCTCTAATCTCTCCTGCCTTCCACCCTATCACAGACCTTTCCTTTTGTTCTTTCTTCCACTCCCCCTTTCAGTGCTCCTTAAGAATGCATTCATTTCAAACAGTCGCCAGTTCTAACAAAGGGTCATTTACCTGAAACATTAACTCTGTTTTTCTCTCCACAGATGCTGCCTGACCTGTTGAGATTTCCAGCATTTTCTGTTTTTATTTCAGATTCCAGCATCCGCAGTATTTTACTTCTGTTGAGTAAGTTTAAGGGCCTAGTAACGAGATTCAGTCAACAGTTTTCACACCATTTCTGCAGTTTTCCATCATTTTTTCCTGCTGCTACTCGGGCTATCATGAGTTTTTGTGCCAATTGGTGCAAATTCATTTTTCCCTCAGCACCATTACTTGCACCAGTGAATTTCTCAAAGGGAATCCCCTTTTCTAACATGTCTCAAGGTAGATAAGGACCAATGGAGGGATGCCAGGCAGGTCAGGCGACATGAGAAGTGCTCTATGCCCATCCATCATCACCCATGGACTCGTCCTTGTAGAGATGACCAGACATCATGTTGGCAATTAGTGATTACAAAGTCTCCTATTCCTAAAGGAAACACCACTAAGATATATGAATACATGACTATCCACATTGTTGGATAGTTCCTCAGAAGTACCCGAATCTCAGTATGCCATGTTTTCAATAGTACTACATGAAAAAAAGCATGCTGGACGATCATTAGCCACCAAAGATGATTGACCACAGCACCAAGATGCCACGAATCTTATTATCATGCCTACCTGGCAACAACTTTGGTGAACTGTCTTCACGGATCCAGGCCAGCAGAGAGCCTGATGGAGAATGGTACTGACTGCTATAAAATACCTGCAGCTACCATGCAGCATAGTTTTGGCACAGTCAGTGACAATACTGGCCAGCTGTGGACTCAAGCCTCCTGCTTTCAGGCACGCTGCATCTTGGATCAATGGGGATATTGCCTTGGAGTGGCACAGGGGGCAGCCCTCCTCACAACCATCTCATGCAGAACCATTCCCAGTTCACCAGACATCAAACCGGGTGTCAGGTGCTGAATTGTTCCAATACTTGCCTCCACCTTGGTTTTCTTATCTTTCATTTTTACAAGTCACTTATTAATCCTGTCCACTTTCACAACTGGGTCAATTCAGAGGTTGGAGAGCAAACAGACTGGGAGTGAAATTTAAATAAAAACCTGAAACCTCAAATGCACAGATTTTGATAATCATTGCATTTTATATTTACTTTAAGCACCGTTCACCAGTAAGGAAGCAAGGGATTGAACAAACTCTGTAAAAATAGGAGGGTAAACTAGCTATAGGATCACCTATTGGGATTAGATTTATTTTAACCAGGTTGGTTAATTCAACTGTCTGTGCTCTACAAAATACGTCAGATTTGTCTTTATTTCTTTCTATCTCTTATCTTTTCTGGACTCTATTTGTTCTCCCCTTGTCCGGTCTCTTCCAGCCTACATCCGCAACACATCCAACACCCTCCGCCTTTAATTTCCTGGCCATAACTGTCTACTTTTCACCGTGGATGTCTAGTCCCTCTACAACTCCACCCCCCACCAGGTTGGCCTGAGGGCTCTCTGCTTCTTCCTTGAACCGAGACCCAACCACACCCTATCCACCACCGTCCTCTGTCTGGCTGAACTTGCCCTTACATTGGACATGAATACCCCATCCTTAATGATGGTGGAGCCCAGCACATGAGTGCAAAAGACAAGGCTGAAGCATTTGCAGCCATCTTCAGCCAGAAGTGCCGAGTGAATGATCCATATCGGCCTCCTCCTGAGGTCTCAACCATTACAGATGCCAATCTTCAGCCAATTTGATTCACTCCACGTGATATCAAGAAACGGCTGAGCACACTGGATACAGCAAAGGCTATGGGCCCCGACAGCATCCCAGCTGTCGTGCTGAAGTCTTGTGCTCCAGAACTAGCCACACCTCTAGCCAAGCTTTTCCAGTACAGCTACAGCACTGGCATCTACCAGACAATGTAGAAAACTGCCCAGGTGTGTCCTGTCCACAAAAAGCAGGACAAATCCAATCTGGCCAATTACTGCCCCATCAGTCTACTCTCAATCATCAGCAAAGTGATGGAAGGTGTCATCGACAGTGCTATCAAGCGGCACTTACTCACCAATAACCTGTTCATCGATGCCCAGTTTGGCTTTCACCAGGACCACTCGGCTCCAGGCCTCATTACAGCCTTGGCCCAAACATGGACAAAAGAGCTGAATTCCAGAGGTGAGAGTGACTGCTCATGACTTCAAGGCAGCATTTGACCGAGTGTGGCATCAAGTAGCCCTAGTAAAATTGAAGTCAATGGGAATCAAGGGGAAAACTCTCCACTGGCTGGAGTCATACCTAGCACAAAGGAAGATGGTTGTAGTGGTTGGATGTCAATCATCCCAGCCCCAGGACATCGCTGCAGGAGTTCCTCAGGGCAGTGTCCTCTGTCCAACCATCTTCAGCTGCTTCATCAATGACCTTCCTCCATCATAAGGTCAGAAGTGGGGATGTTCGCTGATGACTGCACAGTGTTTAGTGCCATTCGCAACTCCTCAGATAATGAAGCAGTCCATGCCTGCATACAAGACGTGGACAACATTCAGGCTTGGGCTGATAAGTGGCAAGTGACATTTGCACCACACAAGTGTCAGGCAATGACAATCTCCAACAAGTGAGAGTCTAACCACCTCCCTTTGACATTTAACCACATTACCATCACCGAATCCCCCACCATCAACATCCTGGGGGTCACCAATGACAAGAAACTTAACTGGACCAGCCACATAAATACTCTGGTAACAAGAGCAGGTCAGAGGCTGGGTATTCTGTGGTGAGTGTCTCACCTCCTGACACCCCAAAGCCTTTCCAACTTCTATAAGGTACAAGTTAGGTGTGTGATGGAATATTCTCCAGTTGCCTGGATGAATGCTGTGCCAATAACCGTCAATAAGCTCGATATCATCTAGGACAAATTAATTGGCACCCTATCCACGACCTTAAACTTTCACCCCCTCCACACCGCGCACCGTGGCTGCAGTGTGTACCATCTACAAGATACACTGCAGCAACTCGCCAAGGCTTCTTCAGCAGCACCCCTCAATTCCATGACCTCTACCACCTAGAAGGACAAGGGCAGCAGACGCATAGAACACCACCACCTCCATGTTTCCCCCCAAGTCACGCACCATCCTGACTTGGAAATATATCGCCGTTCCTTCATCGGCAAGGGTCAAAATCCTGGAAATCCCTCCCTAACAGCACTATGGGAATACCTTCACCACAGGGACTGCAGCGGTTCAAGAATGCGGCTCACCACCATCTTCTCAAGGGAAATTAGGGATGAGCAATAAATACTGTCCTTGCCAATGATGCTCACATCCAATGATCGAACAAAAAAAAAAATTGAACAACTTCTCCTTTGACTCCACTCACTTCCTGCAAATAAAAGATGTCGCTATGGGAACCCATATGGGTCATGGCCAACGATCCTGTTAAGCTGCGAGGCCGCGTGGCTGTGCAGCACTCTGGAGGTCCCGCGCAGGCCACACACTGGTTTTTATATGACAAAAATCACTCATGTGCGAACATGAATGGGCCGTGCAGCCCGTTAAAGGGCCCTCGCACCAAAAAAAATCAAGAAGGAACAGTGGTCCTGGCTACAAATGCCTTCTTGTGTGATGCATGGAACATTTTTTATTCCAATCCTAATCATTTTGGCTCCCTCACCTTTTTTTCCAATACATTCATGATTGTATCTGTTGTGTATCTGTAAATCATGCACTCCCATGTTCTGCCACCAGGGAGCGCATCCCC
Source organism: Pristiophorus japonicus (assembly GCF_044704955.1). Taxonomy (NCBI): domain Eukaryota; kingdom Metazoa; phylum Chordata; class Chondrichthyes; family Pristiophoridae; genus Pristiophorus; species Pristiophorus japonicus. The sequence continues at coordinate 230,108,031 of NC_091980.1, forward strand.
TGAAATCCCAAGGGATCCCAGCATCCCTTGGGAGCATTGTATGTAAGCCAGCCCCTAAGACCTGTTCCTCACTCTGGAGTGTCTTAATAAAGATTGAGGTCACTGTTACTTTAACCTCCCTGTGTGCAGTCTCATCTGTGTTAGGAACACAATAACTGGCGACAAGTATACGAATCCAACGCAAAGATGCAGCAAACTGTTGGCATCCTGGAGAAGTTCTCGGAGGATGAGGACTGGGAAGCCTATGTCGAACGGCTAGACCAGTACTTTATAGCCAACAAGCTGGATGGAGAAGGAAGCGCTGCAAAAAGGAGAACGGTCCTCCTCACGGTCTGCAGGGCACCGACCTACAACCTCATGAAGAATCTTCTGGCTCGGGGAAACCCACAGATACGTCGTATGAGGAGCTGTGTACACTGGTTCGGGAGCATCTTAACCTGAGGGAGAGTGTGCTGATGGCGAGGTATCGGTTCTACACGTGCCAGCGATCTGAAGGTCAGGAAGTGGCGAGCTACATCACCGAGCTAAGGCGACTTGCAGGACAATGTGAGTTTGATGGCGACCTGGAGCAGATGCTCAGAGACTTTTTTGCACTGGGCATTGGCCACGAGACTATCCTACGAAAACTTTTGACTGTAGAGACACCGACCCTCAGTAAGGCCATTGCGATAGCACAGGCGTTTATGTCCACCAGTGATAACACCAAACAAATCTCTCAGCACACAAGTGCTAGCAATGTTCATAAATTAACTGGAACTGTGTTTGCGAGCAGAAATGTACAGGGCAGAAACCACGAGTCCGCAACTGCCAGCAGGCCCCAGGTGACCCAGATGACTCAGAGATCGCAACAAAGGATGAATGCAAGGCAATTCACACCTTGTTGGCGTTGTGGAAGCTTCCATTCAGCCTATTCATGCCACTTCAAAGGGTATGTTTGCAAGAGCTGTGGAACAATAGGGCACCTCCAACGAGATTGCAGACGAGCTGCAAGCTCTGCAAAACCTGCTAACCACCACGTGGCAGAGGAAGATCGGTCCATGGTGGATCAAAACAATTTTGAGCCTCAGAGAGAGGAGGCAGATGCTGAAGTACATGGGGCGCACACATTTTCGATGAAATGTCCACCTATAATGCTAAATGTAAGATTGAATGGCTTACCCGTAGCCATGGAACTGGACACTGGCGCTAGCCAATCCATCATGAGTAAAAAGATGTTTGAGAGACTGTGGTGCAACAAGGCACTCAGACCAGCCCTGAGCCCCATCCACACAAAACTGAGAATGTACACCAAAGAGCTCATCACTATCCTGGGCAGGGCCATGGTCAAGGTCACCTATGAGGGCACAGTGCACGAACTGCCATTCTGGATTGTCCCGGGCGATGGCCCCACACTGCTTGGAAGGAGCTGGCTGGGCAAAATCCGCTGGAACTGGGATGACATCCGAGCGCTATCACATGTCGATGAGGCCTCATGTACCCAGGTTCTTAACAAATTTCCTTCCCTTTTTGAGCCAGGCATTGGAAATTTTTCCGGGGTGAAGGTGCGGATCCACTTGGTCCCAGAGGCACAACCCATTCACCACAAGGCGCGAGCAGTACCTCACATGATGAGAGAGAGAGTGGAAATCGAGCTGGACAGGCTGCAACGCGAGGGCATCATCTCCCCAGTGGAATTCAGCGAGTGAGCCAGCCCAATTATTCCAGTACTCAAAAGTGATGGCATGGTCAGGATTTGCGGCGATTATAAAGTAACTATTAATCGTTTCTCGCTACAGGACCAATACCCGCTACCTAAGGCAGATGACCTATTTGCTACGCTGGAAGGAAGCAAGACGTTCACCAAGCTCGACCTGACTTCGGCCTACATGACGCAGGAGCTGGAGGAATCTTCGAAGGGCCTCACCTGCATTAACACGCACAAGGGTCTGCTCATCTACAACAGATGCCTGTTTGAAATTCGGTCGGCTGCAGCGATCTTCCAGAGAAACATGGAGAGCCGAGTCAAGTCAGTACCACGCACGGTGGTTTTTCAGCACGACATATTGGTCACAGGTCGGGACACCGTCGAGCACCTACAAAACCTGGAGGAGGTCCTCCAGCGACTGGATTGCGTAGGGCTGCAGTTGAAGAGGTCGAAATGTGTCTTCATGGCAACAGAAGTGGAGTTTTTGGGGAGAAAGATCGCGGCGGACCTCATTCGGCCCACAGAGGCCAAGACAGAGGCTATCAGGATCACACCCAGGCCACAGAATGCCACGGAACTGCGGTCGTTCCTGGGACTCCTCAACTATTTTGGTAACTTCCTACCAGGGCTAAGCACCCTCTTAGAGCCCCTACATGTGTTATTGTGTAAAGGTGAGAACTGGGTATGGGGAAAAAAACCAAGTGATTGCTTTTGAGAAAGCCCGAAACATTTTATGCTCCAACAAGCTGCTTGTATTGTATAACCCGTGTAAAAGACTTGTGCTAGCATGTGATGCGTCGTCGTATGGAGTCGGGTGTGTATTACAACAAGCTAACGTTGCGGGAAAGTTGCAACCTGTCGCCTATGCCTCCAGGAGTTTGTCTAAGGCCGAGAAAGCCTACAGCATGATTGAGAAAGAGGCATTAGCATGTGTGTTCGGGGTAAAGAAAATGCATCAGTACCTGTTAGGCCTCAAATTTGAGCTGGAAACCGATCACAAGCCCCTCATATCCCTGTTCGCTGAAAACAAGGGGATAAATACTAATGCCTCAGCCCGCATACATAGGTGGGCACTCACGCTATCAGCATATAACTATACCATCCGCCACAGGCCAGGCACCGAGAACTGTGCGGATGCTCTCAGTTGGCTACCATTGCCCACCACGGGGGTGGAAATGGCACAGCCTGCAAACTTGTTGATGGTGACGCAGCCCGCAGACTTGTTGATGGCCATGGAAGCGTTTGAAAATGATAAATCACCTGTCACGGCCTGCCAGATTAGGACTTGACCAGCCAAGATCCTCTGCTGTCCCCAGTAAAAAACTGTACTGCATGGGAGCTGGGCCAGCATCCTTGTTGAAATTCAAGAGCTAATCAAGCCGTCCCAATGGTGAAAGGACGAGCTGTCCATTCAGGCAGAATGCCTGTTGTGGGGTAACCGCGTAGTGCTACCCAAAAAGGGCAGGGAGATGTTCATCTCAGATCTCCACAGCACACACCCGGGTATAGTAATAATGAAAGCGATAACCAGATCCCACGTGTGGTGGCCCGGTATCGACTCTGACTTAGAGTCCTGTGTACGGCAATGCAGTGTGTGTGCTCAGTTGAGCACCTCGCCCAGAGAGGCACCACTAAGTTTGTGGTCCTAGCCCTCCAGACCATGGTCGAGGATCCATGTCGACTATGTGGGCCCGTTTCTCGGTAAAATGTTCCTGGTGGTGGTGGATGCTTTTTCAAAATGGATTGAATGTGAAATAATGTTGGGAAGCACCGCTACTGCCACCATTGAAAGACTGAGGGCCATGTTTGCCACCCACGGCCTGCCTGACATACTGGTCAGTGACAACGGGCCATGTTTCACCAGTGAAGAATTTAAAGAATTCATGACCCGCAATGGGATCAAACATGTCACCTCGGCCCCATTTAAACCAGCCTCCAATGGACAGGCAGAGCGGGACAAACAATCAAACAGAGCCTCAAACGAGTCACAGAAGGCTTACTCCAAGCCCGCCTGTCCCGAGTACTGCTCAGCTACCGCACGAGACCCCACTCGCTCACAGGGGTGCCCCCGGCTGAGCTACTCATGAAGAGGACACCTAAAACCAGAGTCTCGCTGCTTCACCCCAATCTGCATGATCAGGTAGAGAGCAGACGGCAGCAACAAAATGGAAACGATGGTCGTGCCACTGTGTCACGGGAAATTGATCTGAATGACCCTGTGTATGTGTTAAACTATGGACATGGTCCCAAGTGGATCGCGGGCACCGTGATAGCTAAAGAAGGGAGTAGGGTGTTTGTGGTCAAACTAGACAATGGACAAATTTGCAGAAAGCACCTGGAGCAAACGAGGCTGCGGTTCACAGACTGCCCTGAACAACCCAAAGCAGACACCACCTTTTTCAAGCCCACAACACACACCCAAAGGATCAACGACACCACCCCGGACCAGGCAATCAAACCCATCACGTCCAACAGCCCAGCAAGGCCAGGCTCACCCAACAGCCCTGCAGGGCCAACAACACGCCAGCCCAGCAAGGGCACAGCCAACACACCAGAACAGACATTTGTATCGAGCCAGGGAAAGAAAGGCTCCCGACCACCTCACCTTGTGAATAGTTTTCACTTTGAATTTGGGGGGGAGTGATGTTGTGTATCTGTAAAGCATGCACTCCCTTGTTCCGCCACCAGGGAGCCCAGCATTCCTTGGGAGCACTGTATATAAGACGACCCCTCAGGTCTGTTCCTCACTCTGGAGAGTCTTAATAAAGACTGAGGTCACTGTTACTTTAACCTCCCTGTGTGCAGCCTCATCTGTGTTAGGAAGACAATAGTATCGGTGCCGCTTCCTGCTCTCGCTTTGAACTGGAAAACTTCATCAACTTTGCTTCAAATTTCCACCCTTCCCTCACCTTCACATGGTCCATCTCCAAGTCTTCCCTTCCTTTCCTCTACTTCTCTATCTCTATTTCTGTCTATGCTAAGTCCACTGACTCCTCCAGCTATATTGATTACATTTCCTCCCACCCCACTCCCTGTAACCATTCTCCCAGCTTCTCCATTTCCATCATATCTGTTCTGACACTCTTGCTTCTGATATTTTTTCCTTTCTCCTCAACCGAGGATGTCCCTTCACTCTGGTTGACAGCGTCCTTGACCGTGTCCGCCCAATTTCCCGCACTTCTGCCTTCACCCCTTCCCCTCCTTCATAGAACCATGATTGGGTTCCCCTTGTCCTCACCTTCCACCCCACCAACCGCTACACTCAAGGATCATCCTTCGCCATTTCCTCAAGTTCTGCCACCTCCACCGTGATGCCACCACCAAACATATCTTCTTCTCCCCATTCCCTCTATGACATCCTGGTCCACTCTTCCATCACTTCCAACACCTGCTGCACTTTCCTTGCAAGTGCAGGAAGTGCAACACCTGCCCCTTCACCTCCTCCCTTCCCACCATCCAGAACCCCAAACACTTCTTCCAGGTGAAAGAGTGATTTACTTGTACCCCTTTAAGTTAGTATACTGTATTCATTGCTCACAATGAGGTCTCCTCTACATTGGTGAGATCAAATGCAGAACTGGGTGATCGCTTTGCTGAACACCTCCGTTCAGTCTGCAAGCGTGATCCCGAGCTTCCGGTAGCTTGCCCTTTTAATTCCCCGCTCCACTCCCACTCTGACCTCTCTGTCCTCTGTCCTACACTGTTCCAATGAAGCTCAATGGAAGCTTGAGGAACCGCACCTCATCTTTCAGGTAAGCACTTTACAACCTTCCGAACTCAATATCGAGTTCAACAATTTCAGACCATAACCTCGGCTCCAATTTTTTTGGACAGCAGGTGCTTGTAATGGTTCTGCTGTTGCCACTTGCAGCTCCCATCTTTTGTTTTGATGGCAACTAAGCTGGGAGCAGGTTAGTCACCAACCCCTGTCCGGCCTCCTTTAAAACCAGATATGAGCGAGTTTGAGGCAGGCTGGGGTTGGGTTTGAAATTTTTTACATTTTAACATCCCAACCGACCCAACCCCATCTGTTTTTCGGGGTTACAATTCCCCTCGATGTTTCAGGTCCATGACACGTCATCAGAACTGGAAACAATTAGAGATGTAACAGGTTTGAAGCTACGACAGAGGCAGAGAAAGGAGGGAGGGGAGGAAAGAACAAAAGGGAAGGTCTGTGATAGGATGGAAGACAGGAGTGGTCAAATGACAAAAGGGATGATGATGCAAGGCAAAAGGGGGTGGTCATGGGACAAGTAAAGAAACAAAAGATGGGATCCCTTTTGTTCTTTCCTCCCCTCCCTCCTTTCTCTGCCTCTGTCGTAGCTTCAAACCTGTTACATCTCTAATTGTTTCCAGTTCTGATGACGTGTCATGGACCTGAAACATCGAGGGGAATTGTAACCCCGAAAAACAGATGGGGTTGGGTCGGTTGGGATGTTAAAATGTAAAAAATTTCAAACTCAACCCCAGCCTGCCTCAAACTCGCTCATATCTGGTTTTAAAGGAGGCCGGACAGGGGTTGGTGACTAACCTGCTCCCAGCTTAGTTGCCATCAAAATATTTTAATGTCTCAGATTTTATCTCCATTTTAAATTGAACCCTGGCCAGCTGGGTTTCCCAAATCTTGAGAACCCCGACAGCTAAAGAGAGATGAGGACTGCTGAATCCAGCAGATAAGTGTCTTTCCGCTTACCTGCTGGATCCAGCTTACCTGCTTGCCACAACCCCGCCTGGCGTTCGGACCCCGCCCCACCCCCGAATCACAATCTTCCTTTGACCCACGATCTCACACTTCCACCTTTCCGATCCCTCCCTCCTCTACTCTACCTGGCTGCAGCCTTTGAACTCCCTTCCCCTTCACCGATGCCTCCGAATCCCCCCCGACCAGACACCAGATCTCCCCTCCAACCTTTGAACTCCCCCCCCCCTTCACCGATGCCTCCGAATCCCCCCCGACCAGACACCAGATCTCCCCTCCAACCTTTGAACTCCCCCCCCCCTTCACCGATGCCTCCGAATCCCCCCCGACCAGACACCAGATCTCCCCTCCAACCTTTGATCCCCCCTCCCTCCTACCGATGCCTTCGATCCACCCCCACACCCACCCACACCTATGCCTCTAATCTCCCCTCCCCCCATGATGCTTCTGATCCCCCCTCCGGCCTTCGAACTCCCCCCACCCCCACCACCACCACTCTAGCCTTTCTGGTCCCTCCCTCTTCTGCTCTCTGCTCCCTGGTTGCAGCAAGTGCCAAAGACCTACCAGCCGGACAGCCAAGCCAGCCTTTCAAACTGACTGCCAAATAGTGCCCCCTGCCTCCCCCGCACCTCACCCCCGCACCTCACCCCCGCCCCCCGACCCCGCTTACTCCCTGCCTCCGAGTTAATATTGAGGCCATTAACTCTGTTTCTCTCTCCACAGATGCTGCTTGACCTGCTGAGTATTTCCAGCATTTCCTGTTTATATTTCAGATGTCCAAATTTGTGTGGAAGCTGGATTTTTCTACATTAAATAACTAAATATACTAAAAACAAATATATCACACACACACTTTCAGTGACTATCCTCAAATGATGAGACACAACACTCTTAACTAAATGCAACTAGCATAGATGTGGATGACTTTTGTTTTCCTGAAATAATAAGGACTTAACCAGATTAAAACTGACATTGTTTACATGCTATTCCTTTCTATTTGGCTATGATGCAGGAGTGGGTCATGAGGCAGTGGAAGATTATCCAGGAACGTCAATTATGTTCACAACCCTGACATCACCACAATACATGAATATCTCATTGTTAAAAGCAGCTTCAGAAAAATAGCCTTGAGGATAGTTCTGCTTATTCTGTAACGGCTATTATCTATTTACAAAGTTTCAGGTGACGTCATGAACTGCAAGCGTGCTGTGGAAAATAAATGATCAATAGTTGCTGAATTTGGATATTAGGTTACAGCCTTATATTTATTGTCTGCTATTTATTGTCTATAATGTTGAATATGATCCTCATTGAAAAATAAACATTATAACTTTCACTTCCTAATGTTGTTGGGAGAGTTTCACTATCTCGGTGCTGTATGATCTGGCATTCATTGGGGGTATTAATCTCTTTTTCTTTTACAGTGTCATTACTAAAGTGTTACTAGGAAACGGTGCTAGATTCAATAGAAACTATGTATATATTATTTTATGTTCATGTGCACATAGTGAGATGTAATTGTTCAGCAGGGAATGTTCAGTCAGAATAATTTGGCTATGAATACTACAGGGCTGTCACCAAACACTGTGTTACTTGAGTATCCAGGTGTAGCATTGCTGAACAAATGAAATATTTTCCATTTGACTACTTGGCTGAGTCATTAGTTTAGCTATAACCCTGTATTGTGATGCTGTAATTAAGCAACATGTCTGTGCAAATTGAACTATTTCAGATGCAGGGGATGAAGGAAAAAATATATCAGCTACTCAACCAGTCCTAAAGTGGAAGTGGCAGGACAAATTCTCTTCGAAAAGTAACTTAATCTGTGTGTGAAAGCAGATCCAATGTTTTAAAAATATTGAAGGCAAATATTCTTGTCTATGGTGGGAGGGGAGAAGAAAAGAACAGAAATAAAGCGAAAGAAAATAATTTTCCAATTTTCTCCCCTGGGTATGGGTTCACAGCCTCTGGTGGCCCAATGGTATTTTGTGCAAGTCTCTAATTTTTCTCTCCTGCTTCTTGTCGGATGGTTCCACCAATGCTGGTGCCTTCCAATACCTCACCAAGAAGCCATTCTTCACTGTGAGCCTAGACAGTGAGTGTTAGCAGGTTTTTCAACAGTGTAAAGCATCAGAGCCCAGCTCAACCTGATCTCACCTGACGTCCACACCCATGCCCTTACCAGTAAAGGTCTATGGACATAGTAATAGGAGCAGGATCCTCAGCTAATTTTTTTCCCCATCTTGGTTGAGCCAATTGTAGCACCTCTACTGACATCAGCCAAATCAGCTTGAGGTCTTCTGGTTTGTGTGGCTCTGTTCTACAAGAAGCAGTGCCTTTACTCAGTAACTATCTGAGAGCTTTTTCTTTATCAAGATAAGAGAGCTGTTCTGTCTTAAGTTCTGGTGTAAAACAAAGTCTGGAAAATTAAACTGAATAAAAGGCAAAAAACCCATTTGTTTCACAGTGAAAGATGTTAGGCCAATTGGAAACATTCAGGAATATGAGGGTATAATTTGCAAGGATAGACTCCTAACAAGAATCATCCCTCGGCAGGAGTATGGATCAGACAATTAGGTGTGGAGTTCAGCGTGTCTAATCAGGGATGGGTTAAGGCTGCCTCGGGCCCCAGGCAGTACGCTGGCCATGGGCCCCCTACTCCCATTCATATCCTACAGTAAATTACATTAGTGAGCTAAGTCACAGGGCACTATACTGAGTATGCATCAGGTCAAGGTCAGGTCAGGTCTACATCTCAGGTTATGTTCTTCCCATTGTTACTATGTTGATACGCATTTAATATTTTATTATGTTTCCAAACAATCAAACCGATACCTTGATGAAATCCTGCATAAACAGCAAACAACAACGTTTTAATTTTTAAAATCCTTACATTTTGAAACAAAATCGACAATGGCAACAATTTAGAACAAGACAGCGCAATTTCTTTGGAAGACCATCATTTGTCATTTGTGTTCCATTTTTTCCACAGAGGCAACTACAAGTATAACATTACATTGGTCTTTACCTAGATTTTTGTCGGCTAAACTTGTTAATGATTTTCGAGAAGTCAAGTCCTCTCAGTACTTCGCTCTCGATGCTCATGATTGAAAGACTATTAAGTCGATCTTGTCCCATTCGGTTCCTGACCTCATCCATGATGCATTTTAGTTTCGAGAAGGACTGCTCACCACTGCAATTTGATACCATGAATGACAGATATATCTGAAGAGCTATTTCAGTGTTAGAAGACGTTTGGGTGAGGGCATGTGTATGGGGTAGGATCTTGGGTGCTTGGGCCGTAGGTGGTCTTGACTGCGCTAAAGAATCCACGCACGTTGTGGTTGTTGGCTAGTTGCTGGATCTCCTGCGCTTTCTCCACCCACCATCTGTTCTTTAGTTCGCGAGTTTTTTGTTGGACCTCGGCTTTCAGACATCCATAGAGCTGCTTTCTTGCTCTCAAGTTGTGTTGCTGTTTCCAGTTCAAGAATGCCTTGCGCTTATGGCTTGTTAGCTCCTGGATCTCCTGGTCGTTCTCGTCGAACCAGTCTTGATTTTTCCTGATCGAGTGACCGAGCGTCTTTTCACAGGTGCTAATTATGGAGACCTTGAGGGCAGACCAGGTGCTGTGGACACTCTGCGTCTCTGGATCACTGGGAGTCATCAGGTTGGTTGTGAGTCGCATAGTCCTTTCTTAGCAGGGTCTTTGAGTTCTCCAGTGTTAATTTTCCTGCGGTATCGTTTCTGTTGCTGCCACTGTTTTGGGGCTACATTGATGGAGATGACAGAGCGGATTAGGCGGTGGTCCATCCAGCAGTTGTCAGCTCCTGTCATGGCACGGATGATGCGGACGTCTTTGCGGTCCCTTGCTTGGACGATGACATAGTCTAGCAGCTGCCAACGCTTGGAGTGAAAGTGTTGCCATGAAGCCTTACACTTGTCTCTCTGACAGAACAAGGTGTTGGTTATGATAAGACCATGTTCTAAGTATTTCATCAGGAGGAGGTACCGTTGGAATTGGATTTCCCTACCCACTCTCTGCCGATCACACCTCCCCAGAGGTCTGTGTCCTTTCCAACTCTGGCATTAAAGTCACCAAGGAGGATCAGCTTGTCGCCAGTTGAGACTTGGGACAGGGATTGTTCAAGGCTGAAGTAGAATTCCTCTTTGGTCTCATCTGTAGCTTCCAGTGTTGCGGTGTATGTGCTGAAGACCGTAGCACACTGCTTCCGGGTTAGGCTGATCCAAAGAGTCATGAGATGTTCGTTTATCCCACAAGGGGAGTCTCTGAGATACCCAACTAACTTATTTTTTATGGCAAAGCCTATCCCATGGAGGTTTACCTTCTGGTTTAACTTTCCAGAAGAAGGTGTAACCACTAGCTTGTTCCTTGAGCTGGCCTTCCCCTGCCCACCGAGTCTCACTTAGGGCAGCGATGTCTATGTCAAATCATCTGAGCTTCCGGGCAACAAAAGCAGTACAACGTTCTGGTCTGTTGCTGTTGGGGTTGTCTATGAGGTCCTGATTTCCAGGTCCCAAACTTCATTTTAAAGGGTGTAAGATGCCTCTGTGTGAATTCTTTTATAGTGGAGTGGCTGTTGCACACCAGCTACCACACGGGCTTGGCAGAGCAAAGTTCTGGTCCAATGACAAAGGGATCCAAGATGATTGGAGACCAGGCTGTACTATATTGGCCTAGTATACACACACAAACACACTCCTACTGTCTTCCTCCCTCCTTCCCACAGGTCCTCTCTCCCTGAGTTTCATAGGCTGCAGTATAGTCCTCCCCACCTTGCTGTTGGCCCGCATTGTACCTTTCCTGGGCCCCGACCCTGCTGCTGGTGCATGCTGAGCAACTTCTGGGCCTCAACCTCACTGCTGGGCTCGTCCTTGCTCCTGGGTCCTGAACTCGCTCCTGGGTCCCGACCTTGCTCCTGGGCCCTGACTAGATGGAATCCCCTCCGAGGCACTAAAGCATGGTGGAGAAGTACTATTGCCGTGAATACATGAACTCATTTCTCTTATTTGGAAGGAGGAGAGCATTTCAGGGGATCTCAGAGATGCCATAATCATGACCATCTTCAAGAAAGGTGACAAGTCCGATTGCACTAATTTCAGAAGAGTTTCCCTGTGGTCTGCCACAGAGAAAGTCATCACAAGAATCCTCCTCAATCGCCTTCTCCCAATGGCTGAAGAGCTCCTCCCAGAGTTACAATGTGACTTCCACCCACAAAGGACATGATCTTCACTGCCCGTCAAATTCAAGCGAGATGCAGGCAGCAGCACCAACCTCTGTACATGGACTTCTTTGACCTCACAGAGGCCTTCGACATTATCAACCGTGAGGGATTATGGAGTGTCCTCCTCAAATTCGGCTGCCCTCAAATGTTTGTCACCATCCTTCGCCTGCTTCACAATGATATGCAAGCCGTGATCCTGACCAACGGATCCATCACAGTCCCAATTCACGTATGGACCAGGATCAAGCAGGCTGTGTCATCGCACCAACGCTCTTCTCGATCTTCCTTGCTGCAATGCTCCATCTCACACTCAGTAAGTTCCCCGCTGGAGTGGAGCTAATCTACAGAACAAACGGGAACCTGTTCAACATCTGCCGCCTCCAGTCCAGATCCAAGGTCATCCCATCCTCTGTCATTGAATTACAGTATTCAGACAACGCTTGCGTCTGCGCACACTCGGAGTTCGAACTCCAAACCATCGTCAACACCTTCACCGAAGCGTACGAGAGCATGAGTCTTACACTAAACATCCGTAAGACAAAGGTCCTCCACCAACCTACCCCCGCCACACAGTGCTGTCCCTTGATTATCAAGAGCCACGACGAGGCCTGGGACAACACGGACCATTTTCCATACCTCGGGAGCCTACTGTCAACAAGGGCAGATGTCGATGACGAAGTCCAACACCGCCTTCAGTGTGCCAGTGAGCCTTCGGTCGCCTAAGGAAGAAAGTGTTTGAAGACCAGGACCTCAAATCCAGCACCAAGCTCATGGTCTACAGAGCAGTAGTGATACCCGCTCTCCTATATGCTTCCAAGACATGGGGCTAGAACCGTCACTTTTTTTGCATGCTTAACACCCACTAAACACCCATTTTACTGCTGAAATGACGTATAATGCCCATATATCACCCATTTTGTGCCAAAATGGAAACTGGCGCCCATTTTTAGGAAACTTATCGCCAAGTGTTACTCTCCCCATGGGCAGAATCTTCAGAATGAGCAAAATCAACGGCCATAATATTGTCCAGCTTTACTTTCTGCACTGATTTAACGGCGAGATTCAATATTAACGCCTGCCCACATTTTTTTGTCGTAAATAGCATATTTACCAAAACTAGTGGCCTTGAGATTGGCCAGCATCAATTTCACCACCTCGCACACATATCGCCCACAAAATCGCTCAGCCAAAAAAACACCCACAAAAAATGGAACTATTCTGAATGAACGCCAGCGGTGTGGATGGCATTTGTAAAATCTCATTCTTACGTGAGGAGTTGATATCGGAATAATTTGCCTGAAAGAGCGTTGATGTGAGTGACAACGCTGACACACTGCTGTGTGTGTGCAGCTCAGACATCGATGGTGCCCATCACCTTGATGCCAGTTAAAATTTACGTTGATTGATCTTAAGTTGCATTTAACCCTTTCATGTTAAGGAATCACCAGTATGTAACGGTACAACTATCTGAGACAATGCGCAACAAGGTTATTTTCAATAACAAAAATTTTATACCAACATTGGTCTGAAATCATAAGTATCACAGGCAATAACACCTAACCCTCGCCTACGCCCCACTTTTTCCACCATTGACATAAATCACATGTTCAACATGTCCAGCAACACAGAATACAAAGGCAAAGCAGGAGCGTGGTCCCCAGCCCCCATACATTGCAACAAATTGCATACACCCAGATGGAGATATAACACAGCCATCACCTGTGGATATGCATCTCACTTTCCTTTCCCCCTCCCCTTCTTCTTCCCAGCGCTACCCCTTCCCCTCCTCGCTCTACTGGGCCTGGCCGAGGAGCTCCTCAGGCTGTGCCTCATTGGGGGGGATGAAGGCAGATCCGGTCATTGCACGGGTACAGGAGTGGGGGGTGCCGAGGGGGCAACATTCTCTGATGCAGAAGCAGGATCTTGGTCCTTGATCTCATCTGTCGTTCGCAGTGGTGGTGCAGAGCCTAGGGATGGAGTGCCGTGCTTGGGGACCACTGGGAGGCCTGTGGCAGCAGTGATCCTGACTATCGCATCCAGGGACGCCGCCATCCGTGGAATGTACTTGGTCATGCTGCCGAAGATGATGGCCGGCTGTCGGGATATGCCCCCCAATACTTCGATGAGCTGGTCGCCAATGTCTACAGTCCTCCTGGATAACTGTACCATCTCTCCGCTGTCATGTGGCGCTCGTGGAACAGACCTGCCGCGTCCATGAGGCCTCCATGGGGTCGGCGCTGTCCTGGGGACAAATGGCGTGCCTTGTGGCGAGGTGCTTGGGCCCAGTACCTCCAGAGTGGAGGCGGGAATGACTGGAGGAGCACTAGATGACCTTGGGGTGGAATGGCTTCTGGAGCGTGGCGATGCAGGTTCCTCGAAATCCGTGGAGAACAGACCCAGCGGATTGACGGGCGAGAATCGGATCTCCTCAGCACCAGATGTAGTAGGATTGTCCGCCGAATCCTGCCCCGCGCCCCCATCTTCCGGCCTCTGTGGTCTTGCCTTGGAATGCATTGCTGGCTGAGCTGCAAAACACAAATGAGGTTATTAGAGGAGAAGGGGGTGCTAGGGTCACAAGGTGAGTCCAGCGCTACACACAGCATATGCACGACAAAAGCACCACCGCTATCAAAATCATCGCAGGCATCACATTTCATGACCATCAACACATTTGCATTGCAATGATTTTCATTAGGTCATCATTATTTCTATGACAATTTTAGAAATCGTCTATCATATATGATTGTTCGGATATGAGTGGGTGTGGCATCGATTGACTTTACATCACACAATGGTATAAGCTTTACTCACGTGGCATCACTTCAGGGTCTGCAGATGCGTCCGTGGCTGTCTGGGGGTGCTTCCCCACGAGTGCTAGCACACTGTCCTCCATCTCAGTGATGTCGCTGGGGACTGGTGGCCCCCCCCACCCGTTTGCCTCTGCATGGACCTCATCGTCGATAGCTTCTTCTGTAAAAGTAACAGGACGACATAGCATGATATAATTGCTAGGTACTGTCACAGACACTGATACAACATGTAACCGACAAATGTAATCATGATTAATATGATAATTATCATTCTTTACCTAAAGACGTACACCGCGACTGCAGGCTTTGAGTAAAACATTCCAGTTAAAAGTAAAGACCTCACATCTGATGATAGTCACTCATGCCTGTTACAAATCAAATTATATAAATACATAAGTACATGTAAATCAATGTAATACTTACTCTTGCAGATCCCACAAGGTCGTTCCATCGTTTGCGGCATTGGTTTCCCTCACGCACCTCGTTGGTCGCCGACGAGACCACCTCTGCTATCTCGGTCCATATCTTCTGGTATGCCTTTGGGGTGGGCTTCCCACACCCTCACTGTGTCAAATCACCCCAGCATAACTCGACCTCCTGCAGAAGGAAGGCATTTGCCTCGTCCGTGAACCTCCTTCCTCTTTTGCGCCCTCCAATGTGCTCCTCTCCCAGCTCACTGCTCTCTCCAGCATCAGCCTCCACAGTGTGCTGTGATGCCTCCTCTTCTCTCTCCATTATAGGCCAAATTCAGTCAAATATGTGGCTGGTAATACCTACTTTTTGTTTGCTTACTTGCTGTGAAGCTCTAAAGTCTCCCTCCTTCCTCCCAAAGCAACCACACCACGCCCAGCCACGCCTTCAGTCCCTCTGAGCTCCCTCTCTCTCTGTTTCCTCTTCTGCGCATGTCATAATGACACTTGACCTCCTGAATCGTGGGAATCGAGCGTTGCCATGCCGTTGCTAAGGACGGCCACACTTTACGGCAGAAGGTGAAAAAAATATAACGCTAGCACCCATCTTATATCGCTCGCAGTAATGCCCATTTTCAAAAGTGGAAACTAGGTGGTTTGAGAATGGGCGAGAAGCCGGTGATCTGAAAACTCTTTTTTAATGCCCACACTGGAAATATCGCCTATTTTTGGGCAATATCCACAAGAGTGGAAGTTTTAGACCATGGACTATGTCAGCGGGTATCTCAAATACTGGAGAAGTACCACCAACGCTGCCTCCGCAAGATCCTGCGAATCCATTGGCAGGATAGGCGCACCAACATCAGTGTTCTCGCTCAGGCCAACATCCCCTGCATCGAAGCATTGCCAAGCTAGATCAGCTCTGATGGATGAGCCACATCGTCCGCATGACTGATACGAGACTCCCAAAACAAGTGCTCTACTCGGAACTCCGACACGGCAAACAAGCCCCAGGTGGGCAGAGAAAACACTTCAAGGGCACCCTCAAAGCTTCCTTGAAAAAGTGCAACATCCCCACCGACACCTGGGAATCCCAGGCCCAAGACTGCTCAAAGTGGAGGATAAGCATCTGGGAAAGCGCCGAACACCTCGAGTCTCTTCGCCGGGAGCAAGCGGAAGCCAAGCGCAAACAGCGGGAGGATAGTGCGACAACCGAAGCACCCCACCCACCCATCCCTCCAACCACTGTCTGCCCTACCTGTGACAGAGACTATAGGTCCCACATTGGACTTACCTGAGAGCTTATTTTTAGTGTGGAAGCAAGTCATCCTCGACACCGAGGGACTGCCTAAGAAGAAGAACTTTCTCAGCTCTGCTAACATTTGTTTGTTTGACACAAATTGAGGTTTGAAACTCTGTTGAGGATACCACCAAGCGAGAAAACTGGATGAATTCACTTTCAATCATAGGTTCCAGATCTTTGGGATCGTAGCGGGAAAGATTTGCTGCAGCTTGCTTGATCTCATGAGTTGCGAGCGGCTAGCTTGGACAGGAATCCAAACTTACAGTTGATTTCCTTGTATGATCAAGGTGGTGTTTCAAGGTACTGATTAGTTGATCAATAATGCCAAGGAACACTTCAGTTTTGAATTTCTCCTTGGGTGACAGCACAGTGTTTTCAGCATCTCCATCGCCATAGTGGCGGTTGCGTAGCCGGACGCACTTCTGAGCTGAATTGTACTTGTTGTGGCCACACAGTTTAATCCCTAGGTCTTTGAAGTCCTCAAACTCTGTCCGCTGGGTCTTGACAACATCGACAAGGGACTCGAGTAAGGACACCATGGCATTCAGATTCAAGCCGGTCTCTTGAAACGAGAGATTGGTCAGGTAAAAGCACTTCAAGACTGTGTTCCAAATAACAATGAGAATAGCTGAATCGAGTTCGCCCAGTTTGTCAAGGATCAGCTGAGCTTCATTTCGGCATTTAACTTTCTGTTCCATGTCAGTTGCCAGGGATTCCAACAATTTGCATATAGGAGTGTAACCTTTGAGCAGGGCTGACACTGCTTCATACCTTGCTGACCATAGAAAGCTGTTTGACGACAGACAGCCCTAAAGGCTTTAGCTTTTCATAAATCAATTACCAGTGATACGTTGATGCAGAGAGAAAAGTGTTGTACGCTGTCAGAAAATGTGACGATCACTGGGCTGCATTCGGCACTATTTTTCCAAACAAGGTTGAGTGAGTGTGCTGCACATGGTATAAACATCGCATATGGGCATTGCTCTTTGATGATATATTTCCCACTCATATATGCAGCATTATCATAAGATTGTCTGCGACAATTTTGTATATTGATCCCGTTCTCATCCAGAAAGGTCAATATTATTTCTGCTATTTCTTGTCCAGTATGACCGATTATCGGCAAGAACTTTAGGAACCTTTCCTCAGGATCAGTTGGTAGAACATAGCAGACGACAAATGTCAGCTGATCTGAGTGTGTGACATCTGGCATTGAATCAACAGATATTGAATGTCACTGATTTCAATTCCCGGATAATTGCCACCCATCAGACTAATCAGCTCTTCACAGTGATGGAAGACAAGTATGAAGTATGTCCCTTGCCTTTGTTGGCGAACCGCTTGATGTGTTCAGCAAGAAATGCATCGTAGTTTGCAAAAGACTCCAACACACCCAGATAATTCCCATTACTTGGAGAACCAAGGATTCTTCTCTGCGTCGCAATGAATCACCTCATTCACAGAGAAACGTTATCACACAGACAGCCCGCTCTAGTTTGCACCAGTACTGCTGTTCATTTTCAAACTGGAAGACAGTATGACCATCCACATTGTTATGTATGTAAACCTGTAAATACCATGTCTAACCACCACTGGGTTTATCCCCTGGAGTCCCAAGGGATCCCACAATCCCTTGGGAGCACCTGTATATCAGGAGGCCTCTCAGGCTGGAGAGGCACTCTGAGATCTGCAATAAAGGACTACGGTCACACCTTACTTTGAGCTTTCAGCATCTAGTCTGACTCTTTATTCAAGGTATAACACACACAACCAGTGCCTTCTTGTCTAGTGCACATTACTACCATGCTATGGTGGTGGCTGTTTTCGTGAGATTAAATTCTCTCATCTCCATGCTTCCAGTCATTAAACCCATGAGTAAAGTGGTTACTTGTTTGGGCTGTGACCTTGCAAGCAAAGCAGTATACTCTACCGTTTACTCTGCGCAAAAGCTTATAAATACCTGCAGACCTGACTAATATGCTCCAGTCAATGGCAATTAGGAAAATGAGTGATGCAGTGCAAATAAGTCAATGATTATTCCAAACATTCAACAAGGGACAGATCTCAACTGAAAACAAAACAACATTCGTTGATGTATCCAAACTGCAATTTAATTAATGATTATATTAACTACTGGAGGTCCAAGCTCAAGGCCCTCAAAGCATATTAAATAAGAAAGAAAGAAGCTTATAATTACACAGGGCTTTATCATGTACTTGCACAATGCACTTTAGAACTGGATTACTGTTGTGTAGGCAAACATGAACAAAAGATTGCACTGGAGAAAATAATACATGAAGGTATATAAAACTAGTTGATCCAAGCCACTAACACTATTTCCCTAATCACCTAATAGGCAAAGGCATGATCTGGTGTAGAACTAAACAATACAGACCAAAAAGTCCCAAGCTTGAACACTGGTCTCTGCTGAGTTGGTTGATTGACACTGGTGAAGCAGTTAAGTGCTACAACTAGCCTCCGTGCTCCTTAGTTAGAACAGCAAAAATTCAGCTAATATTCCTGCTCCTGAATGGTATCCGGTAAACCTCGACTGCAAAGTGTACACACACGGACAATCGGTGAGAATAGGATTGAGCTCAGCTAGTAGTGTTCAAGGTCGAACAACATGCCAATACCTATTGACTATGCTCACATATTAAGATCACTGCTTGTCTGAGATACCAGAGAGTATCTGTTAGAAATATATTCCAACATCATTTGACATCTGCAGGAAAATAGGGGTGAAAAAAAACTTGACACTTCATAGTAACTGATGGGAACTTATTGAACAGAGCACAGATAAAGAAATCTCTTGCATTATCAACAACAATGTCTGAGGGGAGGCATCAAGCCAACTCTTCACTTTCCCAGAGACCTTCACCTGCTGTATCTCAATCTTCCAATATGATGAAAAAGGTTAAGCTTTGAGTATCAGCTTCCAAATGTCAGACCGAGGATAATTGAAGAATAGATTTTAATTTAATAGACCTGATATTACTAATCTGTGATGATGTTTATTTTATAGAACCGTGGTTTAAAAGATCGACATTTTTTCGGAGACAGCGAGATGAAAAAGGATGTTTCACAAACCTTGTATAGTTTCTTTTTGGAGCTTATATATAGCAAGATTCTCAGGATTGACAAGGAGACCTATTTTTTCTACCAACAATCTCAAGAAATGACACAATTTGAAAGTGTTCTTGAATACATAGTTGGCATTGCAGACAAGTGGTACACATTTACTGGCAATATCTTCCACTTCCACTCTCTGGTCTCTGATATCACCTATTACTATGGCGAATAACAATGAGCATTGTCTCCATCATGGACAAGACCATCTCTGATCACTTCCTTGTATCCTTTACCATTCACTTCCGAATACTCCGTCCAAACTTGCTTTCTTTGCATGCATCCCTGGAAAAAAACTCTTCACCAAGTTACTTATAATTGCACATACAAACTCCCAACACTCTAGTCTTTGGCCTTACGTTCATCGCATTACTTCTACAGCTGTTGATCTCGATCACTCCTCACCTCCACCTTTGATGTATTAGTCCCCAGTAAAACCCTTGCTCTCTCCCACCCATTTCAATGCTCTTCTTAACAACCTCACATCCTCCATAAACTTCAGCTCATCCAAAACTCCGCTGTCCATATCCTAACCCACACCATGTCCTGCTCACCCATCACCCTTGTGCTCGTTGTCCTACATTGGCTTCACCAAAGCCTCTGATTTAAAATTTTCATTCTCCTGTGCAAACCTCTTCATGCCTCGCCCCTCTATAACTTCCTCCAGCTCTACAGCCATCCAAGAACTCTTTGGCCTAGAAATCCAGCCCACCTCAGGCTTCACCATTCAGGCACACGGAATCTTCCCTGCGCCATCCGCACACCCAAAAATGGACAGCTCAAATTTCTAGGCCTGTGTTCCTCCAACTTTGGACTTTGCATATCCCCCACTCACTTTGTGACTGTGCCTTCAGTTGTCTCAGCCCTAAGACCTGGAACTCATTCCATAACTATCTCCTCCTCTCTCCTCCTTTAAGACCCTTCTTAAAACCTATCTCTTTGGCCAAGCTTTCAGTTATTTCCCGTAATATTGTCACTCCTGTGAAGTGCCTTAGGTTGTTTTCCTTTGCTAAAGTCATTATATAAATGCAAGTTGTTGTTCTTGCTCTTTTGTATTTAGTGCATCAATAAGAAAATACCCAGAAGTTCCAGCAACCAGCTTCTCAAAAGTAAGTTTTTTTTCTTCTTTGATTGGAAATATACCTAGAAATAGAGACAGATCTCGACCTTAACTACTGCTTTCATCCCAGGCCAGACTATTGTCCTTTGCAGAATGTAAAAAAAAACATTATGCTTAACAAAGAACTCTGACTGCCCAACAGAAGCAGTAAACCAGGCAATTGTTAATATGAATCAAGGAGGGTGAAAGTGATGATTTGATGTTCAATTAATTTTACCATGCTGATTATAAGTAAATTGCAAAATGAATGTCCTCTTGAGTAGTCATTGTCAAATAAAGTTAGATGAGTTAAGTGAGTTTAGTAAATACTTAAACCAATCTGTTGTGCAAGTCATTATGGTTTGTCCTACATTGGGTGATTCTAACTAATTCAGCAAAAAGGATTAATCAGGAGAAAAAAAGTTTGCAAAAGTATATCCATGCGTTAAAGATTTTCCATTAAAACATTATGGCTCGGATTTTGCTTTGGGAGTAACGGTGAGACTAACAGCGCATACTGTTATTAGAGAGTAAATCGGACTTCTGGAGTACGCATATGCGCAGTTAAACGTGGAAATCCAGAAATTGCATTCAAAGTTACCGTTCTCCTCCACAGGCTGCACTATAACAGAAATTTGTTGATTGACTCAGCATTGAAAGCAATGTAAGGGTGTGAAGTTGTGGTACTTATCCTCTAGTTACGCACGGCAGAAAAGGTTAAGGCTGGTGCATTCAGGTGTAATTGAATTTTTAACAGTGTGTTTAGTCATAATTGTTGTAAAACAATCTCTCTGGCTCGGAAAATTTTATTTTACAAGTGTGGAGGCTCATTCCTGAAGAACTTAATTAGTATTGGAGATTTTTTTTTAAGTAAAGTTTTTTTTACATTTTCTGTCTGTCTCTTTTATCTCTTTCTCTTAATCATATAATTCTTTCCCAATCTTTATTTCACTTTCTGTACATGATTTAAATCTAATTTATAATTCCTGGTTTATACTTCCTGGTTTAGACACTGCATACCTCAGTGAGGATTCTTTAATTTGATTGGATGAAGAGCCTTGCTGCTCACACCTGCCACAGATCCCCTGGAGAGGGTGTCACGCTGGTTCAGATGCCCGATGACAGCAAGTCTGTGATCAAAAGCCCATGAGAAACGCTGTGGGCAGCTATCAGCATAGTGAACAGTGAGTGCTGTTCCTTCGTCGCTGACCTTGTTTGAAGTGTTAGGTTGCATGTCTACCTGTACTCTAATTTTGTAATAACGCATGGAGGTATACACATCTGTACTGGGCACCTTCACGAGAGCTCTTCAAGTATTCTAGCCAAACAGTTCTGGTATGTACATTAGCAGAAGTCAAAAGAAAGCACTGTCAATAAAGTGCTAAGAAGCTTTGTGTGCCAATATAACATTTTGAAAAATTGCTTGAGCATATTGTTTCAAATTGGGTAACAGTGAATAATAATAGGTATAATTTTATAACAAGGGCCCAGAAATTGCGGTCGGAGGCTTCCCGCGGGTGATGCCTCCGACCTGAAAAATTTCTATGAATTTACTTGGTGGTCCCGGAGGTATGAAGAATTGTGGTCCTAGAAGCCCACGTATCCCAGGCAGGTAAGCGCTTTGTACATTTTCCTGGGATCACGTGGGCTGGCCCAACCAATCAAAATAGGGGGATCCCCATTCATGCTTGTGGTGAGTTCTGTACATATGGAACTTACTATAAGTATGAATGGGGATACTCCAAAAACACACAAGCACTTAAAATATTTTTTAAAAGACCATCACATATTTAAAATGAATGAAATTGAAACGTAATTAATTATTTGAAACAAAAGTTTAATTTTTTGAAAAATAAATATATATTTTAAAGGGTCTAAAAATAAACTTACCTTAATATGCTACATTTTTTAATTGTTCTTTATAAAGCAATGAATGAGAGCCATTGCATCTTGACAGACAAAAGGCATGAACTCATAGTCCTATCGCGCACTTCCAAGTCATCATCATCATAGGCAGTCCCTCGGAATCGAGGAAGACTTGCTTCCACTCTTAGCATAAGTTCTTAGATGGCTGTACAGTCCAATATGAGAACCACAGTCTCTGTCACAGGTGGGTCAGATAGTCGTTGAGGGAAAGGGTGGGCAGGGAGTCTGGTTTGCCGCACGCTCGTTCCACTGCCTGCGCTTGATTTCTGCATGCTCTCGGTGACGGTACTCGAGGAGCTCAGCGCCCTCCCGAATGCACTTCCTCCACTTGGGGTGGTCTATGGCCAGGGACTCCCAGGTGTCAGTGGGGCTGTCGCACTTTATCAGGGAGGCTTTGAAGGTGTCCTTGTAACGTTTCCTCTGCCTGCCTTTGGCTCGTTTGCCGTGGACGAGTTCCGAGTAGAGCGCTTGCTTTGGGAGTCTCGTGTCTGGCATGTGAACTATGTGGCCTGACCAGCGGAGCTGATCAAGTATGGTCAGTGCTTCGATGCTAGGGATGTTGGCCTGGACGAGGACGCTAATGTTTGTGCATCTGTCCTCCCAGGGGATTTGCAAGATCTTGTGGAGATATCGCTGGTGGTATTTCTCCAGAGACCTGAGGTGCCTACTGCACATGGTCCATGTTTCTGAGCCATACAGGAGGGCGGGTATTACTACGGCCCTGTAGACCATGAGCTTGGTGACAGTTTTGAGGAACTGGTCTTCAAACACTCTTTTCCTCAGGCGGCCGAAGGCTGCACTAGCGCACTGGAAGCAGTGTTGGATCTCGTCGTCAATGCCTGCTCTTGTTGGTAGGAGGCTCCCGAGATATGGGAAGTGGTCCACGTTGTCCAGGGCCACGTTGTGGATCTTGATGTCTGCGGGGCAGTGCTGTGCGGCGAAGGCAGGGTTGTGGAGGACCTTTGCCTTACTAATGTCTAGAGTAAGGCCCATGCTTTCATATGGTAAATACGTCGACTAGGTCCTGGAGTTCAGCCTCTTTGTGTGCACAGGCGCAGGCGTCGTCCGCGTACTGTAGCTCGACGACAGAGGTTGGAGTGGTCTTGGACCTGGTCTGGAGACGGCGAAGGTTGAACAGTTTCCCACTGGTTCTGTAGTTTAGTTCCACTCCAGCGGGGAGCTTATCAACACTTCCAAGTACCAGACTGCTGACTACCATAAACCAAAGTAGTGGCGAAGATATGGGCTGAAGAACAGTAAGTGCAGCAGGAAGTGAAGAAAATTACATAGTTGCAAAAAATGTAGCAAATATTTAAAAAAATATGCTTTGCTATATACTTGTTAGCATCAGATATATATCTTGTATCAGTTAACCATGGTGAACTAAGTGGAGTAACTTTGAGTGCTTACGCTTCACTTCTGTGCATGTAATGCCACCTGGAGGCTATACTATGCAGTCACAAGTAATATAAAAAATAGAGTTAACTCCATTATATGTAATTAACAAATAATTCTATTAATTAAATATAAACTGAAAATCCTAACTCAATTTCTATTGTACAGCAATATTTGTCTTAACCTAATTTTTTAGCTACAAGTTTCTGTTTGTGAATATTTTGGTCTGGAAAACAATTTAAACATCCTTCCTCGTTTTCTCCTTGCCTTTCATGAAGATGACACTAAAGTTACCCTCAGTGCTGGGGCAATATTCTATGGATGCCGACAGCCTTCTGCTACTTTGCCAGGTGATCACTCTTAATGTACAAACCCAGTCACCGTGTACCAACAAGTTGTTTGACAATGGAGAGCATTGCAGCCAAACTAAATCCTGTCTTCACCTGGCATCCACACATGCACTTTCCAACAGAGCCTCCTGGAAAGTGATTAGGAGTGGGAATCTTGGTTGATGTTTCTCACATTATTTTAGTGATTCTGAGATCCTGATACTTAGAAATTAGTCCATTTTGGTGTTTTTCTCCACGTGAGCAAATGTCCTAATTCCAAGGCCCCGTTCTGTTCCAATATCATTTATTCCCATTTCATCTAGATATTTCATTTTTAATTAAAGATTCTCAAATTTGCCCTTATTTAAACTAAGTGGTCTGTAATTACTTGGGATGGTTCTGTCTCCCTTTTTTTGAAAATGGGTATTACATTGGTCACTCTCCAATCCTCCGGCATGCAGTCGCTCTCAATAGAAACCTGAAATATAACTTTGAGGGCCTCTGCTTTCCCCATTTCCCTCAAGATCCTTGGATATCTCCCATCAGGTACTGGCATTTTGTCACCCTTTAGCTTAACTAACTTCTCTAATACTTTCCCTTTATTTATTATCCCAGCTTGATTTGAACCATTTTAGGGTTTTCTCCTCCCCATTATCCTTCTATTTTGTAACCAAGGAAGAAAAGTACTTGCTAAGCAGCCCTGCCAATGTCTGTTTATCCTGTAACTCCCCATCTTCTCCTCTCACGGGTCCCACTCCACATTTAATAATATTCTCTTTACTAACATAGTTTACTGTTCCTTTTAATATTTCATGAGATTCTCTCCTCATACTCCATCCATGATTTTGTTATTCCTTTCTTAACCTCTTTCCTTATTTCCTTGTATTGTCTCTTTACTTTATCTTACCTATAGGGCCTATAATAAAGAAAGACTTACATTTTATACAGCACCTTTCATGACCTCAGGATGTCCCAAAGCCTTTACAGCCAATGAAGTGCTTTTGATGTGTAGTCACTGTTGTAAAATAGGAATATGATCTTGGCCTAGAAATTAACCCACTTACCACTACGAGTTTTCGCTGTGATCCAATCTAAAAATGGCGTCCTCCACTCTCGCACCCTTCTGTGGCGCGGGACTCAGCGGCCGTCATTTTGTTGAGAGCCTTAGTGCTGCTGATAGCAGTTCTGGCCCTGGAAATGTAAATTAACAGAGGGTGACGTTAGTTGGCATTCAACGGTGACTTAATGTCACCTCAGCAAACTTGGACCTTAGCGCTGCGCTCAGCGTTGTGTCCTAAACTTGCCATGAAAACCCAGCATGCAGCAGACTGACAGAGGTGCTATCAGCACCTCTTAAAGGGACACACACATCTTTCAGGTAAGTTTGCAATTAAGCTCTTGGACTGGATTGTTAAATTTTTTTATTGAAGTAGTGGCTTGGCGCAATACATGTTTAAAGTTTTTAAAGGGTGCCGTGAGTGCAGGAATTGCTGCTGGACGCTTGCAAAGCCCTGGATGGTAAAGGTAGGCCTCTGAGAAGTCAGCAAATGCTGGAAATACTCAACAGGTCAGGCAGCATCCGTGGAGCGAGAAACAGAGCTCACGTCTCAGGTCGAGATTCTGCATGACCTGCTGATCATTTCCAGCATTTTATGCTTTTATTTCAGATTTACAGCATCTGCTCGCAGAGTACAGAGAAAGACACAGAAGAGGAAGACACAGAAGGAAGGATGCATTCCAGACAGCCCCTTTCTTCTGACCGGGATATCCAGGATGGAATCATCAACCTGCAGTCCACGTGACCTCAACCCCAATTCCCCTTTCAACATTTGTCCCACACCTTATCTTCCCTCTGTTACTGACCATCACAATGTCCTCTTGGCCATAATCTGCAATAAAAGCTACCACAAAGAAAACTTTCCAATCCAACTTTATAGATCTATCCATCCAGTATGACATCAAGCAATCAATTCATCACCTGTATGCATTCCCTTAGTGACTGTCTTGTGTGTGCCTTTGCCTCTTCTATGATGTCATGCAGTGCTACCCCAGTGGTTGCAGCATGGCTGGTGGAAGGCTGCTGACTTTTAGTGGGGGACACTGCAAATCGCCTTGCAGGACGACCTCGAGGAGCTGGTGGCTGGGAGTGTCAAATCGAGTGATGGTGTTTCTGGTTCTTCTTCTTCTTCACTCTCCTTTGCCAACCACTAGCTGGGCAGACTGCATTTCTTGGGTCCTTGAAATGAGGAAACACAAGGATGAGTTGTAACAATCCATTTTTTTAAACTTTGATCTCTAACCATATTATAATATCAAGATGTTAGCCGTGGCTCAGTAGTAGCATTCTCACCTCTCAGCCAAAAGGTTGTGGATTCAAGCCCATCTCCAGAGATTTCAGCACCGAACCTAGGTGGACACTTTGCTGCAGGGTTCAGGGAGGTGCCATATTTTGGATGAGATGTTAAACTGAGGTCCTGTCTGCCCTTTCAGCTGGACATAAAAAATAACATGGCACTTTCCGAGGAACAATGTGCCCTCCTGTTGTGCTGGCCGACATTTATCCCTCAACCAACACCACTAAAACTGATTATCTGGTCAAAAGCAAAATACTGCAGATGTTGAAACCTGGAATAAAACAGAAAGTGCTGGAAATCAGATTATCTGGTCATTTATTTTATTGTTGTTTATGGGATCTTGCTGTGCACAAATTGTCTGCTATGTTTCCCTACATTACAACAGTGACTACATTTCAGAAGTACTTAATTAGCTGTGAAGTGCTTTATGACATCCTTAGGACATGAAAGGCGTTATATTTGCAGATGACACTAAACTAGGTGGTGGTGTGAGCTGTGAGGAGGACGCTAAGAGGCTGCAGGGTGGCATGGACAGGTTAGGTGAGTGGGCAAATGCATGGCAGATGCAGTATAATGTGGATAAATGTGAGGTTATCCATTTTGGGGGAAAAAACGCGAAGGTAGAATATTATCTGGATGGCGGCAGATTAGGAAAAGGGGAGGTGCAATGAGACCTGGGTGTCATGGTTCATCTGTCACTGAAAGTGGGCATGCAGGTACAGCAGGCGGTGAAGAAGGCAAATGGTATGTTGGCCTTCATAGCTAGGGGATTTGAGTATAGGAGCAGAGAGGTCTTACTGCAGTTGTACAGGGCCTTACTGAGGCCTCACCTGGAATATTGTGTTCAGTTTTGGTCTCCTAATCTGAGGAAGGACGTTCTTGCTATTGAGGGAGTGCAGCGAAGGTTCACCAGACTGATTCCAGGGATGGCTGGGCTGTCATATGAGGAGAGACTGAATCAACTGGGCCTTTATTCACTGGAGTTTAGAAGGATGAGAGGGGATCTCATAGAAACGTATAAGATTCTGACGGGACTGGACAGGTTAGATGCGGGACGAATGTTCCCGATGTTGGGGAAGTCCAGAACCAGTGGACATAGTCTTAGGATATGTGGTAGGCCATTTAGGACTGAGATGAGGAGAAACTTCTTCACTCAGAGAGTTGTTAACCTATGGAATTCCCTGCCACAGAGAGTTGTTAATGCCAGTTCATTGGATATATTCAAGAGGGAGTTAGATATGGCCCTTACGGCTAAGGGTATCAAGGGGTATGGAGAGAAAGCAGGAAAGGGATACTGAGGGAATGATCAGCCATGATCTTATTAAATGGCGGTGCAGGCTCGAAGGGCTGAATGGCCTACTCCTGCACCTATTTTCTATGTTTCTATGTTTCTATATAAATACGTTATTTCTTTCAAATTAATTCTGTCTGAACTTCTGTCATCTCTACAACTTGTACTCCCTCCTTCACCAATATTGTCACTTTTCCTCCTTTCTTATCAATTTTTGTTCCTTCTAAAAATAACATAAACCACTTGTGTTTATTTTCCACTCCTGCCCAGTTTTCAGCCAAGTTTCTGTTAGTGCTATTAAATCTGTATCTTCCTGTGACGTAACTGCTTCTAATTCCCCCAGTTTATTTTCTGCACTTTGAGCAATGCAATAGATGCATTTTATAATTTTTTTTTGTATTTAACTCTACTGCTTCTTCTTGATTTTTTTGTCCACGATAACACCTCGTTCTTTTATCTCATTCATTTCCCTGCTTATCACTGGTCGATTTGATTTCCCTCCTCCATTCTCTTTATTTCTTCTGTGTGCATTCCTTTTGCTAAATTCTGTTTTTTTGACAGCTATTTCTACATTCTCTACTTGTTCTTTCCGGATGTAATTATTTCCCTTGCCCCTCATCCCCTAGTTTAAACGGGGGAGATTCTGCTCCTTAAAGCAACTCATTCTTTGGGTGAAAAATTAACATTACGGGAGCAATTTCTGGGAGCGATCTCTCATGTTTGATCTCCCCCAGAAGTACCATATTGGCAGCTAGTGACTTTCAAGTGTCCGGGTCACATGAAACAGGCATTAGCTCCTCGAATATGTTAATCAGAGAACTAATGCCTGTTTTAGGACCCCACTCTCCAAATTCAACATAAACTGGGTGGGGCATGCACCGTACATGCTCTGTTCAGTTTTTCCGTGTCTGCAGCACATTAAAGGAAGTGCTGGAGGCCGTCAACTACAAGGTTAGTAACTTTTTTTAACTTGCGTTTATTTGAAGCCACGAGAAGCGGGAGTTGCTCCTCCTGGCTCCACAATAGTACTGTGGATTGCTGCCGGTCTAGGGTATCCCCTGTCCCGTTCACCTTTTGCAGTCTGGCTGGGCGTTGGAGCCAGACAATTTTCCTGAGGCCCCGACCAGCGAGCATCAATCGGGACATCCGATTAGCATCCATTGCATGCCAGATTTATACAGAGGAGACCTGTAATATATTTGCTTCAAGGGTTCTTTGCTTAAGAATTCATAGCAACACATTGCTATTTAGAGCTGGTTGGTTTATTAGTAAAAGGTTTAACAATCACACCACACATTGCCAGTTCATCGACCAGGCTCACAACCACCTTGCCTCATTGTGGATCCCCAAACTCCACTGGCTGGGGTTTTATTGAGTCTTGTGAACATCACGTGACTGGCTAAAGTGCTCCCAACTCAACAGCTCTACAACTATTTTTGTAGAAAACAAATAATCAAATGCCCCTGATTAAAGGGGGGGGGGGGAGCGGGCACACTCCAAAAAACTTTTCAGGTGCCCCCTTGTTTTTTTTTGAGGGCACCAAAGGCTTCATCCCTGGGTGGGATCAACCCATCAACCTTTCGGTTAACAGCCGAACACGCTAACCAATTGCACCACAGAGGCTGACCTGTGAGCATACTCAGAGGTGCATACATTACAAGACCCAAGGCCCAATTTGCAGCAAGCCTTGAGCCAATGTCTTCAGGTGCTATGAAAAAGGGTGCAGGTGATGACATTCACTCTTTAAAAGGTAACAAAATTATAGGCTCAAATCTTGCTGTGCGCCAAATGAGCCATGTTGACAAATGATTAACTTATTTATTTTCCTATTTCTGTTGATTTGGAAAGCAATGTTAATAGGTAGTAATGATACTGTTTAGGGAATTAGTTTGGAAGTATTACTGAGTGAACTAATGGATGAGAGCTCAATTAGCAGTCGTACAAATAATCATTATCTCTGCAGTGCTTCCGTTCTAATTGTGCCTTGAGATTTAATTAACCTACACTATTGGATTCGGTAACTCGTCCATGCCAATTCTTCAACCACCCATGTGTAGACATTACATAATCAGAACCATGTGTATCACAAATCATCTTGCAGCATATGAAATATACCTCTTGCAGTGTATAGCATCAGAACAAAATTAAAGCACAAAGGCACCACATTGTGGCATGATGTAGGTACTACAGTTAATTTTTTAAAATTATGCTCACACAAAAAGCATGGATTTTACATCAAAATACACACTGATCATAGATGAAGTAGTGAAGTCATCTTCTTAGATTGTGACATGGATTTTATGCAGACAGGCTACACCAGCTGGAAATGTAAGAAAAGACAAGGTAACGTAAAAGTAAAATGTCACAGAACCAATTAAACACACTGTAGAGATTAATTTATCTCTAGTCTTTCAAATAATCAGGATCGCGTGCAGACCAATGTGCTGCGAATATTGCGTTTAATCAGAGTTCAAGTCAGAATATAACACATTGGTTATACAGTAAAAATATAGGACTGTGACAAGTAGCTGGTACCGAACCCGATTAAACAGATGGCTGGCGTGCACAAACAACTCATCTTCTTCCTCTCTCTTACTGAACTGTTAGACCGAAGTCAGCATTAGATTCACTCTCAGGAGTCCTTACTCCACCGTCTGTGTGAATGGCTTTTTCAGGTCTTTATTTTATTATCTTTTTAGGGCTGGACCTGGGATAGAATATGGACAGGATTATTTAACCTATAGAGGTTCCCTTTAAAACAAGGTGCCCAATGGCATGTTGAGTTCTTTGTTCAAATTTACAGATGAAAACCATCCCTCAAAGGGTCCTATATTTTCCCTCACATCAAGTCTGCACCGTCATTCAATATGATAATGGCTGATCCTCTATCTCAACACCTCTATCTCTATGTCAACATGTCTTTCTTGTTTATACATTTTGAAGGTCAATCCATCTGAATTCCTCTTATCTCCTCTGTCCTTGTCCTCCGGGTGCAGCCAGTGCATGTATCAGGCACAACCATGGCCATTTTAATCAGAAGCCCAAGCTAGAGCAGTCGACTCAACCAGTCGTTATCCAAATTATCTCCATTTAAT
The DNA here is from genome assembly GCF_044704955.1 of Pristiophorus japonicus. Taxonomy (NCBI): domain Eukaryota; kingdom Metazoa; phylum Chordata; class Chondrichthyes; family Pristiophoridae; genus Pristiophorus; species Pristiophorus japonicus. Next base: position 230,138,798 of record NC_091980.1, read on the forward strand.
CTAACAGACTGTTCCATCCTGTGATGATACAATAACTCCCATAAATTCCTTCTATTCTATGTCATACACTAATTAACTTCTACATATCATCGCAAGCAGTTCTGGTAAATGAACTCAAATTCCTACTGTAGCACTATAATATGGTTCTTAGTAATAATGGAAGAAACACAGGGAATGGGCCTCAGCTGGCCAAATTAAAGATACATTAACAAAGTCAAATTCTTAACTTACAAACAGCAGACAGCTAGACTGCAAGGCAAGGCCATAGGAGGCTGCCCCTCTGTGGTATGTTATTCAGCGATCCATCGAATCAATACAAGTCTGAAGAAACATTGGGCTAGAACCTCCACTTTTATGCTTATCGCCCAAAAATGGGCATTATTTCCGGCATGGGCGGTAAAAAAGGGTTTTCAGATCGCCGGCAACTCGCCCATCCTCAAAGCACCTTGTTATATATGTAAACTTGTATTTACTCTATACAGCCACCAGAGGGCTCATTCCTTGGAGTCCCAAGGGATCCCATAATCCCTTGGATGCACAGGTATGTAAGGAGTCCTCACAGATTGCAGAGGCACTCTGGAGACCTGCAATAAAAGACTAAGGTCACACATTACTTTGAGCTCACAGCGTTCAGTCTGACTCTTTCTCCATACATAACAACTGTCGATGAGATACAGATAGCGAACCCAAAGATGCAGAGAACAGTGGGCATCCTGGCGAAATCCTCAGAGGGAGATGATTGTGAAACTTTTGTGGAGCGACTCGACCAATACTTCGTGGCCAATGAGCTAGATGGGGAAGAGAACGCTGCAAAACGAAGGGCGATCCTCCTCACCATCTGTGAGGCACCAACGTGTGGCCTCATGAAAAATCTGCTCACTCCAGCGAAACCCACGGAGAAATCGTATGATGATTTGTGCATACTGGTCCGAGAGCATTTGAACCCGAAGGAAAGAGTTCTGATGGCGAGGTACCGATTCTACACCTACAAAAGGTCTGAAGGTCAGGAAGTGGCGAGTTATGTCGCCGAGCTAAGACACCTTGCAGGACATTGCGAATTTGAAAGACATTTGGAGCACATGCTCAGAGACTTTTTCATACTTGGTATTGGCCACAAAACCATATTTCGCAAATCTTTGACTGTAGAGACCCCAACCTTGAGTAAGGCCATAGCGATAGTCCAGGCGTTCATTGCCAACAGTGACAATACTAAGCAAATTTCTCAGCACACAAGTGCTGCTACAAGTACTGTGAATAAAGTGATGTTGTTTTCGAAGCGTAATGTACAGGGCAGGTCACACATGCCTGCAGCTGCATGTCCGCAGTTGTCTCGGAGTCCACCATCAAGGGTGATGAATGCAAGGCCATTAACACCCTGTTGGCGTTGCGGGGGTGATCATCGTTTCCATTCATGCTGATTCAAAGGGTACGTTTGCAAGGGCTGTGGAACAATGGGACACCTCCAACGTATGTGCAGGCAAGCTGCAAACCTTGCTTCACCTGCAAAACACCATGCTGCAGAGGAGGACAGATCCATGGAGGATCACGATGAACCAGAGCCTCAGACTGAAGAGGCAGAGGTACATGGGGTGCACACATTCACCATGAATTGTCCCCCGATAATGTTGAATGTTGAACTAAATGGACTCCCGGTGTCAATGGAGCTGGACACGGGCGCGAGCCAGTCCATCATGGGCAAAAAGACTTTCGAAAGATTGTGGTGCAACAAGGCATCAAGGCCAGTCTTAACTCCAGTTCGCATGAAACTAAGAACTTACACAAAAGAACTGATTCCTATAATCGGCAGTGCTACCGTAAAAATCTCTTACGATGGAGCGGTGCACAAGCTACCACTCTGGCTGGTACCAGGCGATGGTCTCACGCTGCTCGGCAGGAGCTGGCTGGGAAAGATACACTGGAACTAGGATGACGTCCGAGCGCTATCATCTGCTGACGACATTTCATGTGCCCAGGTTTAAAAAAAATTTCCTTTGCTATTTGAACCAAGCATCGGGAAATTCCAAGGAGCAAAAGTGCAGATCCACCTAATTCCGGGGGCGCGACCCATCCATCACAAGGCGAGAGCAGTACTGTACATGATGAGAGAAAGGGTAGAGATCGAGCTAGACCGGCTGCAACAAGAGGGCATCATTTCACCGATCGAGTTCAACGAGTGGGCCAGTCCTATTGTCCCAGTCCTCAAGGGAGACGGCACCTTCAGAATCTGTGGCGATTACAAAGTAATTATCAATCGTTTCTCCCTGCACCCACCACCAAAGGCCGACAACCTCTTTGCAACTCTGGCGGGAGGAAAGACGTTCACGAAGCTGGATCTGACTTCAGCCTACATAACACAGGAACTGGAGGAATCATCGAAGGCCCTCACCTGCATCAACACACACAAATGTCTTTTTATTTATAACAGATGCCCGTTTGGAATTCGATCATCGGCAGCGATATTCCGGAGAAACATGGAAAGCTTACTGAATTTGGTCCCACACACCGTGGTCTTCCAGGACGACATCTTGGTCACAGGTCGGAACACAGTCGAGCATCTGCAGAATCTGGAGGAGGTTCTTAGTCGACTAATTGCATGGGGCTCAGGTTAAAACGTTCGAAGTGGGTTTTCCTGGCGCCTGAAGTGGAGTTCTTGGGAAGGAGGATTGCGGCGGACGGCATCAGGCCCACCAACTCGAAGAAGGAGGCAATCGAGAATGCACCGAGGCCACAGAACGTGACGGAGCTGCAATCATTTCTAGGACTCCTGAACTACTTCGATAACTTCTTACCGGGTCTCAGCACACTGCTAGAACCACTGCATGTCTTACTACGAAAAGGGGACGAATGGGTTTGGGGCAAAAGCCAAGAAAATGTCTTTATAAAAGCGAGAAAATTGTTATGCTCAAACAAATTGCTTGTGTTGTATGATCCATGTAAGCGTTTGGTACTAGCATGTGATGCATCGTCATATGGCGTCAGGTGTGTATTGCAAGCAGCTAATGATTATGGGAAACTGCAACCGGTTGCTTATGCATCCAGGAGTCTGTCTAAGGCTGAGAGAGCTTACAGCATGATTGAGAAAGAAGCATTAGTGTGTGTCTATGGGCTAAAGAAAATGCATCAATACCTGTTTGGGCTAAAATTCGAATTGGAAACTGACCATAAGCCACTTATATCCCTGTTTTCCGAGAGTAAAGGGATAAATACCAACGCAGCGGCCCGCATCCAGAAATGGATGCTCACATTGTCCGCATACAACTACGCCATCCGCCACAGGCCAGGCACAAAAAACTGCGCCGATTCTCTCAGTAGGCTGCCATTGTGCACCACGGGGGTGGAAATGGCGCAGCCCGCAGATTTAGCCATTGTTATGGAAGCATTTGAGAGTGAACAGTTACCCGTCACTGCCCGGCAGATCAAAACCTGGACGAGCCAGGACTCCTTATTTTCCCAAGTCAAAAGCTGTGTGCTTCAAGGTAGCTGGTCCAGTGGCCCACTGGAAATGCAGGAAGAGATAAAGCCGTTCAAGCGGCGCAAAGATGAAATGGCTATACAGGCAGACTGCCTTCTGTGGGGCAATCGAGTAGTGGTTCCCAAGAAGAGCAGAGACACCCTCATCAATGACTTCCACAGAACCCACCCAGGCATCGTAATGATGAAAGTGATAGCCAGATCCCACCTGTGGTGGCCCGGTATCGATTCGGACTTAGAGTCCTGCTTTCACAGATGTAATACATGCTCGCAGTTAAGCAATGTACCCAGGAAGGCGCCGCTAAGTTTATGGTCTTGGCACTCCAAACCGTGGTCCAGGGTACACTTCGACTATGCAGGCCCATTCTTGGATAAAATGTTCCTTGTGGTTGTAGACTCACACTCCAATTGAATGTGAGATAATGTCGGCTAGCACGTCTGCTGCCATTACTGAAAGCCTGCGGGCCATGTTTGCCACACACGGCCTACCCGATGTCCTGGTGAGCGACAACCGGCCATGTTTTACCAGTGCTGAGTTCAAAGAATTCATGACCCCGTAACGGGATCAAACATGTCACATCTGCCCTGTTTAAACCAGCGTCCAATGGTCAGGCAGAGAGAGCAGTGCAAACCATCAAGCAAGGCTTGAAGAGAGTAACTGAAGTCTCACTGCAGACCGGCCTATCCTGAGTCCGGCTTATCTACCGCACGAGACCCCACTCGCTCACTGGGATCCCACCTGCTGAACTGCTCATGAAAAGAGCACTTAAGACAAGGCTCTCGTCAGTTCACCCTGATCTACATGAACAGGTAGAGAGCAGGCGGCTTCAACAATGTACATACCATGATAGCGCAAATGTGTCACATGAGATTGAAGTCAATGATCCTGTATTTGTATTGAATTATGGACAAGGTCCCAAGTGGCTTCTCGTCACTGTCATGACCGAAGAGGGGAGCAGGGTGTTTCGGGTCAAACTTTCAAATGGACTCATTCACCGGAAACACTTGGACCAAATCAAACTCAGATTCATTATCCACTATCCTGAGCAACCCAACTTGTACCCTACCTTTTTTGGTCCCCCAACATACACACCAGTGGCAACCGGCACCACGGTTGACCACGAAGCAGAACCCATCATCCACAGCAGCCCAGCAGGGCCCAACACACCAGGCAGTCCAGCAAGGCCAGCTGCACAGCAGCCCAGCGAGGGTCCAACAAATGATTCAACAACACCAGCTTTCACACCGAGACGATCAACCAGGGCAAGAAGGGCCCCAGATCGACTCACATTGTAAATAGTTACACTATTGACTTTGGGGGGAGTGTTGTTATATATGTAAACTTGCATTTAATCTGTACGGCCACCAAAGGGCTCATCCCCTGGAGTCCCAAGAGATCCCATAATCCCGTGGGAGCACAGGTATTTAAGAAGGCCTCTCAGGTTGGAGAGGCACTCTAGAGACCTGCAATAAAGACTAAGGTTACACGTTACTTTGAGCTCACAGTGTTCAGTCTGACTCTTTCTCCATACATAACACACCTAGTCTCCATTTTTGAAAATGGGCGTTACCGCGAGTGATATGAAATGAGCGTTAGCGTTTAATTTCTTTGACCTTCTGCTGTAAAGTGTGGCCGTCCTTAGCAATGGTATGGCAACACTCGATTCCCGTGATTCAGGAGGTCAAGGGTCATCATGACATGTGCAGAAGAGGAGACAGAGAGAGAGGGAGCTCAGAGGGACTGAAGGCGTGTCTGGGTGTGCTGCTTTGGGAAGAAGGAGCGAGATTTTAGAGCTTCACAGCAAGTAGGCAAACAAAAATGAGCTGTTTTGAGACACATGTTTGCCCGAATTTGGCCTATAATGGAGAGGGAGGACGAGGTATCACAGCATGCTGTGGAGACTGACGCTGGAGAGAGCAGTGAGGTGGGGGAGGAGCACATTGGAATGCGCAAAAGAGCAAGGAGGTTCTCGGACGAGGCAAATGCCTCCCTCTTGCAGGAGGTCGAGTCACGCTGGGGTGATTTGACACAGTGAGGGCGTGGGAAGCCCACCCCAAAGACCTACCAGAAGATATGGGCCAAGATAGCAGAGGTGGTCTCGTTGGCGACCAACGAAGTTCGTGAGGGCAACCAATGCCGCAAACGATGGAATGACCTTGTGGGATCCGCAAGAGTAAGTATTACATTGATTTACATGTACTTATGTATTTATATAATTTGATTTGTAACAGGCATGAGTGACTCCCATCAGATGTGAGGTCTTTCACTTTTACCGGGAATGTTTTACTCAAAGCCTGCAGTCACGGTGTACGTCTTTAGGTAAAGAATGATAATTTTCATAATAATCATGATTACATCTGTTGGTTATGTGTTGTATTAGTCTCTGTGACAGTACCTAGCAATGATATCACGCAATGATCTCATGCCATGTCGTCCTGTTACTTTTACAGAAGAAGCTATCGACGATGATGTCCGTGCGGAGGCGAATGGGTGGGGGGCCACCAGTCCCCAGCGACATCACTGACATGGAGGAGCATCTGCTCGCACTCGTGGGGAAGCACACCCAGACAGCCACAAATGCAGACCCTGAAGTGATGCCACGTGAGTAAAGCTTACACCATTGCGTGATGTAAAGTCAATAGATGCCACACCCACTCATATCTGAATTATTATATATGATAGATGATTACTAAAATTGTCATAGAAATAATGATGATCTAATGAAAATCATTGCAATGCAAATGTGTTGAAGGTCATGAAATGTGATGTCTGCGATGATTTTGAGAGCGGTGGTGCTACACACATATGCTGTGTGTAGCGCTAGACTCGCCTTGTGACCCTAGCACCCCCTTCAGCTCTAATAACCTCATTTATGTTTTGCAGCTCAGCCAGCAGCGCGTCCTAAGGGAAGACCATAGAGGCCAGAAGGTGGGGGCCAGACTCTGGTGCTGAGGAGCTCGGATTCTCGCCCGTCAATCCGCTGGGTCTGTTCTCCACGGATGCGAGCGTGGACTTCGAGGGACCTGCATTGCCAAGCTCCAGAAGCCATTCCACCCCAAGGCTATCTAGTGGTCCTCCGGTCATTTCCGCCTCCACTCTGGAGGTACCGGCCCCAAGCACCTCGCCACAGGGCATGACATTTGTCACCAGGACGGCGCCAACCCCGCAGAGGTCTCGTGGGCACGGCAGGTCTGTACCACGAGCGCCACATGACAGCGGACAGATGTCCAGGAGGACTGTAGACATTGGTGACCAGCTCATCGAAGCATTGGGGGGGCATATCCCGACAGCTGGCCACCATGATCGAGTACATTTCGTGGATGGCAGATGCCCTGAATGCGATAGCCAGGAACACTGCTGGCACAGGCCTCCCAGTGGTCTCCGAGCACGGCACTCCACCCCTAGGTTCCGCACCACCACTGCGAACGACAGATTAGAGCAAGCACCAAGATCCTGCTTCTACATCAGAGAATGCTGCCCTCTCAGCACCCCCCCCGCTCCCGTACCCGTGCAATGACCGCATCTTTCTTCATCCCCACCAATGAGGCACCGCCTGTGGAGCTCCTCGGCCAGGCACCATGGAGCGAGGAGGGGAAGGGATGGAGGTGGGGAGAAGAAGGGGAGGGGGGAAGGAGAGTGAGGTGCATGTCCGCAAATGATGGCTGTGTTATATCTCCATCTGGGTGTATGCAATTTGTTGTAATGTATGGGGACTGGGGAGCATGCTCCTGCTTTGCCTTTGTATTCTGTGTTGCTGGACATGTTGAACATGTGATTTATGTCAATGGTGGAAAAAGTGGGGTGTGGGCGGGGGTTGGGTGTTATTGCCTGTGATATTTATGATTTCAGACCAATGTTGGTATTAAATGTTTTTTATTGAACATACCCTTGTTGCGCATTGTCTCAGATAGCTGGACCATTACACACTGGTGATTCCTTAACATGAAAGGGTTAAATACAACTTAACATCAATCAATGTAAACTTTAACTGGCACCAAGTTGATGGGCACCATCGATGTCTGAGCTGCACACACACAGGAGTGTGTCAGCGTTGTCACTCACATCAATGCTCTTTCAGGCAAATCGTTCATATCTTAGCTCCTCACCTAAGAGTCTTGCAACTATGTAGCCACCATGGGCCCTTTCCTATGGTCTGGAGGGGGTGGCGGTATGAGCTGTGAGGAGGATGCTAAGAGGCTACAGGGTGACTTGGACAGGTTAGGTGAGTGGGCAAATGTATGGCAGATGCAGTATAATGTGGATAAATGTGAGGTTATCCACTTTGGTGGCAAAAACACGGAGGCAGAATATTATCTGAATGGTGGCAAATTAGGAAAAGGGGAGGTGCAACGAGACCTGGGTGTCATGGTACATCAGTCATTGAAGGTTGGTATGCAGATGCATCAGGCAGTGAAGAAGGCAAATGGTATGTTGGCCTTCATAACTAGGGGATTTGAGTATAGGAGCCGGGAGGTCTTGCTGCAGCTTTACAGGGCCTTGGTGAGGCCTCACCTGGAATATTGTGTTCAGTTTTGGTCTCCTAATCTGAGGAAGGACGTTCTTGCTATTGAGCGAGTACAGCGAAGGTTCACCAGACTGATTCCCGGAATGGCAGGACTGACATATGAGGAGAGACTGGATCGACTGGGCCTGTATTCACTGGAGTTTAGAAGAATGAGAGGGGATCTCATAGAAACATATAAAATTCTGACGGGACTGGACAGGTTAGATGCACGAAGAATGTTCCTGATGTTGGGAGAGTCCAGAACCAGGGGTCACAGTCTAAGGATAAGGGGTAAGCCATTTAGGACTGAGATTATGAGAAACATCTTCACTCAGAGAATTGTTAACCTGTGGAATTCTCTTCCGCAGAGAATTGTTGATGCCAGTTCGTTAGATATATTCAAGAGGGAGTTGGATATGGCCCTTACGGTTAAAGGGATCAAAGGGTATGGAGAGAAAGCAGGAAAGGGGTACTGAGGGAATGATCAGCCATGATCTTATTAAATGGTGGTACAGGCTCGAAGGGCCGAATGGCCTACTCATGCACCTATTTTCTATGTTTCTATGTTTCTATGTGGGTGCATAGCCAGCCTGATTGTCTGGCCCTAGGTCAGCGTCCAGCCCCTTGTCATCCGCTTCCTCTTTTTTCTGAGGTGGAGCATCAGTGCCTTTTGGCAATTCTTGGCCCCTGCTGATAGCCAGGTTGTGCAGCATCGAGCACATGACCACGAATTTACCTACTTGCTCAGGGTTGTATTGTAGCTCCCCTCCTGTGTGGTCAAGACATCTGAAGTGCTGCTTAAGCACAGTTATTATTCGGTGGCCCCATTGCATTGAAAGTATAATAGCGATTGATCAGAAGCAATGATTCCTTCACTAAAATACACCTGGAGTAAAGCCCCAATAGTCCAGAGTCTGAAAATATGTCTGTTGAGATGTTCACTTCACCTGAGAAGAACTTCAGACTCAATGCAACCCGAAGTTGAGGCAGCCTTTTGAATGAAGCGACCTGCAGTTTTAAAAATGTCAGCCACACTGCTGGCATTCGTTCAGAACAATCCCCCCTTTTCTGGGTGTATTTTTGGGCGAGCGATATTGTGAGCGATATGTGTGCGAGGTGGTGACGGTGGCCAATCTCCTCGGCATTAGTTTCGCCAAATGTGCTCTTTATGACAAAAAAAAGTGGGCGGGCGGTATTATTGAATCTCGGCGTTAATTCCGTGCAGAAAGTAACGCTGGGCGATATTATGGGCGTTGATTTCGCCCATTCTGATGATTCCGCCCAAAAAAAGTAGGCGGGTGGTAATATTTTTTTCCCGGCGTTAAGCACATGGGAAAGTAACGCTCGGTGATAAGTTTCCTAAAAATGCCCGTCAGTTTCCATTTTGTGCCAAAATGGGCGATATATGGGCGTTATACGTCATTTCAGTGGTAAAATGGGTGTTAAGTGGGCATTAAGCATGCAAAAAAAGTGGAGGTCTAGCCCTTCCTCGGAACTTACAGTGGGAAAGGACAACACGTGGCACATAATTTAGGTTTAATCAGTGTCAGTTTTATTACCAAAAAAAAACGACTAAAACTACAGGACTAGACTTCTGAGAGAAATTGACTTAAGACATACAATCGCCAGCCCTGGCTGTAGCTATTGTAGGTTCGTGGTCATTGATTCCGTGACCGGTTGGTTCTTCTTCTGGCCATTCTCTGCAATGCTGTTCCTTTTATGTCCTTATGTCTCTCTGTTTGTCCTTCTTCCTTCGTTCTTCCTCCTGTTTCTGTTCCTTCCTCCTTCCTTGCCTGCTTGTGTTTCTGTGTTTGTATATTTATATCCATAGTATGAATACGTTTCCTGCTGGGCCAGGGTCCGATTAATGCATCTGGATCGATGTGTGATTTGTTTAACCGGCTGTGGTGATGAGTTTGAATGGCTACTAATTTGTACACGGAGTCGACAGTGCAAAAGATAACTCCTTATCCTGAATGCCTTGTGATCCAAAAATGTGCATTCTGTAGGGTCCTTTGTAGTCCTGGTTTTCTTGCAGACTTATAGTCTCTGGGGTATCAATGCCTTTGTCTGTATGCATAACTAAGTTTCGTCCTTGACCACAGAGATCGCTTTTAATGGGTGATGAGTCAGTCATCACTTGCCTCAGGCTGGTGCCTGTTCCCCTCCCAGGTAGTCCAAAGGTTTTTACTTTAAAACAGTTTGTTTTACTTTAAAACAGTTTGTTTTACCTTAAAACAGTTTGCTTGTGGCCTCTTCCTGTGCCTTGTTCCAAGAAAAATAGGTGTATCTTATACTCCCTCCTTTTAATGTCTCTTATAATAAACTCAGAGACATTACTCTTGGTGGCATCTTCTTTTCCATGAACGTTTTGGGTGATTGCAGCCTTCAGTCAAATCTCCCCATTACATTTCTTTTTACACACAAAACCCAATATTTTTACAATACAACAGTATTTCGCACAACAAAACCATCTGACTTCAGTCTATACCTTTTTTCAAACACTTCAGCCTGGGTTTACTTTAATAACCCTTCCAGATTCCCTTCCCTCATCCTTTTCTTTAATTTATAGGACAGGACAAGCAGAGACAACAGTGTTATCAACTGTACAATTGCTAATGAGTGTGATACGATTCGAACCCAGGGGGGGATTTCAATATTGAGTCCCAGATCCCATCGTGGAGGGGCCATCATTTCCTTGATTTCTCCCCTTACTTTCTCATTCTCCTGGTGTAACGTGTAATAATGTTTGTGGGACAGCTTGATGTTCTTTAATTGTTCAATCAAATGTTCGGGTAACAGCGGGATATCGTATCCAAAACGCGATATGTATTCCTGGTGGTTCGGTAAAGCACCATTGACTGTGGTCATCATAGGCAATCCCTCGGAATCGAAGAAGACTTGCTTCCACTCCTGAAGTGAGTTCTCTGGTGGCTGAACAATCCAATACGAGAGCCACAGACTCTGTCACAGGTGGGACAGATATTCGCCGAGGGAAGAGTTGGGTGGGACTGGTTTACCGCACTCTCCTTCCGCTGCCTGCGCTTGACCTCTTCACGCACTCGGCGTTGAGATTCGAAGAGCTCAACACCCTCCTGGATGCACTTTCTCCACCTAGGGTTGTTTGATCGAGTGTGGTCAGTGCTTCAATGCTGGGGATGTTAGCCTGGCCGAGGACACTGATGTTAGTGCGCCTGTCCTCCCAGGGGATTTGCAGGATCTTGCGGAGACATCGTTGGTGATATATCTCCAGCGACTTGAGGGGTCTTCTGTACATCGTCCATGCCTCTGATCCATACAGGAGGGCAGGTATTACTACAGCCCTGTCGACCATGATACTTATGTGTTTGTGGTCTGAAATAGGAATTATCCTTTCTTGTGCTACTTGTGTCTCTACCTGGGGTTTGAAACAAAAGGTAGAATCCCTCACTGGGTACCAAGTGTCCTGGTGTATTCTATACCGACGTTCACTGGTGGTGACACAGTATGTCCCACTTCCCTTGTACGCAACCTGTGGCGGAACATGGTCATGAGCTATCACTTCCATGATACAGCTTATAGGTTGCCCATCCTCGTACTTGAACCCACATACCTGCCGGTCGAAAGGGTTCAGATGATAGGGGCACAATATCACGTGTGTACCTCCTCTCTGGCATCCCTCCCAACTAGCACCGGTTATTGAGTCTCCCAATTTTACCACCTACTGCGGGGTTTTAGGATGCTTCAAATGTACACCTTTCCGAATTATCCCAGTGTTTTCCACCCGGTATACCGGTATGAGTCGTTGTGACTGATCCAACACCGGTATTCGAAGCACTATCCCCATTATGGATTATTTATTCTGACCACAGTTGACCAGGTCTGGATACGCTTTGGAGACTGACCGTAGCTGGCACGAATTCAGGAGGTTGTCAATGCTTTTAGATGCTGACCCATGACAGTACGTGGCCTTGTTTAAATTCTTTAAATTGCTACATCCTTCATTTAACAACCAAGCTCTGTACATGACACACATGTCATTCTGAGCAGTTTGATCTGATGCGTTTCTACCCTCCTTGATTAAAGCATTGATAGTCTGAGTGTGTTTTTCCACCTCAGCTACCATCTCTTTCAAATGAATTGTCATTGCTTGGTCCTCCTGTAGTTCATTACCTTCTATGGGCTCAAATTTCCCCAACCCCTTTTTCTGGTGCCCTCAGCCGAGGTGCGCTGCTTTTGTCCGCCTCCATGCACATCGAAAATCTTCCTCCCGATTCTGGCCGCTCCCCAGCCTCTCCTCGATGGTGGCGTAGCGTGGCCCATTGGATTGGGGGCGGAGCCAGGTCCCGGCACTGAAAACAATGCTAGGACCTCTGCACATGCGTGCTAGAGTCTGCGCGCATGTGCAGTAGCTCCTGGCAGGCCGAATCTGTAAGTGCGTGCTGCAGGCTGTGTGGGAGGGGCCCAAAGCATGCCGTCCCTAGCACTGGCTGAATGGGCTCCCTCATCGGTGACCCACTGCCTTCCCGAAGGTAGGACTTCTATTTTTTATTTGTTATTTACTGATAGATTGATTGCTTATTACTTTGGTCTTGGTGCTTTAGGTGCAGGGTTCCTTCTATTTTTTATTTGTTAATTAATTGCTTATTACTTTTTGTGCTTTGTTTAGTGCTTGGTGCAAATGTACTGCTTTGTTTAGTGCTTGATGCTTTAAATGTATTTATGCTTCTTTAATGTTGTTGTGAAGGTGTTTAATGCTTTGTAAGGTCCCCTTCCCTCCCTATCTCTGGCTGCCTGCGGTGATTTCTTAAGTCACCGCAAGGTTTTTCTGAACCTACAAGAGTGCCCACTTACGCTGGCCTAAGTTAGTTTGGAGTAACTTTTAGCTGGCTAAACTTGCTTAAATGGCTAAAACAGGCGTAAGTGGCTGGTTACACCCACTTTTGAAAAAAAAAACTAAAACAAAACGTAACTAACTCACTTACACTGGCTCAAATTAAGTGGCCAGAATTGCAACTAAAAAGATACTCCAGAAAAATCAAATTGCTCCAAAAAAAGCGGAGCAACTCCTGGGGAAATTTGGACCCATAGTCACTACTCTCCTCCAGTATTTTCTTTGACTGGTCCCTTAAGGTATTCACTTGGACTTGTAATGGCATGTTGTCCACACTTTCTACCAGTGATGTCCCAGTATTTAATGCTGTACCAGCATCACTCATTAGCCCCCTTTTCTGTCACGGTTTGTACACTTCCCCCTGACCCTTGTCCCCGTAATTCTTTTGGTAGAATTGTTTGAACATTTTCTTCAACAATTTTTCATATAACTTTTCCGTTTCTGGCGGGCACCACCAGGGTAATTGTAACTCTGTTAAATTTAGAATAACTGATGCTGCTTCACAATCATCATCATGGGCAGTCCCTCCGAATCGAGGAAGACTTGCTTCCACTCTTAAAATGAGTCCTTAGGTGACTGAACAGTCCAATACGAGAGCCACGGTCCCTGTCACAGGTGGGACAGATAGTTGTTGAGGGAAAGGGTGGGTGGGACAGGTTTGCCGCACACTCTTTCCGCTGCCTGCGCTTGATTTCTGCATGCTCTCGGCAATGAGACTCGAGGTGTTCAGCGTCCTCCCGAATGCACTTCCTTTATTTAGGGCGGTCTTTGGCCAGGGTCTCCCAGGTGTCAGTGGGGATGTTGCACTTTATCAAGGAGGCTTTGAGGGTGTCCTTGAATTGTTTCCTCTGCCCACCTTTGGCTCGTTTGCCGTGAAGGAGTTCCGAGTAGAGCGCTTGCTTTGGGAGTCTTGTATTTGGCATGCGAACAATGTGGCCTGCCCAGCAGAGCTGATCAAGTGTGGTCAGTACTTCAATGTTGGGGATGTTGGCCTGGTCGAGGATGCGAGTGTTGGTGCATCTGTCCTCCCAGGGGATTTGTAGGATCTTGCGGAGACATCGTTGGTGGTATTTCTCCAGCAACTTGAGGTGTCTACTGTACATGGTCCATCTCTCTGAGTCATACAGGAGGGCGGGTATTACTACAGTCCTGTAGACCATGAGCTTGGTGGCAGATTTGAGGGCCTGGTCTTCAAACACTCTTTTCCTCAGGCGGCCGAAGGCTGCTCTGGCGCACGGGAGGCAGTGTTGAATCGTCGTCAATGTCCGCTCTTGTTGATAAGAGCCCCCGAGATATGGAAAATGGTCCACGTTGTCCAGGGCCGCACCGTGGATCTTGATGACTGAGGGGCAGTGCTGAGCGGCGAGGACAGGCTGGTGAAGGACCTTTGTCTTACGGATGCTTAGCGTAAGGCCCATGCTTTCGTATGCCTCAGTAAATACGTCGACTATGTCCTGAAGTTCAGCCTCTGTATGTGCGCCGACGCAGGCGTCGTCCGCATGCTGTAGCTCAATGACAGAGGTTAGGGTGGTCTTGGACCTGGCCTGGAGACGACGAAGGTTGAACAAGTTCCCACTGGTTCTGTAGTTTAATTCCACTCCAGTGGGGAGCTTGTTGATTGTGAGGTGGAGCATGGCAGCGAGGAAGATTGAGAAGAGATTTGGGACAATGACGCAGCCCTGTTTGACCCCAGTCCGGACGTGGATTGGGTCTGTAATGGATCTATTGGTAAAGATCACGGCCTGCATGTCGTCGTGGAGCAGGCGGAGGATGGTGGCGAACTTTTGGGGACATCTGAAACGGAGGAGGACACTCCATAGACCCTCGCGGTTGACAGTGTCAAAAGCCTTTGTAAGGTCGAAGAAGGCCATGTATAAGGGCGAGTGCTGTTCCCTGCATTTTTCCTGCAGTTGTCATGCTGCAAAAATCATGTCTGTTGTGCCCCATAGGGAGGAGCTCCTCTGTCACAGGGAGAAGACGGTTGAGGAGGACTCTAGTGACAACTTTCCCAGTGGCTGATAACAGGGAGATTCCTCTATAGTTGCCGCAGTCGGACTACTTCATAATATACAGAATGATACAACATCTTCCCTGTTGGGATTAACACCAGCCCGTTCTTAGGCTCAAGTTTTAGGACAACACATGGAATGTCTTGGTTTGGAATCTCCAGCATTTTCGGGTGAGAGTTTAATTTGCTTGTGATCAGCTCGGTTGCATTGACTGTTTTATGCGGGTTCAAGGTTACACAAGAATCAAAACCCTGCGTCCAATTCATTCGTGACCCAGTCTCCTCCCATTGCCTTTTAAAGAAAATCCCCACACCTCCCCTGCACTTGTGGCTTGATCCAACCACACAGACATAAATCCCTTGATCCTCCTTCCATCACTTTACCCAACACAATTTCACCACTTCTTTTGTTCCTGTGGTTCACCTGTTAGAAATGTTCCCAATTCTCCCACTCTGTGGATGCATTAATTTTTCCCCTGTCTGTTTTCCGTAACCACCACCATCCTCCCATGGGGGTAATCCCTTTACATTCCAGACAAACTCATCTACCCTCTCTCAGCCGTACCTTCCTGGTCGAGCTGTTTAGCCTGGGGCAGTATACTGACACCTCCCCAAGTTTATTCTCGGTTTGTCTGGAATACTTGGTCGAATTTGACACTAATCACCTTGGCCAACTCCCAGTGTGAGCATAGGCGTTTGTGCCCTTGGTGCTCCATATGGCTCCCCCTTGAGTTACAGTGGGGCCGGTTCCTCCCATACAACTGTGTGTAAGGAATGTCTCGGTGTCTCCCCGATCTCCCAATCCTTTAATAATAATCCACATGCTTTCCACAACGTCCACCTCATCTCGTATCCTTGGCTCGATTCGCTCCTATTAAGACAAAAAATGAAAGAAAATTATTTTGCTCTGTGGGGGCCTCCCCCTCACAGGTCCTTCTTCAGTTACTCACATATGTACATAACACCTTTTTATGATCACTGCTTCCCTCTCCTCTTATCCCGTCCATGGCAACCCTAGGTCGCAGTACCCGACCACTCCGCCTTACTGCTCCGTCCCTTACTTCTCCATCCTCATCATCACACAGTATTGGTGGGAGGCTTACACTGATCAAACTCATTCTAGTTCCTTGGGCCTTGGCCCGCTTTTTACTTTTCTCTCCGGGGTTGTACGGCTTACACTGGTTTATATGGAACCATTTTATACATTTTGGCAGCTGGATCGCATACACCATAGGGCTTGCCTTGTCTACAATGCTGTATGGTCCAAATGCCCCTATTCTGGCATAATTACCTTCCATTCCTGTGTAACCCAGAATTCCAGCAGCAGTTTATTCTGCTGGTGCTGCCTGCTCATATTGTTAGTTGTTTCCCAATGCAGCCCCTTCAGAGTATCATACAGATCTCTGACAAACCTATCCCATGTGACCTCTTTAACCTGCTTTTCAGTCAGGACCGGTGCTAGAATATGGGTCGGGGTTCTCATAGGTCTCCCTGTCAACAGCGCATGTGGGAAGTGTCCTGTACCCTTAGAGAGATTGGCTCGGTGGCTCATTAGTATTAGGGGTAGGATCTCATCCCATTTCTTCGGGGTATTTCCTATCTCCTTTCTAAGCCTCTCTTTTAAGATCCGGTTTGTCCTTTCGACTGGACCTGACGATTGGGGGTTATACGCCACATGCCATTTCCCCTGTATCCCTAACAGCTTTAGGGTGGCCTGCATTACCGCTCCGGTGAAATGACTCCCTTGATCTGATTCCACTATCGGGGCAGTCCCCATCAAGAAAATACTTTTCGCACCAAAATCTTTGCAGTGACTACTGCGGTAGCCGCCCTACGAGGAAATGCTTCTACCCATTTTGTAAAGAGATCTATTAACACCAAGCAATATTTATTGCCTCTGCCTGAGGTATTCAGTGGCCCTATGAAATCTGTTATGTATGCATGCCAATGATGTAATGATGTACTGTAACACTAGACCTGTATATACCTTACCTGTACACCAGAGGGTGCTGCTGCTGGAGACCTAAGGGTCACCTGTACACTGTAGGTAACCCAGTATAAAAGGGAGCTCACCTCTTGGTGTCCTCACTCTAGGGGCTGCAATAAAGGATTACAATCTGTACAGTTCAAGTGCCATACCTCTGCCCCGTGGAGTCATTAACAGAGTGCCTACATACACAATAAAATCTATCTGTATAGACTGCCATGGCCCCTCTACCCTCCTTGTGTGTCCCAACGGAGCCTTTCTCCGATGGGGGGTCTGGATTGTTTGCGGCACATACCAAACAATTCTGGCAATAATCCCTTACATCACTTCTAAGCTTGGGCTTCTACTTTATTCCACGTCGTTCCTAGCCCTGGATGTCTAGCTCCTGGACCCCATCCACTAGCTGCAAGAATTCTTCCCTACACTGCCCTGGCACGATCCAACTATCTCTCTTACACAACATTCCCTGCTTTACTGCTATGTCTGCAGCTCCCAAAGGTCCCGCTACAGACTTCCCATCTATCTTGTCCCTAATCGCTGCTCTAAGATCTGCATCCCGTAACTGTGCCTGTTCTTTGGGCCCCTCTCTGCCTGTTACAGCCATAATCTGTCCACAGTGATATGGATCCCAAGGTGTCCCTTCTCCTACATCTGTTTTGGCCAGTGTGTTTGCTTTTTCATTCCCTTTCCACTTGGGCTCTGTCTTAGAGTGTGCTTTGACCTTTTGGATGTAGTAATCCTTCTGGTCCCTACCCGTGAAGTCCAAAACGATTTTTAACAATGGAGCCGTTACCAACAGTGTAAAGTCCTGTCCCTGCAGTACAGATTCACACGAGGCACATACCGAATTCAAGGTCACTCAGGACCTGCACCTTTATTACACAGCTCTCGAATGCTACACTTGCCTGAGACCTGTCTTTATATATCTGTCTGGGACAGGTATCCAGTGTCTCCTGCAAGTGCACCCCTGGTGGTAAGGTAAGCTAGTGGTTACAGGTCATCTCTAGTCACAGTCATGTATAGCATGGTAAGATAGTTATATACAGTAGTGTGAGATACATGACATCACCCTCCCCCAAGGTCTTATTGTCTTTATAGGTTCAGTCTCTCAGGTGGTCTACACTCTCGCATGGAGCGTCTTAGTTGTGGTTCAGTTGTTTGCCTTGGTGCCTGTTTTTCTTTCGGTGTGATTGCTGGTATCTCGCCTGGGCTGTCTGTTGAGACTGCCCTTACCTCAGGTTGTTCCCTCTGTCTGTCCATCAGGTGTGGTGTGAGTTCCACATTGTAGTCTACTTTTGACTTGGTCTACATGCCTCCGGCAGGTTTGGCCATTGTCCATTTGTATCACCAGTAGCCTGTTTCCTTCCTTGCCTGTTACTGTCCCTGCAAACCATTTGGAACCCCTGTCATAGTTTAGCGCAAACACATTGTCCCCTATATCATTCCACCTCCCCCTCAAATTTCGGTCATGGTACTCGGTTAGCTTATGGCGCTTTGCCTCAACAATTTCATGCATGTCTGGGAGGATTAATGAGAGCCTTGTCTTTAACGTCCGTTTCATCAATAGTTGCGCGGGGGGAACTCCAGTCAATGGATGCGGACGAGATCTATATGCCAGCAGCAGTTGCGACAGGCGGGCCTGCAGCGTAGGACCTTGGATTTTGAGCATGCCTTGTTTAATGATTTGCACTGCTCGCTCCGCCTGGCCGTTGGATGGCGGCTTGAATGGTGCCGTCCTAACGTGATTTATGCCGTGGTCACTCATAAAATCTTGGAATTCTGCGCTGGTGAAGCACGGACCATTATCACTGACCAATATGTCAGGAATGCCGTGCATTGCGAATATGGTTCCAAGGCTTTCCACAGTGGTGGAGGTGGTGCTCGAGTTTAAAATGGTGCATTCGATCCACTTTGAAAATGCATCTACAACTACAAGGAACATTTTGCCCATGAATGGACCCGCATAGTCTACGTGCACCCACGACCACGGCTTGGTGGGCCAGGGGCTCAGGAGAGCTTCCCTGGGGGCACTACTGAGTTGGGCACAAATGGTGCACCGTCGGACGCAGAGCTCCAAGTCCGCGTCAATGCCAGGCCACCAGATGTGGGATCTGGCTATGGCCTTCATTAGACCGATCCCCGGGTGCTCGCGGTGGAGCTCCTGGACAAATGCCTCTCTGCCTCGCAGAGGCACAACTACTCGGCTGCCCCACATCAGGCAGTCTGCTTGTAGTGACAGCTCATGCATGCGCCTATGGAAAGGTTTGATCTTCTCGGGACATGCATTGCGAGTCTCTGCCTAGTCACTAGTTAAGACACATCTTTTTACTAAGGATAACGTGGGGTCGCTGGTCGTCCAGGCTCTGATTTAGTGAGCTGTCATGGGCGAACCTGTGGACTCAAAGGCATTGATTGCCATGACTATCTCACAGCCCTGTTTGTCAGACCCTTCCATGGTCGCCAGGGGTAGCCTGCTAAGCGCGTCGGCACAGTTGTCTGTGCCTGGTGTGTGCCTTATGGTGTAATCGTAAGAGGCCAGCATGAGTGCCCACCGTTGAATTCGCGCCGAGGCATTGGCGTTTATTGCCTTGCTCTCGGATAGGAGGGACGTGAGAGGCTTGTGGTCGGTTTCTAACGTGAACTTGGCCCCGAAAAGGTATTGGTGCATCTTTTTGACACCGTACACGCATGCGAGCACTTCCTTCTCCACCATACCGTACCCGCGCTCCGCCCGCGAAAGTGACCTGGAGGCATAGCTATGGGTTGTAATATACCCGCACTATTGACATGTTGTAAAACGCACCCGACCCCGTACGCTGATGCATCACATGTAAGAACTAGCTTTTTACCTGGATCAAAGAAAGCCAAAACACTGTTGGAACACAGAAGGTTGCATGCCTTATTGAAGGCGCGTTCCTGGGCGTCCCCCCAAAACCAATCGCACCCCTTTCTGAGTAACACATGGAGAGGCTCCAGCAGCGTGCTTAAGTTCTGCATAAAGTTCCCAAAGTAATTGAGTAGCCCGAGAAAGGCGCCCAGCTCTGAGACATTCCGGGGCCTGGGTGCCAGGCGAATTGCTTCTGTTTTGGACTCTGTTGGGCAGATTCCATCAGTGGCAATCCTTCTGCCCAAAAATTCAACCTCGGGCGCGAGAAACAGGCACTTGGATTTCTTAACTCTTAGGCCTACCTGATCCAACTGCTTTAGTACTTCCTCCAAATTGCGGAGATGGAAGTCGGTGTCCCTGCCCGTGATGTGTATGTCGTCTTGAAATACAACCGTCCCCGAGATGGACTTGAGCAGGCTCTCCATGTTGCACTGGAATATAGCAGCTGCCGACTTGATGCCGAATGGGCATTGATTGTACATGAAAAGGCCTCGATGTGTGTTGATGGTGGTGAGTAGCTTAGACTCGTCGGTCAATTCTTGCGTCATATACGCAGATGTGAGATCTAGTTTTGAGAAAAGTTTTCCTCCAGCCAATGTGGCAAATAAGTCCTCTGCTCTGGGCAGCGGGTATTGGTCCTGTAGGGAGACTCTGTTTATGGTAGATTTGTAGTCCCCACAGATTCGTACGGATCCATCAGGCTTCATGACTGGGACGATGGGACTTGCCCAGTCGCTAAATTCCACGGGTGAGATAATGCCTTCCCGCAGAAGCCTGTCCAGTTCATGTTCAATCTTTTCCCTCATCACATAGGGCACAGCTCTAGCCTTGTGATGGACCGGTCTAGCATCCTGTATGATGTGGATTTTGACTTTAGCACCTTTGAAGGTGCCCACACCTGGCTGAAAGAGATGTTCAAATCGACTGAGAACTGTTGAGCAGGAGGTCCGTTCCTCTGATGACATGGCATGAACATCATCCCATTCCCAGTTTAGTTTTGCCAGTGCTGGGAGATCTCCGGGGACAATCCACAGGGGAAGTCGGTTCACTGTCCTTTTGTGTGTGACTGAGAGCATGGCGCTGCCAAGGACTGGGACGATTTCTTTGGTATAGGTCCTTAGTTTGGTGTCGACCCTTGAGAGCTTTGGTCTGTCTCTTTTGTGCGGCCAGAGCTGTTCAAATTTTTGAGCGCTCATGAGAGATTTACTCGCTCCCGTATCCAGCTCCATGTTGATGGGTATCCCGTTGAGTAGGACCCTCATCATTATTGGAGGCATCTTGTTGTAAGAGCAGTGGCCATTGATCGTGTTGACCTGCTGTACCTCGGTGTCCCGGGTACTGTCCTCACCATCTTCTGGTCCGCTTTCCGACCCTTCCGATTCGTATACCAGCTGAGCTGCCGTTTTTTTGCACATGCGGGCCAGATGCCCTGTATAGTCGCAGTTTCTGCAAACAGCATGCTGAAATCGACACCCCCTTGATGAGTGCCTTCCCCCACATCTCCAGCATAGATCGCTTCCATTGTTTCCAAAGGATGAGCTGCATCTGGCTGATCTCTCTTGAGCTTCTCTCAGTTTGTAGTTGATTACTCGCATTGTGGGTTGATGAGGTGTGAACGGCTGTTCATGTGGCCCTTGATGGCTTCTGGCGCCACTGCCTGCTGTTGAGGGCCTGCTCTCCTGCCTTTGTCTGTGTGTGGGGGTAGCGGGTTGTTTCACGCTGTGAACCCCTTGTTCTGATGTTTCGTTAGTTGTCGTACCCGCAGTGTAGATCAACCTCGTTTCTTCTTCTCCTGCCAAGAATGTCTGTGCAACCAGTGCTGCTGCCTCTAGGGTCAAGTTCTTGGTTTCTATGAGCTTTCGGAATATGCCTGCGTGGCCTATTCCCTCAATAAAAAAGTCTCTCAGTACTTCTTTCCTTAGTTCATCGGAGAACTCACATAAGTTAGCCAACCTCCGAAGTTCCGCCACGAAGTCGGGTATGCTCTGGCCCACACAGTGTCTGAAGTTGTAGAACCTGTGTCTGGCCATATGTAGGCTGCTCGCTGGCTTCAGGTGGTCTCTTACCAGTGTGCTCAACTCTTCAAACGACTTGCTTGCTGGTTTCTCGGGTGCCAGCAGGTCCTTCATTAAGGCGTATGTTTTCGAGCCACAGCTGGTCAAGAGATGGGCTCTTCTCTTGTCTGCCTTATCGTTGCCTAACCAGTCTTTGGTTGCAAAGCTTTGCTAGAGCCTTTCTATAAAGTCCTCCCAATTATCTCCAGCATTGTATTTTTCCTCTGAGTCGTTGGTCGCCATTCTGTGGATTCTGTGGATTCTGTAATCCTGTAACTTGTCGCCACTGTGAAGTCCTGTCCCTGCAGTACAGATTCACACGAGGTACATACTGAAGTCAAGGTCACTCAGGACCTGCACCTTTATTACACAGCTCTCGAATGCCACACTTGCCTGAGACCTGTCCTTATATACCTGTGTGGAACAGGTATGCAGTGTCTCCTGCAAGCGCACCCCTGGTGGTAAGGTAAGCTAGTGGTTACAGGTCATCTCTAGTCACAGTTATGTATAGCATGGTAAGATACAGTTATGTACAGCAGTGTGAGATACATGACAAACAGTTTTCCATCTGAGGACTTAAACCCTCGCCTAGCCCATATGGCTAAATACTCTGTACAGGAGTTACAAGTGAACATGGAGTCCGAACATATTGTATCGGGAGTTGGGAATTTGTTAGGGTGTGTGACTACGTACGCTGCAGCTGCTAGCTCGGCTTGTTGTGCACTTAACGTGTTGGGGAGCCTTATGGCCTTTTCGATCCCTGCCTCTGGATCGTAAATCCCACAGCCTGTCTTTCTCTCTCCGTTCGTCACTGAACTGGAGCCATCTACATAGATGTCCCTGCCTGTCGGGTGTTCCCCTGCTTGGAATCCCACATCTACATCCCACACTCCTTCCACTGAACACAATGAGCTGCCCCCGGATAAACCAGGTTCAGGGCTAGCTTTGGTTCTCCCAGCCTCTAGATCTTCAGGTCTAACTGAGTGAGCAAAAATGTCCAGCGAGCAATCCTGTTACTGCTCACTGTCCCAAATTTCATTCTACCGTCCAGTAACATTTGTGTCGGTGTGTGACAGGTCAGTAAGATTACTGTAGCTAACCCTGTGAGTGACCAAAAATGCTTTACTGCCTAAAAAGTTGCTAACAGATGTCGTTTGCAGTTTGAAAAGCTCTTTTGCTACTTCGGTGAGAACCCAGGAGGCGTAGGCCACCGGTCTCAGCTTGCCGTGTCGCTCCTGGAATAACACAGCACTCAAACTGTCCCCAGTCGCTGCAACCTCCGGACTAAAGTCCTGGTCCCCATTTACCGCTCCCAACACTGGTGCTGTCTGTAACACCTCTTTTAATGGGATGAATGTTTCTTGACAACTCTCACTCCATTCCCACTCTATTCCTTTCCTAAGAAGCCTCAACAAAGGAGTTGCCATGGCTGCATATCCCTCTATGAATTTCCTGCAGTAACCCGTTATTCCCAGGAAAGACCTTACTCCAGACATATCCTTTGGAACAGGTAGTTTCTGGACTGTCTTTCTCTTAGCTCCATCTATGGCTTTCTCTCCTGCCCTAATGGTCAAACCTAGAAACTGCAACTCCTCTTGGCCTATTTGAGCTTTCTTGGGATTTACTTTAAAACCTGCTTCTTTCAACAAATGCAGTAACTCACTCAATAATGGCCCATGGTCCTCTGCACTTTTGGAGAATAACAACAGGTCGTCCACATATTGAATCAACCGATCTGGCTGACTAAAACCTTTTAATGCCTCGGCCATACTTTGGTGAAAGATCGAGGGACTATTGTGAAACCCGTGGCCCACCATGAGTTATCGGGCTTCTTTACTAACCATAGGGGTGAGTTTACATGTGTGGCTATGGTCTTCAACACACCTTGATCCACCAGGGAATTTATAGCAGTTTCCAAATCCCTTTCTGCTTCCCGAGGAAAATTATACTGTTTCTGGGGCCATGTCATCGGATTCCCAAATATCGTCACCTCTACCCCAGTTACTCTCCCGCAATCATGCTTGTGCGTGGCAAATGCATCCATATTCTCCCATACATACCCTTGATAGCTGGCCAGAACATTGTCAACTAATCCTTCTAAGTCATAACTCCCTTTCGGCTTCATCGTGCAGGTGCTGCCTTTGTCTATACTGTCCCTGGGAATTACTACAATCTCTCCCATTCTATCTTCATCAACTGCCCCCCATAGACAATTGTTTTTCATATCCACTATAGCGTGGTGTGCCAACGTAGTCGGCCCCGAGAACTCCCGAACCGGGCTGTTCCCACTTCATTTCAATGCACTCCCACTTCATTATGTTAGGTCTTAACTCTATGGTTAAGGGTTTTGACTCTGCCCCAGCCTGCTCATTACCCATAAAACCCGCCAGTGTAGATGGGACTCCGCTCAACCATGGGGAAGTGGTTGGATTCGGTGAGTGGACAACTGTGCTAGAGGCTCTTGTATCTACTAAATACCTTCCCCTGTTTTCACCTTCACATCCACACATGGCTTGTCCCACTCATCATATATGAGTGGACACAGGTATTCTGGCTGGGCGCACCGTCACAGTGGGGGTGCCGACGCATTGGGTCCCTTTTCTCCCACTGCTGCGTCCAGCTTTCCTCCACCCGTGCCCATAACCTGCTGTAATGCGGCCACTAAAACCTGTACTGGGTCGTCAGCTGCCTTCTTGTGGTTCTGTTTTGCCTCAGTACCCTTGTAACTTGGCTTCCCTCCTTTCGGGAGCCTACAATCCCTGCTTCAGTGTCCCAACTTCCCACAGTTATAACACTTTTGGGATCAACCCGCAATACCTCCCTCTTGTCTCCATTCTTTCTTTTGCCTAGCCTCTCCTTTAACTTCATGCACCTTCCCTTTTAGTTTCTCCTCCTCCCTTTGCCTGGACTTAAAAGTTAGAGTAAATCTTCGCAACACCCTTGCCTCTGTATTCTGGAGATCGTCTGGGTCAAACCATGCTTCAACCTTTGCTCTGAGTCTGGCAAACTGTTAGCCATTATGGTTCTCAGCCAATGGTTCCTGGGTTCCCCTATTAAGTCTACCCATACCATATTCCCTCCTGTGGCCCTTAAATAAATCGGCCACAGTCTATCGTATCGGGTGATTCATTTACTTGCTGCCTAGTCTGTTCTACCTGCCAGAACGGACTAACCTGACTGTACCCTAGCGCTGCCATGATTTCCTCCTTTAAGCCCTGTGAGGTTCCTCCACTTAACTTGATGGCTGTCGACAAGCTCTGAGCAGTGTTAGCTTCACGTTCTCCTCCTCGCTGCAGTTATTTATATCCCCTATTTGCTCTAGAATAGCAAAATGAACGGAGGCATCTCCTCCTTGTTTTAACTTTTTTTTTTTGAAATTCGTAGCCAATCGTTCCAATTCTTTGTCAAATCACAAACGCCAGAGGTCACCTTGCACACGCCAAGGATCACTCTGCGCCAATGCTCTTAGCCAAAAGGCCTAGAGCCACTGCACCGTTCCTGGAAGTACTGCAATACCAGGTTCGTGCCATGGAGGTGGATGGGTCAGGTCCCCCACACACCTCCGTGGAGGTGGATGGGTCAAGCCACCCCACCCACCTCCTGTTTCCAAAAAAGCAAGCATATACCTTCCTGATCCAGGGAGAACGACCCGGAGGTCATGGTGGCTACTCCCCTGTCAGGTCAGTTACGCATGATCTTAGCCAAAAGGCCGAGAAGTTTTAACTTTACTACACCTGTCAGCATCTCCTGCAGCTGAAGCGGTGTGTATGGGATCACGTAATCGCTCTGTAATTGAGCCGGACCACCGTTTGGTGGGGGTGGACCGAATTTCTTCTGTCTCAGAGGACACATTGGTTTTGGGGGTCCCGGTGCCTCGGGAGCCGGCCGATGCTCGTTATACTCGGGCCCATTGTCTGACTTTTTCCCTTCTGGATCCCAACCTTCCTCACCTGTTCCAGGTGCCATGAGACAAACCATCCCTTTGACTCCCTCTAACACTGCCGTTAACTTGCGGATCTTTTCCTTACAATGTCCATGATCTGCCCTCTCGTAACCCTGTTTCTGCGCTACCTGATAGGCTATCTTGATTCTCCTGAGCTGTTCCTCTGCCTCTTTGGCTTTTTCTAAGTGCCTTTCACTTTGTTCAATGTAGGTCTGCTGCTGCTTTTTACACTCGGTCACCTGGCATTGTAAATACTCTCAGTGATTCCTCGCCATTTCATTCCTATCCTTATCCTGCCTTTCTTTCTCGAAACTGGCTACCTCGTCTTTTAACCCTTTATTCTCCTCCTCCAGCTTTTCTCCCTTTTCTCTAAACAGTTGTGCCATGAGCCAAACCGCCTTCTCTTTTGACCCTTTGTGGTTGCTACTGACTGTCCACTCTGCCGCTTTTTCCTGTGCCCGTGGCTCTGAAATGTCCAATTTATTGCATATATATGCAGCTACCTTAGCCTCCAGCGACTTTCTACGACTGCTCTTAGCTGCGGGCTCTACCGCATTTTGCTGCGGCGAGTCTATTTCCAGTGCTTCTGGCTGAGAAATTCTCCCTGACTACCTTGGTCTCCCGAGACCACCTCGCAGTGACCTGCGGTTCCTGTTACTCAGGCTTCTCTCTTTGGCTACCCTATTTAACCTGAGACTATTCACTCTACTCTGATTCTCAGACCTCGGAACTTATAGTGGGAAAGGACAACACGTGGCACAAAATTTAGGCTTAATCCAGTGTCAGTTTTGTTATGCACAAAATACAACTAAAACTATAGGACTAGACTTCTGAAAGAAATTGACTTAAGACATACAATCCCCAGCCCCGGCTGTAGCTATTGTAGGTTCGTGGTCATTGATTCCGTGACCGGTTGGTTCTTCTTCTGGCCATTCTCTGCAGTGCTGTTCCTTTTGTGTCTTTCTGTCTCTCTGTTTGTCCTTCTTCCTTCGTTCTTCCTCCTGTTTCTGTTCCTTCCTTCTTCCGTGCCTGCTTGTGTTTCTGTGTTTGTATATTTATATCCATAGTATGAATACGTTTCCTGCTGGGCCAGGGTCTGATTAATGCATCTGGATCAATGTGTGATTTGTTTAACTGGCTGCGGTGATGAGTTTGAATGGCAATTAATTTGTACACGGAGTCGACAGTGCAAAAGATAACTCCTTATCCTGAATGCCTTGTTATCCAAAAATGTGCATTTCGTAGGGTCCTTTGTAGTCCTGGTTTTCTTGCAGACTTATAGTCTCTGGGGTATCAATGTATTTGTCTGTATGCATAACCAGGTTTCGTCCTTGACCACAGAGATCGCTTTTAATGAGTGATGAGTCACCACTTGCCTCAGGCTGGTGCCTGTTCCCCTCCCAGGTAGTCCAAAGGTTTTTACTTTAAAACAGTTTGTTTTACTTTAAAACAAATTGTATTACCTTAAAAAAGTTTGTTTGTGCCTGTGCTGTGTTCCAAGAAAAATAGGTGTATCTTACAGGCTGCAGATGTCTGCCACCACCTGACGTGATATGCTGAGCCTCCTGACATACTGATGTTTAGACATGTTAAGGAAACTGAGCCTCTGACTGTAAACCTTTCATGGTTAGTGCTTCCTGTGAGCTTCAAGTCTCTGCCAGTTCCCCGTCTGCTGGTTGCCTCTCTGGGGTACACCTACAGGTCAGTGACCAGCAGGCTGCTGTTGCTGCAGCTGTTGCTGTTGCTATTGCTGGTGCAGTTGCAGGTTCTATCTTAGGCAGTATAAGCGGCACCCTTGTTGATGTGATAGAGTAAACTTCCAAAGTGTAGAAAGTCAACTCTCAGCAAAAGTACTGTGAACAAACCCTTTCTCACTAGCAGGTAAGAAAGCAGCTCTGAGTACTGAGTATTTATTGCCATATTTGCCTGAGATTGATTGAGGCCCCTTAAATAGCCACTGTGTACTCATCTTGCTTTTATTGGCGCATTTCAGGAAACTTGGGAAACCGTGAACCCAACATTAAAGTCAAAAGTGTGTTGAAAAATCACTATAATTAAGCGATTAACATATGTTAATTGGCAACCTGCCTCTCACGAGGGGCTTGTTCACACGTAGCCTAACACACTCGAGTGAAATGGGGAAGTCAGTAGGTTTGAGTCAGCTTCCTGACACGCTATCAATTTCGCCGGCTCACCCACACCCAAAACCACATGTCCCGCAGATTAAAATCCAGCCCTTTGTTTCTGTTAACCATGTGGTTAAAGGACACTTAGAAAAGAATAATAAGATTGGGCAGAGTCAACACTGATTATGAAAGGGAAATCATGTTTGATAAATCTGTTAGAGTTTTTTGAGGTTGTAACTAGCAGAATAGATAAGGGAGGACCAGTGGATGTGGTATATTTGGATTTTCAGAAGGGATTTGATAAGATGCCACACAAGGGGTTATTGAACAAAATTAGGGCTCATGGGATTGGGGGTAATATACTAGCATGGATTGAGGACTGATTAACAGACAGAAAAGAGAGTAGGATTAAATGGGTAATTTTCAGCTTGGCAGACTGTAACTAGTGGGGTACTTGGATCGGTGCTTGGGCCTCAGCTATTCACAATCTATAACGATAATTTAGATGAGGGACCAAATGTAATATATCTAAGTTTGCTGATGATACAAAGCTAGGTGGGAATGTAAGTTGTGAGGAGGATGCAAAGAGGCTTCAAGGGGATATAGATAGGCTAAGTGAGTGGGCAAGAACATGGCAAATTGAATATAATGTGGAGAAATGTGAAGTTATCCACTTTGGTAGTAAGAATAGAAAAGCAGAGTATTTTTTAAATGGTGAGAGATTGGGAAGTGTCGGTGTTCAGAGGGACCTGGGTGTCCTTGTACACAAATCACTGAAAGTTAACATGCAGGTACAGCAAGCAATAAAGAGAGCAAATGCCCTTTAATACAAGAAGAGTTGAGTATAAGAGTAAAGACGTTTTATTGCAATTATATAGGGCACTGGTGAGACCACACCTGGAGTATTGTGTACAGTTTTGCTCTCCTTACCTGAGGAAGGATATACTTGCCATAGAGGGAATGCAACGAATATTCACCAGACTGATTCCTGGGATGGGGGGATTGTCCTATGAGAAGAGATTGAGTAGACTAGGCCTATATTCTCTAGAATTTAGATGAATGAGAGGTGATCTCATTGAAACATACTAAATTCTTACAGGGCTTAACAGGGTAGTTGCAGGGAGGATGTTTCCTCTGATTGGGGAGTCTAGAACCAGGGATCACAGTCTCAGAATAAGAGGTCAGCCATTTAGGATTTAGATGAGGAGAAATGTCTTCACTCAGAGGGTGGTGAATCTTTGGAATTCTCTACCTCAGAGGTCTGTGGAGGCTCAGTCGTTGAATATATTCATGACAGAGAACGATAGATTTTGAATATTAAAGGAATCAAGGGATATGGGGATGGTGCAGGAAAGTGGAGTTGAGGTAGAAGATCAGCCATGATCTCATTGAATGGCGGAGCAGGCTCGAGGGGCCGAATGGCCTACTCCTGTTCCTATTTCTTATGTTCTTATATTAACCAACTTTCTCTCCGTGTTGCTCCATTTTCTATTTTACCATTCACCTATTTTTTTTCCTAACACGCCTTCTTTAATAAACTCTATGGCCAAGAATTTTCTCAGGAGTTCTCCTGCTCTGCTGCCGTAACTTTGGCAGATGTTCGACAGAAACTCCATTTAAACATAAACAGGGTTTCTGCCGAAGTTCAGCAGTGAACGCGATAAACCCCGAGGAAATTGCTGGCATCTGTTTCATTCGTCAAACATGACTCGTCTTTATGTTGGCTGGCGTTGATTAACCCATGCTTGATAGTTTTATGGGGAAGGTAAATTTAATTTCTGTTAAGTTTTTTCTTATCAGTAAGCATTTTTTGAAGTTAAATACATCTAAATTTAAAAAAAACTGCAAACATTGTTGTGGAATTCCCAGATTTCCGGCCCTCCAGTTTCAAAGGTGTGCGATCTGTCATGAGAATTCTTGAAGTATCACAAGTTCTGGATTTAGGAGCTTGCACTTCGCATGCTAAACCCGGAACTTGCGGGACCCCATGGGCGTGTGTGCACCTCGTACGCAAATTCAGGCCCACTGTGTCCGTTGGGAAACTACAAGCTTTTAAGCACAGGCGAGGAAGATTAGCAGAAGAAATTAAATCAGTAACTTTTGGGGGACTGATGGCCTGGTGTATGGTAATGAAGCTATGGTCCAGAGGGAGGTAGGAGGGCTTGTTGAAGTGTTGGTCCCAGAAATTGGGGGGTTTACCGCCACCTGTGACCTCCAGATTCGGGCAGAAAAATGCTCATTCGCCAGCTGCCGGTAGCACTGCTAATATCAGCGATTATGTAGGTGATGCAGATCATGACATCACTGAGTGTTCAATGCTCATTTGACACCCGATCTGCGAGTTTGGAGTTTGCCATTCAACTTACCGGCATACCTTAAGTGTGACGAGCTGAGCAAGCATTAAAAAGCAGGAAGGAGGCTCCAGGTATTGAAAGGGATCATCAGCAATTACTTGCAGCTGACATGTTTGTTCGCTTCTCGGCCTTTTGGCTAAGATCAAGTGTAGTATCTGTTCTTATTAGTTTAATATCCCCTATGGGGACCTGATATTAAATAGTTTTTTGGACAGGGAGCTGGAACAGGGGCTTGCCCCGCCCACTCCATGCACCAACCTGGTATTGCAGTGTTTCCAGGAATGGTGCAACTTCGCCTCTCGGCCTTTTGGCTAAGATCAAATATATTGGCGCAAAGTGATCTTTGGCGTTAGAGTTGATCTGGAAAGAAATTGGATATAAAAAAAAAAGTTTGTTCAGTTTGACTGGCTCTGTACAACTTTCTGTAACTCCAGCAGCTTCATAAACCTCCTTCAAGGTTCTATTGTACCAGGGAGTGTTATTGCAAGTACAGAATGCATTCATTCTTATTTAAAAGCTTCTGCTCACACCACTTGCTTACAGTCATGAGGGCTCTACTGGCAGTCCCTCTCGCGCTCGAGTATCTCCAGGGGAGGGAGCGGAGGCAGTGAAGAAGAGAAGATGCATGTAGAGGGAGGAGGAGAAGGGCCAGGAGGGTTCTCAACAGGAGGTCTTACCCACCTAGGGTCTTCAGAGAGCACTTCTCTTGTATCCATTTAAGTGAGCAGTGTATTAGGAGGCTATGCTTCACCAAGGAGGTGGTCACAGAACTCTCTGCCACTTCCTGCAACCTGACCTCCAGCCTGTGAGCAAGGCAAACACAACTCTCCCAGTGGCAGTCAAGGTCACCGTGGCCCTCAATTTCTTTACCAGTGGATTCTTCTAGTCTGTAGCAGGAGACATAGCTAACATCTCACAGTTTGCTGTCCATCGCTGCATCCGGGAGGTCGCAAAGGCTCTCTGCACCAGGAGAATGGACTATGTTGTCCTCTCTCGAAGAGAGAAGCAGGACGAGTGTGCATGTGGCTTTGCCAGGACAGTGGGCTTCCCCATGGTGCAGGCGCCATCGACTGCACACACATTGCTTTGCGGGTGTCATATAACAATCTTGAGATCTTGTGCAACCGCAAAGGCCACCACTCACTGTCAATGCCCACTATCCTGCAGCAGCCTACATCAGTCTGGTGTGCCAACACTCTTCCAGCCACCGCAGCAATCTCGAGTGTGGCTGTTCAGATACAAGGGCTATCCGCTCTGCACCTGGCTCATGACTCCCCTCCCCAACCCCAACACTCGTGCCCAGTACTCATGTAATGAGATCCATGCTTCCACCAGGAACATCATCGAGCAGACTATCAGCTACTGAAGCAACGGTCCCACTGCCTTGACCACTTGGGAAGAGCCGTCCAGTACATGCCAGAGTGGGTATCCCATTTTGTGGTGTTTTGCTGCATACTTCACAACTTGGCCATCATGAGGGCTCAGCCCTTGCCACCAGGGATTGTGGGAGAGGAGGAGGAGAAGGCAGAGGAAGAGAATGAGTTGGCCCCCGAGCTACCCTATTCTCCTGGCCTTGCTGCAGCCCATTTATGCTTGGTGCCTCACCCTGTGCAGATCCCACTTCTAAAGTACACACAGTGCCAGTTTCTGAGCTGGTGTCTGCAAGTGATGCTGTGTCTTCTTCTTCTCCCCCTCGCTCTCGTGCATTGCCTCAGGGATAGGCTGATCAGGTGCTTGTTCTTGATTATCTAAAAGCAGAAAGGCACAAAAGTTGGGTTATGGTAAGGGGAGGGGAGAAGCAAGATATGCCGCATACAGTGAGACGAGATTGTGCGACGAGGGGGAAGTGGGATGTGAGAAGAAGGATTAAGAATGATCATACCGTTGTTGTCCCCAAAGGGAACAACATTGCCGGTTGCCACGGCATCTATGATCTGCCACCCAATGATATCCAGCACTCTCTCCTCCAGCTGGCTGAGGTGGTGGATGGCAGCCAACCCACTGTCTGTCTGCAGCTCTTCCCTCTGATTATGCATGACCTGCAAGAGAACGAGAAGTGTGAGAGTGAGTGTGGTGCAATGTGTTTGGGTGATGTGCCTGCCATAGTTGAATAGCTGCTAATGTGTGCAAGGTGTGAGATGTGGGTGTTAGTGTTACAGCAGTGATAAGGTTGTGAGGGTGAAATGAAACTCTGATTGTGAGGCGTGAGCCTGTGATAGGTAAAGATTGTTGTTAGGAGAGTGCTGGTGATGTGGTGTATTGAGTAGTGTGTGAGGCTTGTAGTGCTGGTGGTGGGATATGGGATTTTGCTGAAGCCTTCACTCGCCTTGACCTGCATGTGAGGTTATTAAACTTCTTTTGGCACTGGATGGCCGACCTTGGGACCACAGTGCTGGCTGTGACATGGTCAGCTATCTCCCGCCGGAAATGGGCGTTATTTCCAGTGTGTGCAGTAAATATGGGTGTTGTGATCGCTGGATTATCGACCATTTTCAAAACCCCATCTTTCCATTTTATAAAATGGGCATTACCGCGAGCGATCTGAAATGGGCATAGCGTTAAATTTTTTTGACCTTCTGCTGTAAAGTGTCGGCGTCCATAGCAATGGCATGGCAACAGTCGTTTCCTGCATTTCAGGAGATCAGGGGTCATCATTACATGCGCAGAAGAGGAGAGAGAGAGAGAGAGAGAGGGAGCAGAGAGGAACTGAAAGTGTGTGTGGGTGTGTTGTGTGCTTGTTTCGCTGTTGTGGGAGGCAGAAGGGAGACTTACCAGCAGCAAAAAGACTGCTGAGCACAAAGAATGTTGTTGCCACTGAGTTTTTGTTGAAAAAAAACATTTAAAATGGAAGGGATGGAGGTGGCGACACAGCACGCTGTGGAGACTGAGGACGCTGGCAAAAACAGTGAGGTGGGAGAGGAACAATTGGGAGGTTGCAAATGAGCGAAGAGATTCTCCGACGAGGCAAAAGCCTCCCTCCTGCAGGAGGTGGAGTCACGCTGGGGTCAATTGACCCAAGGTGGGCGTGGGAAGCCCACCCCAAAGGTCTACCAGAGGATATGGGCCGACATAGCCAAGGTGGTCTCGTCGGCGACCAACGGGATGCATGAGGGCAACCAGTGCCGCAAGCACTGGAACGACCTTGTTTATTTACATGTACTTATATATTTATATAATTTGATTTGTAAGTGTAATGATTGATTAAAATCAGATGTGATGTCTTGCACTTATACCGGGAATGTTTTACTCAAAGCCTGCATTTATGGTGTACGTCTTTAGGTAAAGAATAATAATGATCATAATAATCATGATTACATCTTTCGGTTATGTGTTGTATCAGTCTCTGTGACAGTACCTCGCAATGATATCACGCAATGATCTCATGCCATGTCGTGCTGCTGTTACCTTTTACAGAAGAAGCTTTCGGAGAATAATGCCGAGCAGAGGCGAATGGGTGGCAGGTCACCAGTCATCATCGAGCTCACCGACATCGAGGAGCGGCTGCAGGCACTAGTGGGGAGCCACCCCCGGTCGGCCACGCAAGCAGCTGCAGAACCTGATGTGATGCCACGTGAGTAAAGTATACACCATTGTGTGATGTAAAGTCAATAGATGCCACACCCACTCATATCCAACGAATAATATATGATAGATGATTGATAAAAGTGTTATATAAATAATGATGGCCTCATGAGAATCATTGCAATGCAGAATTTGGTCATGGTCATGAAATCTGATGTCTGGGATCATTTTGATAGTGGTGGTGCTTTTGTTGTGAATATGCTGTGTGTAGTGTTGGAATCACCTTATGACCCTAGCACCCCCTTCTCCTCTGATAACCTAATTTATGTTTTGTAGCTCAGCCAGTGATATTCCTTACTATACAGTATAAATGCACACAAGGCCCATACTTGAGAGAAGGTCACTCTGTGACCAGTTACCTTTATTACCAAGACCTCAAGTGATGAAGGTGGGTGGAGTTTCCCCTTTTATACCTGAAAGTCCAGGTTAGGAGTGTCTCCCACAAGTTCACCCCCTTGTGCTCAATGTTCTCAAGGTGTACAACTTAGGTCAGCTTATACATGGGTTACAATGATAGTTGAATACATGACAGCCAGCAGCACATCCACATGCAACACCACCGAGCCCAGAAGGTGGGGGTGCGGGGCCGGACTCGCCGGACGATCGTGCATCTGGTGCTGAGGAGCACCGAATCTCACCTGTGGAACTGCAGGGTGCTTCTCCATGAATGAGTGCGGACTTCAAGGTGCCTGCATCGCCAAACTCCATAATGCAGTCGACACCCATGACATCTAGTGCTCCTGGGGCCATTCCCTCCTCCACCGTGGAGGTACCTGACCCAAGCACCTTGCTGCAGGCTACCAGAGGTGTCACCAGGATGGCGCTGACCATGTGGAGGTTGGTTCAACGCAGCAGGTCTGCTCCACGAGCATTTACTGCCATTATAATTTGCTGGTGGTTGACAACGAGTTCCACAGTCAGGGAGTGGAATCACTTTTGGTTCCGAAAAAACTGCATCCTGAAAAGGTGCCCGCATGGTGATGTGTGTACAGTCTATTGCTCCCTGCACCTTGGGGAAGTTTGCAATTCTGGAGAATCCTTGTGCCCTCTCAGTCTGTGCCTCCCTGGTCATAGGGAAGCTGATAAAGTCCATCCTGCATGCGTAAAGGGCTTCAGTGACCTGTCGAATGCAGCAATGTGTGGCATGCTGAGATATAGCGCAAATGTCGCCAGCTGAGGTCCGAAAGGATGCATAGAAGACAAGTGCTGCAGTGACCTTGACCTCAATGGACTGTGCAGTCCTGATGGTGCTGGCGGGCTGCACATCTCCCCTGATGAGCTGACATATCTCACTGATAACCTCCTTCAGGAAGCGCAGTCTCCTAAGGCACGTGTTATCGGACAAGTTCAGGTAAGACCGCTTCTCCCTATAAGTGCGTGGGGTGTAAAGTCTCGTCCTCCTCAGCAGTCTGGCACGTCATTGATTGGGCACATAATGCTCTTGAATAAACCTTCTGCCATCTCTAGTCTGCAGTATATGTATAGTCATCAAGACAGGCTGAGAAATTACAGGCCCCATTACAATTACAATCAGTATTGTTCACAAACAATAAATTTCCCCACTAAGACACTTAAAATAAATTCAAATCGTCCACAGTATAATAAGATGTTTGTTCAGATGTTCAAATCACCTTAAAAGACCTCCAGAGTACATCAAAACTCCCCAGAAGTTGAAGCAGCCTTTTATATGAACCGACCTCCGATTTACAAAATGGCGTTCATACTGCTGGGTTTAGTTCAGGTGAGAGCAACTTTTTCTCAGCGGCTTTTTCGGCGAGCGATATTTTCGCCGATATGTGGGCGAGGTGCTGAAAGTAACGCTTGGCGATACTTTGAGCGTTAGTTTTGGCCATTCTGATCTTTATGACAAAAAAAGTGGGCGGGCGGTATTATTAAATTTCAATGTTAATTACATGAAGAAAGTAATGCTCGGCGATATGATGGGCGCTAGTTTCGGCAATTCTGGTCTTTACGCCAAAAAAAAGTGGGTGGGCGGTATTATTATTTCTTGCCGTTAAGTACATGCCGAAAGTAACGCTGGGTGATAAGTGAGCAATAAGTGGCCGTTAGTTTCCATTTTGTGTCTAAATGGGTGATATCTGGGCGTTATACTGCATCGCAGTGTTAAAATGGACGTTATGTGGACGGTATCGATGCAAAAAAAGGAGAAAGTTTAGCCCCATGTCGTTCTTTCTTATGGTTTCCAGTTTTTTTTGTTTCCAGTTTCCACTATTTGCGATATTCTGCACACATTCTCACAGAGAAGGGTGCATCTCACAGAGCAGAACAGTCGTTTTCAGAAACTGATATGCGGTAGATAGGGAGATGTTTTACACAGCAAGATTCAATAGTAATTTGCACAAATTCAACTTTCAAAAGGGAATTAAATATTTACTTGGAAAGTGTAAAGTCCTGTCCCCTCAGTACAGATTCACATGAGGCATGTAGTGAAGTCAAGGTCACTCTGGACCTGCACCTTTATTTCACAGCTCTGGAATGCTGCACTTGCCTGAGACCTGTCCTTATATACCTGTCTCTTGCAAGTGCACCCCTGGTGGTAAGGTATGCTGGTGGTTACAGATCATATCTTATTACAGTCATGTATAGCATGTTAGGATACAGTTATATATAATAATGTAAGATACATGACATCACCCTCCCCCAAGGTCTTATTGTCTTTATAGGTTCAGTCTCTGTTCAGTCTCTCAGGTGATCTACGCTCTCGCGTGGAGCGTCTGAGTTGTGGTTCAGTTGTTTGCATTGGTGTTGTTTTTCTTTGGGTGTGGTTGCTGGTATCTCGCCTGGGCTGTCTGTTTCGATTGGTGTGATTGTTGTTGACTCGCCTGGGCTGTCTGTTGGGATTGCCCTTTCCTCAGGTTGTTCCCTCTGTCTGTCCACCAGGTGTGGTGCGAGTTCCACATTGTAGTCTGCCTCTGGTTCAGCAGTGTTGTTGGTGAATCTGCTTTTGACTTGGTCTACATGCCTCCGGCAGGTTTTGCCATTGTCCATTTGTACTACCAGTAGCCTGTTTCCTTCCTTGCCCATTACTGTCCCTGCAAGCCATTTGGGACCACTGCTGTAGTTTAGTACAAACACTTTGTCCCCTATCTCATTCCATCTCCCCCTCGAATTTCTGTCATGGTACTCAGTCAGCTTACGGCACTTTGCCTCAACGATTTCGTGCATGTCTGGGAGGATTAATGAGAGCCTTGTTTTTAAAGTCCTTTTCATCAACAGTTGCGCGGGGGGAATCCCGGTCAATGAGTGCGGACGAGATCTGTATGACAGCAGCAGTTGCGACAGGCGACCCTGCAGCGTGGGACCTTGGATTTTAAGCATGCCTTGTTTAATGGTTTGCATTGCTTTCTCCGCCTGGCCGTTGGAGGCCGGCTTGAACGGTGCCGTCTTGATGTGATTTATGCCGTGGTCAATTATAAAATCTTGGAATTCTGCGCTGGTGAAGCACGGACCATTGTCACTGACCAATATGTCAGGAATTCCGTGCGTTGCAAACATGGTTGCGAGGATCTCCACAGTGGTGGAGGTTGTGCTCGAGTTTAAAATGGTGCATTCGATCCACTTTGAAAATGCATCTACAACTACGAGGAACATTTTGCCCATGAATGGGCCCGCATAGTCTATGTGCACCCGCGACCACGGTTTGGTAGGCCAAGGCCAGGGGCTCAGTGGAGCCTCCCTGGAGGCATTGCTGAGTTGGGCACAAATGGTGCACCGTCGGACGCAGAGCTCCAAGTCCGCGTCAATACCAGGCCACCAGACGTGGAATCTGGCTATGGCCTTCATGAGAACGATCTCCGGGTGCTCGCGGTGGAGCTCCCGGACAAATGCCTCTCTGCCTCGCAGAGGCATGACAACTCGGCTGCCCCGCATCAGGCAGTCCACTTGTAGTGATAGCTCATGCATGCGCCTGTGAAAGGGTTTGAATTCCTCGAGGCAGGCATCGCGAGCCTCTGCCCAGTCACCGGTTAGGACACATCTTTTTACTTAGGATAACGTGGGGTCGCTGGCCGTCCAGGCTCTGATTTGGCGAGCCGTCATGGGCGAACCTGTGGACTCAAAGGCATTGATTGCCATGACTATCTCACAGTCCTGTTCGTCAGACCCTTCCGTGGTCGCCAGGGGTAGCCTGCTGAGCGCGTCGGCATAGTTGTCTGTGCCTGGTCTGTGCCTTATGGTATAGTCGTAGGACGTCAGCATGAGTGCCCACCGTTGAATTCGCGCCGAGACGTTTATTGCCTTGCTCTCGGATCAGAGGGACGTGAGGGGCTTGTGGTCAGTTTCTAACGCGAACTTGGCCCCGAAAAGGTATCAGTGCATCTTTTTGACACCGTACACGCACGCGAGCGCCTCTTTCTCTCCCATTCCGTACCCGCGCTCCGCCCGTGAAAGTGACCTGGAGTCATAAGCTATGGGTTGTAATTTACCCGCACTATTGACATATTGTAAAACGCACCCGACCCGATACGCTGATGCATCACATGTGAGAACTAGCTTTTTACCTGGATCAAAGAAAGTCAAAACACTGTTGGAACACAGAAGGTTGCGTGCCTTATTGAAGGCGCATTCCTGGGCGTCCCCCAAAACCAATCGCACCCCTTCCTGAGTAGCACGTGGAGAGGCTCCAGCAGCGTGCTTAAGTTCTGCATAAAGTTTCCAAAGTAATTGAGTAGCCCGAGAAAGGCGTGCATTTCTGAGACATTCCGGGGCCTGGGTGCCAGGCGAATTGCTTCTGTTTTGGACTCTGTTGGGCGGATTCCATCAGCGGCAATCCTTCTGCCCAAAAATTCAACCTCGGGTGCGAGAAACAGGCACTTGGATTTCTTAACTCGTAGGCCTACCCGATCCAACCGCTTTAGTACTTCCTCCAAATTACGGAGATGGGAGTCGATGTCCCTGTCTGTGATAAGTATGTCGTCTTGAAATACAACTGTCCCCGGGATGGACTTGAGCAGACTCTCCATGTTGCGCTGGAATATTGCAGCTGCCGACCTGATGCCAAATGGGCATCGATTGTACATGAAAAGGCCTCGATTTGTGTTGATGGTGGTGAGTAGCTTGGATTCCTCGGTCAATTCTTGCATCATATACGCAGATGTGAGATCTAGTTTTGAGAAAAGTTTACCTCCAGCCAATGTGGCAAATAAGTCCTCCGCTCTGGGCAGCGGGTACTGGTCCTGTAGGGAGACTCTGTTTATGGTAGATTTGTAGTCCCCACAGATTTGTACGGATCCATCAGGCTTCATGACTGGAACGATGGGTCTTGCCCAGTCGCTAAATTCCACAGGTGATATAATGCCTCCCCGCAGAAGCCCGTCTAGTTCGTGTTCAATCTTTTCCCTCATCACATAGGGTACAGCTCTGGCTTTGTGATGGACCGGTCTAGCATCCTGTGTGATGTAGATTTTGACTTTGGCCCCTTTGAAAGTGCCCACACCTGGCTGAAAGAGATGTTTAAATCGCTTTATAACTGTTGAGCAGGAAGTCCGTTCCTCTGATGACATGGCATGAACATCATCCCATTTCCAGTTTAGTTTTGTCAGCCAGCTTCTCCCCAGCAGTGCTGGGGGGTCTCTGGGGACAATCCACAGGGGAAGTCGGTTCACTGCCCCTTTGTGTATGACGGAGAGCATGGCGCTGCCAAGGACTGGTACGATTTCTTTGGTATAGGTCCTTAGTTTGGTGTCGACACTTATGAGTTTTGGTCTGTCTCTTTTATGCGGCCACAGTTGTTCAAATTGTTGAGTCCCCATGAGCGATTGACTCGCTCCCGTATCCAGCTCCATGTGGACAGGTATCCCGTTGAGTCGGACTCTCATCATTATAGGAGGCATCTTGTTGTCGGAGAAGTGGCCATTGATCATGTTGACCCGCTGTACATCGGTGTCCCGGGTACTGTTCTCACCATCTTGTGGTCCGCTTTCTGACCCATCCAATTCGTATACCAGCCGAGCTGCCGTTTTTTTGCACATGCGGGCCAGATGCCCTGTATATTCACAGTTCCTGCAAACAGCCTGCTGAAATCGACATCCCCTTGATGAATGTTCACCCCCACACCTTCAGCACAGACTGCTTCCATTGTTCCCAAAGAATGAGCTGCGTCTGGCTGATCTCTCTTGAGCTTCTCTCAGTTTGTAGTTGATTGCTCGCATTGTGGGTTGATGAGGTGTGAATGGCCATTCCTGTGGCCCTTGATGGCTTCTGGTGCCACTGCCTGCTGTCGAGGGCCTGTTCTCCCGGTTTTGTCTGTGTGTGGGGGTAGCAGCTTGTTTCACACTGTGAACTCCTTGTTCCGATATTTCGTTAGTTGTCGTACCTGCATTGTAAATCAACCTCGTTTTTTCTTCTCCTGCCAAGAATGTCTGTGCAACCAGTGCTGCTGCCTCTAAGGTCAGGTTCTTGGTCTCTATGAGCTTTCGGAATATGTCTGCGTGGCCTATTCCTTCAATGAAAAAGTCTCTCAGCATTTCTCTCCTCAGTTCATCGGAGAACTCAAATAAACTAGCCAACCTCCGAAGTTCCGCCACGAAGTCGGGTATGCTCTGGTCCACACAGCGTCTGCAGTTGTAGAACCTGTGTCTGGCCATGTGTAGGCTGCTCGTTGGCTTCAGGTGGTCTCTTACCAGTGTGCTCAATTCTTCAAATGACTTGCTTGCTGGTTTCTCGGGTGCCAGCAGATCCTTCATTAAAGCATATGTTTTTGAGCCACAGCTGGTCAAGAGATGGGCTCTTCTCTTGTCTGCTTTGTCGTCTCCTAACCAGTCTTTGGTTACAAAGCTTTGCTGGAGCCTTTCTATAAAGTCCTCCCAATTGTCTCCCACACTGTACTTTTCATCTGATCCGTTGTTCGTCATGCTGTGGATTCTGTAATCCCGTAATTCGTCGCCACTGTAAAGTCCTGTCCCCTCAGGTACAGATTCACACGAGGCATGTAGTGAAGTCAAGGTCACTCTGGACCTGCACCTTTATTTCACAGTTCTGGAATGCTGCAGTTGCTGAGACCTGTCCTTATATACTTGTCTCTTGCAAGTGCACCCCCGGTGGTAAGGTATGCTGGTGGTTACAGGTCATATCTTATTACAGTCATGTATAGCATGTTAGGATACAGTTATATGTAATAATGTAAGATACATGACAGAAAGGAAAAAAAATGCAGGGCTTTCACTGAGCTTTTACAGTTTTGCCAGAGTCACTTCCTATTTTTTTTCTGAAATTGAAAGAGGAAATCTGCCTCTAGTCGCACCCAGAGTGCAGTGAGTGTCCTCCGACCCCTGACATGCACGGCAAGCAGCGAGCATTGTCCCGCCCCTCGCTCTGTACTTGGACCTGGCGGCCTCTACAGCACTGAGTCAGTTTCAGCAGGATGTCTGCACGGAGAAGGTGCCCCAGCAGGACTCTGCTCCACTTCATCTATCTGCTGATGGGCGCCGGCGTCTTCCAGGCGTTGGAGCTGAAGGAAGAAAACAAAATGAAAACCCAGATCTGGAACGAGAAATTGTGATTCGTGGATAACTGCAGCTGCCTCACCCGCGAGATGCTGGAGAAGTTCGTGGAGTTCAGTATTTTCTTCGGTTTCCAAAGATAAATTGGGGTTTAAAGAGCTTCGTTCCACTTCTGACCCAAAAAGCAAGGGGGAGTTTTCGTGTTGTATCTAAGTGGTGGAAGTTCAAAAAGAAATTGCATGGTTCCTCTTTGGTGTTACATGTAAGATGTCACATGGAAAACTCGGGATTATCATCGGTGAATAGAGCTGCCTGGTTTAACTTATTTTGATTTTAAAATGCAATCCGTTTTGATTCATATTCTTAAAAGTAAGCTCAGCTCAATCTGTTTGAAAGGGTTTGTGATCTGTATCACTATCTTTTGCTGCATTCACCCAAGAGTGAGTCTTGTAGGCAGTAACATACTTCGCTCAGTGGAGCACTGTGTGTAACTCCACTCCAGCAGTTACATTTTAATTGTTTGGAGAGTGAGCGGCGGGAGAGTCCGCATTCAACTCAATATGACCTCCAGGTAGGTTTGAAATGTGCCCGAGAGATCCCAGGGAAATGCGCTGTTAAAACCACCTCTTCCAGAGCGGCTTCTCAGAGTCAGGGCAGACCATAATTTATACCGCAACTTTAGCTCCACGCACCCATGCCAAAATAGTATGGTAAATATATCCTTTGATCAACAGCCTCACTCCGAACATTTTGTCAGTGTTGACAGCTCTGCAGAGTCAGAGACAGGTCATGGGAGAGAGTAATGACATTGTCCACCCCCAACGATGGGTCTGGGGTTCACAATACTACATGATCTAGGATATCAAAACGTTGTATGTAAAGTTACAACACAGAAGCATTTCAGTTTTTGACATTCATTGGCGATCTTGTTCTGGGACGCACAAGATGTTTCTGTGCCTCATGTGCACCACAATGACATCTAACATTTTAATTGCATTTTAAACTTAAAAATAATTGATATAGATTGCCAGTTAGCTCAGTGAATGCTGACGGTTCAAGCTGTCAATGTTGCTAAAGACCGGAGGAATATAACAGTTGTCTGTGCGGGTGCTGATTGTGGATCGAAACAAT
This sequence comes from Pristiophorus japonicus, assembly GCF_044704955.1. Classification (NCBI taxonomy): domain Eukaryota; kingdom Metazoa; phylum Chordata; class Chondrichthyes; family Pristiophoridae; genus Pristiophorus; species Pristiophorus japonicus. Next base: position 230,181,179 of record NC_091980.1, read on the forward strand.
GGAATGAGCTGGCTGGACGGTGCTCTTTCCTCATTCTTGACTTATGCCAGTGCACTCCTGTTAATTGTATAAACAGAGGGTCCATACATCAATTGAATTATATTGGCTGCTGTATTCTTTCAGTGAATGGTTTTCATGTATTTGGTAGGGTTCAATCATATTTGTGTTGACACTACGTCTGCTCTTTATATAAGTATTGCATTTAAGGTTATTTCACTTAATTTTTTGCTAAAATTAATGCATGAAATTACTGGGTGCACGGGTGATTAAATCCCTGTGAAGTTCACTGAGTGAAAGTGGCGACAGTCTGGTTGTGCAATTCATTGCGAAAGGATCATGTTGTAGCTTTCCAGACTCGAATGGCAGGAGTGAAATGATAGCACACTGCAAATGCTTTTCTCAGGTACACAAGGTGTATCTGTGCCTTGCATGGAGATATAAGATTGGAGAAATGATTTAAATGAGTATGGTCATATGCAAAATAATAATCATCATCATCATAGGCGGTCCCTCGAATGAGGATGACTTGCTTCCACAAGAGTTCACAGATGTTTCAATCAAGGACCCGATGTTCCCGTCCTGAACTCCAATTGAGGGGATGGAAGATGCCTGTGCGTGGATTTTTTTAATGTGTGGTGACCGTTGCACATCAGCCACCACACAGGCTCGACAGAGCTAGGTCTTTATCCAGTGGCAAGGGTTGAACGAGGACGACTGGAGACCTGCTCTGCTGCACGGACCTAGTGCGCACACATATCGCAGTGTGGGCTGGCCCGTGCTGTACCTGGGCCCTCTGCTCTTCTGGGTCCCGTACCCTCATTCGCCGCACTTTCGCCCACTATATTCCAGGGCCCGGCGCTCCAGCTCTATTTATAACCCCGACCTGCGGTGGTGTTCTCACTATACCCAATATACCTGTATTAAAAGCATTTGTTATAATTTGAATAAGAATTAAATATAAACCCTGAGAATAGTTGAATTGCTATAATTAGCAAAGCAGTAAAAAGTTGCTAAGTAGTTAAAAACTACACGAGAGCCAAACACAATTAATGCTGCACACGGTGGTCAAGCTCGGGGAGAAAATATGTAGACATTTACACTTTGCTGGGCTTTCACTTCAGTACTTCTAGTATGATTTGAACTGATTCTGGATCAATCACCATTTCACACCATTACAGCAGCAACACCAAAGCTGCTGTGTAAACCCACCCCAGAAGTAGCCCTTAAGCATGTTTATTATATCTTGATGCACATTTTCAACTTCACTTTAGGGTTTTAATGTCTTCCCTTGACTATTATAGAACTCAAAGTTTTTTGACATTACGCCATCTTCTTGTACTCCATCCAATGGTCACATTCTCACTCTATGCTCTAGAAACTAAGAGCGCAAAATTGCGTACTGCCCCGGTTTGGGATGGTTAACAGCTGCGAGGCGGGACTTCCTGCGCCAGGCACTGAAGTCCCGCCCCGCCAGCTAAATTGGGCCTACCACCCCCGAGGGGAAGTGGACGCAAAATTTCTCACTGCACTTCCACTTGGTGGCGGGACTGAGACGTTGGTCTCCTAATCTGAGGAAGGACGTTCTTGCTCTTGAAGGAGTGCAGCGAAGGTTCACCAGACTGATTCACGGGATGGCTAGACTGACATATGAAGAGAGACTGGATCAACTGGGCCTTTATACATTGGAGTTTAGAAGGATGAGAGGGGATCTCATAGAAACATACAAGATTCTGACGGGACGGGACAGGTTAGATGCGGGAAGAATGTTCTCGATGTTGGGGAAGTCCAGAACCAGGGACACAGTCTTAGGATAAGGGGTAGGTCATTTAGGACTGAGATGAGGAGAAACTTCTTCACTCAGAGAGTTGTTAACCTGTGAAATTCCCTGCCACAGAGGGTTGTTGATGCCAGTTCATTGGTTATATTCAAGAGGGAGTTAGATATGGCCCTTGCGGCTAAGGGGATCAAGGGGTATGGAGAGAAATCAAGAAAGGGGTATTGAGGGAATGATCAGCCATGATCTTATTGAATGGTAGTGCAGGCTCGAAGAGCCGAATGGCCTACTATTTTCTATGTTTCTAACCATCGCTAATTTTCCAGCACTATGTAGAGAGGCGCGTAGCGCTAGCGGGAACATAGGGTCCTCCCCTTCCCTTAAAAGGGAGGGCACACTGCCGACTCTGTATTAGGGAGAAGGGGCCACCGTTGGACTACTAGGGAGTGCGGTGCCTTGGGAATAGCAAAGTTGGAAATTATGTCAAAAGCATCTCCAAACTTGTCCATCGATCTGAAGCTACAATGGTCCTGAATTCTCAATCGGCGATGTAATTAAAGAGTACACCGCCGACATCCAAACAAAATCTGCAATTACCTCGTGCGAACCCTCTTCTAGAAGTTGCTTTCAGACGCTGCAGAGTTGAGTGCAGCGTCGTGGCCCACAGATCCCAGGGATACACTGTTGTGCGTATGCGAACCTGGGATCACCTGGAGTGATGCTCCTTTTACTTCCTGACTCCTAGCCAATCAGGAAACAGAGGAGCTTGCTGAAATAAAAACAGAAAATGCTGGAAATATTCAGTAGGTCAGGCAGCGTCTGTGGAGAGAAAAACTGAGTTAACATTTCAGGGTGATGACCCTTTGTTAGATCTGTTCTAACGAAGGGTCATTGACCTGAACTGTTAACTTTGTTTCTCTCTCCACAGATGCTGTCTGACCTGCTGAGTATTTTCAGTATTTTCTGTTTTCATTTCAGATTTCCAGCATCTACAGTATTTTGCTTTTGTTGTAGAGGAGATTGCTGATTTGCCTACAGCTCATTTTTAAAGGCTAAGGGAATAAGGGGTTATGGGGAGCGGGTGGAGAAGTGGAGCTGAGTCCATGATCAGATCAGCCATGATCTTATTGAATGGTGGAGCAGGCTCGAGGGGCCGTTTGGCCTATTCCTGTTCCTATTTCTTATGTTCTTATGTTCCCTGCCCGCTCCCCATAACACTTGACTCCCCTATCATTCAAAAAGCTGTCTATCTCCACCTTAAATACATTCAATGACCCAGCCTCCACAGCTCTCTGGAGTAGAGAATTCCAAAGATTCATGACCACCTGAGAGAAGAAATTCCTCCTCGTTTCCGTTCTGAAACTCTGCCCCCTAGTTCTAGATTTCCCCCACGAGGCAAAACATTCTCTCTGCATCTACCCTATCAAGCCCCCTCAGAATCTTGTACATTTCAATAAGATCATTTCTCATTCTTCTAAACTCCAATGTGTATAGACCCAACCTGCTCGACCTTTCTTCATAAGACAATCCCTTCATCTCAGGAATCAACCTCCTGAAACTTCTCTGAACTGTTTACAATGCAAGTATATCCCTCCTTAAATAAGGACACCAAAACTATATGCAGTACTCCAGGTGTGGTCCCACCAACGCCCTGTACAGTTGTAGCAGGACTGCCCTACTTTTATATTCCATCCCCCTTGCAATAAAGGCCAACATTCAATTTGCCTTCCTAATACTTGCTGTACCTGCATGCTAACTTTTTGTGTTTCATGTACATGGACCCCCAGCTCCCTCTACTGCAGTATTTTGTAATCTCTTCCCCATTTAAATAATTTGCTTTTTTATTTTTTCTACCAAAGTGGATAACCTCACATTTTCCCACATTATACTCCCATCTGCCACTCACTTAGCCTATTTATATCCCTTTGCAGATTCATTGTGTACTCCTCATAACTTGCTTTCCCACCTATCTTTGTATCATCAGTAAATTTGGCTACATTACACTTGGTCCCTTCATCCAAGTATTTAATATAGATTGTAAATAGTTGAGGCCCCAGCACTGATACCTGTGGCACTCCACTAGTCACGGTTTGCCAACCTGAAAATGACCCATTTATCCCGACACTCTGTTTTCTGTTAGTTAGCCAATCCTCTATCCATGCTAATATATTGGTGCTGGAATTCCGATGTCCCAGGTCCGTACAAAGTTTCTACGGACCCAGGAAGGCATCAGAAAAGCCAGTTCTCAGCGCGCAATGCGCATGCGCTGCAAACCGGCTTTTCCGATTTGTCAATTCTAGCTTGACCGATCATCTGCAGATCGGGAGTGAGGACATTTACAGGGCAAGATTTCCGATATTTACGGATATCTTGCCGAGCAAATGTCCTCAAAAATCTTGCGTATAGTCTACTTTTACGGTAAGTTTATTTTTAACCATAATTTTAAAAACTATTTTAAAAATAGGGCAACTATTTTATTGTTATAAGACATAATAACTTTAATTTCAATTAGTTTTGAATATGTGTGAAACATAGAAAATAAGTGCAGGAGTAGGCCATTTGGCCCTTTGAACCTGCACCACCATTGAATAAGATCATGGCTGACCATTCCCTCAGTACCCCTTTCCTGCTTTCTTTCCGTACCCCTTGATCCCCTTAGCCGTAAGGGCTATATCTAATTCCCTCTTGAATATAACCAATGAACTGGCATCAACAACTCTCTGTGGCAGGGAATTCCACAGGTTCACCACTCTGAGTGAAGAAGTTTCTCCTCATCTCAGTCCTAAATGGCCTACCCCTTATCCTAAGACTGTGTCCCCTGGTTCTGGACTTCCCCAACATCGGGAACAATCTACCCGCATCTAACCTGTCCCGTCCTGTCAGAATCTTTTATGTTTCTATGAGATCCCCTCTCATTCTTCTAAACTCCAATGTATAAAGGCCCAGTTGATCCAGTCTCTCCTCATATGTCAGTCTAGCCATCCCAGGAATCAGTCTGGTGAACCTTCACTGCACTCCCTCAATAGCAAGAACATCCTTCCTCAGATGAGGAGACCAAAACTGAACATTATATTCCAGGTGAGGCCTCACCAAAGCCCTGTACAACTGCAGTAAGACCGCCCTGCTCCTATACTCAAATCCCCTAGCTATGAAGGCCAACATACCACTTGCCTTCTTTACTGCCTGCTGTAACTGTATGCCAACTTTCAATGACTGATGAACCATGACACCCAGGTCTCGTTGCACCTCCCCTTTTCCTAATCTGCCACCATTCAGATAATATTCTGTCTTTGTGTTTTTGCCCCCAAAGTGGATAACCTCATATTTATCCACATTATACTGCGTCTGCCATGCATTTGCCCACTCACTTAACCTGTCTAAGTCACTCTGCAGCCTCTTCGCGTCCCCCTCACAGCTCATACCGCCACCCAGTGTCATCTGCAAACTTGGAGATTTTACACTCAATTCCTTCATCCAAATCATTGATGTATATTGTAAAGAGCTGGGATCCCAGCACTAAGCTCTGCGGCACTCCACTAGTCACTGCCTGCCATTCTGAAAAGGACCTGTTTATCCCGACTCTCTGCTTTCTGTCTGCCAACCAGTTCTCTATTCACGTCAGTATATTACCCCCAATACCATGTGCTTTGATTTTGCACACCAATCTCTTGTGTGGGACCTTGTCAAAAGCCTTTTGAAAGTCCAAATATACCACATCCACTGGTTCTCCCTTGTCCACTCTGCTAGTTACATCCTCAAAAAATTCCAGAAGACTTGTCGAGCATGATTTCCCCTTCATAAATCCATGCTGACTTGGACCGATCCTGTCACTGCTTTCCAAATGCGCTGCTATTTCATCCTTAATAATTGATTCCAACATTTTCCCCACCACTGATGTCAGGCTAACCGGTCTCTAATTACCCGTTTTCTCTCTCCCTCCCTTTTTAAAAAGTGGTGTTACATTAGCTATCCTCCAGTCCATAGGAACTGATCCAGAGTCGATAGACTGTTGGAAAATGATCACCAATGCATCCACTATTTCTAGGGCCACTTCCTTAAGTACTCTGGGATGCAGACTATCAGGCCCCGGGGATTTATCGACCTTCAATCCCATCAATTTCCCTAACACAATTTCCCGCCTAATAAGGATATCCTTCAGTTCCTCCTTCTCACGAGACCCTCGGTCCCCTAGTACTTCCGGAAGGTTGTTTGTGTCTTCCTTCGTGAAGACAGAACCAAAGTATTTGTTCAATTGGTCTGCCATTTCTTTGTTCCCCATTATAAATTCACCTGAATCTGACTGCAAGGGAACTACGTTTGTCTTCGCTAATCTTTTTCTCTTCACATGTCTATAGAAGCTTTTGCAGTTCAGTTTTTATGTTCCCGGCAAGCTTCTTCTCGTACTCTATTTTCCCCCTCTTAATTAAACCCTTTGTCCTCCTCTGCTGAATTCTAAATTTCTCCCAGTCCTCAGGTCTGCTGCTTTTTTTGGCCAATTTATATGCCTCTTCCTTAGATTTAACACTATCCTTAATTTCCCTTGTTAGCCACGGTGAGCTACCTTCCCCGTTTTATTTTTACTCCAGACAGGGATGTACAATTGCTGGAGTTCATCCATGTGATCTTTAGATGTTTGCCATTGCCTATCCACCGTCAACCCTTTAAGTATCATTTGCCAGTCTATTCTAGCCAATTCACACCTCAAACCATCAAAGTTACCTTTCCTTAAGTTCAAGACCCTAGTTTCTGAATTAACTGTGTCACTCTCCATCCTAATAAAGAATTCTACTATATTATGGTCACTCTTCCCCAAGGGGTCTCACACAACAAGATTGCTAATTAGTCCTTTCTCATTACACATCACCCAGTCTAGGATTGCCAGCTCCCTTATTGGTTCCTCGACATATTGGTCTAGAAAACCATCCCTAATACTCTCCAGGAAATCCTCCTCCACGCATTGCTACCAGTTTGGTTAGCCCAATCAATATGTAGATTAAAGTCACCCAAGATAACTGCTGTACCTTTATTGCATGCATCCCTAATTTCTTGTTTGTTGCTGTCCCCAACCTTACTTCTACTGTTTGGTGATCTGTACACAACCCCCACTAGCATTTTCTGCCCCTTGGTATTCCGCAGCTCCACCCATACCGATTCCACATCATTCAAGCTAATGTCCTTCCTTACTATTGCATTAATTTCCTCCTTAACCAGCAATGTTTTTTATTTTTTATTATTTTGTGTGATTGCTTTTGTTCCTATTAATAGCACTGAGAACTGTAGATACGCGAGTCTCAGTGCTATTAATTGGAACCTGTGAAATACTTACCTGATTGGCTGAGCAGTCACACATGACTGCATCTTCTGCGTCGCGACTCTCTTCACGGGACCGCACTTCGCAGCGCAGGAGGAGAAGGCCTCCCCATTAGAAATCAGGGTGCCTCCTAGACCACCAGGTAAATTCATAAAAAATATCTAGCGAGGAGGCAATTGCCCGCGGGAAGACCCCCAGGGAAATTTCTGGGCCAATATCCACAATCCCGTGAGCTCTTATCTTGTGCAGAGCTTTTATGTAGTACCTTATCGAATGTCTTCTGGAAATCCAAATACATGACATCTACTGGTTTGCCTTTATCCATCCTACCCGTTACATTCTCAAAGAACACCAGCAAATTTGTCAAACATGATTTCCCTTTCATAAAACCATGCTGACTCTGCTTGACTGTATTATGATTTTCTAAATGTCCTGCTACTACTTCTGTAATAATGGACTCCAGCATTTTCCCAATGACAGATGTTAGACTAACTGGTCTATAGTTTCCTGCTTTCTGTCACCCTCCTTTCTTAAATAGAGATGTTACATTTGTGGTTTTCGAATCTGCTGGGACTGCCCCAGAATCCAGGGAATTTAGGTAAATTACAACCAATGCATCCAATATCTCTGTAGTCACTTCTTTTAAGACGCTAGGATGCAGGCCATCAGGTCTAGGGGACTTGTCCACCTTTAGTCCCATTAGTTTGCCTCGAACTTTTTATCTAGCGATGGTGATTGTTTTAAGTTCCCCCCTCTCAATTGCCCCTTGATTATCAATTATTGGAATGCTTTTAGTGTCTTCTACCGTGAAGACTGATACAAAATATTTCTTCAAAGTCTCTGCCATTTCTCTGTTTCCCATTATTAATTCCCCAGTCTTATTTAAAGTAATGTTTACTTTAGCTACTCTCTTCCTTGTTATATACCTGTAGAAGCTTTTACCGTCTGTTTTTATATTTCTTCCGAGTTTACTCTCATAAACTATCTTCTCTGTGTTATTTTTTTAATTGTCCTTTGCTGGATTCTAAAAATGTCCTAATCCTCTGGCCTTCCACTATTCTTCCCGATGTTGGGGAAGTCCAGAACCAAGGGACACAGTCTTAGGATAAGGGGTAGGCATTTAGGACTGAGATGAGGAGAAACTTCTTCACTCAGAGAGTGGTGAACCTGTGGAATTCCCTGCCACAGAGAGTTGTTGATGCCAGTTCATTGGTTATATTCAAGAGGGAGTTAGATATGGCCCTTACGGCTAAGGGGATCAAGGGGTACGGAAAGAAAGCAGGAAAGGGGTACTGAGGGAATGGTCAGCCATGATCTTATTGAATGGCTTACTCCTGCACCTATTTTCTATGTTTCTAAGTTTCGCAACATTGTATGCATTTGTTTTCAATTTGATACCATCCTTTAGTTCCTTAGTTAGCCAAGGATGGTGCATCCTTCTCTTAGAGTCTTTCTTTCTCACTGAAATATATCTTTGCTGAGAGTTTTGAGATATCTCCTTGGTCGGGTAAATTTGATCCCATTGGACTTCCAAAAGGGAGTTATTTTTACTCTCTCTCTCCCGGCCATGGTTCACCTCATAAAACAATTATCCGTTAGTAAAATGTAGTAGTGGTATTAGTCCCATTAAATTTTCTCAAGTTATTTTCTATCCAGCAATCAAGATAAGATGTTACCACTATTTCTAAAAGCAAAACACAGTTGGGATAATGGACGCAATCCCTTTCTTTCGGTAGGAATAATCTAATCAGCTGGAAACAAATTTTCTATGTGTTTATCAATATAAATTATCGAATGGACAGAAAGAGCTCCCACGATATATCATATATGGAAGAGAATGGGAGATTAAATACAAATTGGCCATTTTGTCTATAAGCAACAATGTTTAGAATAGATTTGTAATTTTCTCCCCCCACCCCCCTCCCCCTCCTTCCCCTCCCCCTCTTCCTCTTCCCAGCCCGTGATGCTGTGCAATAGGCTTCCTGTGTCTGTTTTCACTAGATGTGAACATTTTCAGGGTAATTAATTTGCAGTAGCTGGACAATTAGCCCAACATTTCGCCAGCATGTGCAGCGAAGCCTATGTGCAGTAGGAACTTGACCGATTGCAATTTGGGGACATAGGAATCCCCGAACTTGTCAATTTCAACTCTGAGAGCATGCCGTGATACCAACTGCGAATCCAGGGCCATTAAATTAGTCCTTTTAAACCATGTACCATGGTGTAACTGTATTTTACACAATTTGAGTAAGAACATAACATAATAAATAGGAACTGACAAATGACATTTTGTTCCTTCGGGCCTGCTCCGCCATTCAACAAGATCATAGGTAATCTTCTACCTCAACTCCATCTTCCCGCATTATGCCCTTATCCCTTAATTCCCTTTGATCCCCAAAATGTATATCGACCTCTGTCTTGAATATACTCAATGACAGCTTTTTGGGGTCGAGAATTCCAAAGATTCACAACCCTTTGAGTGAAGAAATTTCTCCTCATCTCAGTTCAAAATGGCCGACCCATTATTCTGAGACTATGACCCTGTGTTCTAAATTCCCCAGCCAGGGGAAGCATTTTCTCAGCATTAACCCTGTCAACACCTTTAAGAATTTTATATGTTTCAATTAGATCACCTAAACTCTAGGAATTATGGCCTAGTCCACTCAACCTCTTCTCATAGGGGAATCCGCTAATCCCAGGAACCAGTCTAGTGAACCTTCGTTGCACTCCCTCTAAGGCAAGTATGTCTTCCCTTACGTAAGGAGACCAAAACTGTACTCCAGGTGTGGCTTCACCATTTCCTTGTATAACTGTAGTAAACTTCTTTACTCTTATACTCTAATCCCTTTGTAATAAAAGCTAACATACCGTTTGCTTTCCTAATTGCTTACTGTACCTGCATGTTAACTTTCTGTGATTCATGTAGAAGGACACCCAAGCCCCTCTGAATGCAAACATTTCCCAGTCTCTCACCATTCATAAAATATTCTGCTTTTTTGCTTCTCCTACCAAAGTGGATAACTTCACACGTCTCCACAATGTATTCCATTTGCCATGTTCTTGCCCACTCAGTCAACCTGTCTATATCTCCCTGCAGTCTATTTGCGTCCTCCTCATAGCTTACTTTCCCACCTAACTTTATCATCAGCACTTTGCTGAAGATACAAAGGTGGGTGGGAAAGCAAATTGTGAGGAGGACACAAAAAATCTGCAAAGGGACCGAGACAGGATAAGTGAGTGGGCAAACATTTGGCAGAGTATAACGTGGGAAAATGTGAGGTTATCCACTTTGGCAGAAATAATAGAAAAGCAAATTATAATTTAAATGGAGGAGGAAAAATTGGCAAGTGCTGCAGTACAGAGGGACCTGGGGGTCCTTGTGCATGAAACACAAAAAGTTAGTACAGGGTATGCAGGTACAGCAAATAATCAGGAAGGCAAATGGAATGTTGGCCTTTATTGCAAGGGGGATAGAGTAGAAATGCAGAGAAGTCCTGCTACAACTGAAAAGCAATTATTTTGCTTCGGTCTTCACAGTGGAAGACACAAAAACCATGCCAAAAATTGCTGGTCACAGGAATGTGGGAAGGGAGGACCTTGAGACAATCACAATCACTAGGGGAGTAGTGCTGGACAGGCTAATGGGATTCAAGGTAGACAAGTCCCCTGGTCCTGATGAAATGCATCCCAGGGTATTAAAAGAGATGGCGGAAGTTATAGCAGATGCATTTGTTATAATCTACCAAAATTGTCTGGACTCTGGGGAGGTACCAGCGGATTGGAAAGCAGCTAATGTAACACCTCTGTTTAAAAAAGGGGGCAGACAAAAGGCAGGTAACAAGAGGCCGGTTAGTTTAACATCTGTAGTGGGGAAAATGCTTGAAACTATCATTAAGGAAGAAATAGCGGGACATCTAGATAGGAATAGTGCAATCAAACAGACGCAGCATGAATTCATGAAGGGGAAATCATGTTTAACTAATTTACTGGAATTCTTTGAGGATATAACGAGCATGGTGGATAGAGGTGTACCAATGAATGTGGTGTATTTAGATTTCCAAAAGGCATTCGATAAGCTGCCACACAAAAGGTTACTGCAGAAGATAAAGGTACGCGGAGTCAGAGGAAATGTATTAGCATGGATAGAGAATTGGCTGGCTAACAGAAAGCAGAGTCTCGGGAGAAATGGGTCCTTTTCGGGTTGGAAATCGGTGGTTAGTGGTGTGCCACAGGGATCGGTGCTGGGACCACAACTGTTTACAATATACATAGATGACCTGGAAGAGGGGACAGAGTGTAGTGTAACAAAATTTGCAGATGACACAAAGATTAGTGGGAAAACGGGTTGTGTAGAGGACACAGAGGCTGCAAAGAGATTTGGATAGGTTAAGCGAATGGGCTAAGGTTTGGCAGATGGAACACAATGTCGGAAAGTGTGAGGTCATCCACCTTGGGGGGGAAAAAATCAGTAAAAGGGAATATTATTTGAATGGGGAGAAATTACAACATGCTGAGGTGCAGAGGGACCTGGGGATCCTTGTGCATGAATCCCAAAAAGTTAGTTTGCAGGTCCAGCAGGTAATCAGGAAGGCGAATGGAATGTTGGCCTTCATTGCGAGAGGGATGGAGTGCAAAAGCAGGGAGGTCCTGCTGCAACTGTATAGGGTATTGGTGAGGCTGCACCTGGAGTACCGCATGCAGTTTTGGTCACCTTACTTAAGGAAGGATATACTGGCTTTGGAGGGGGTACAGAGACGATTCACTAGACTGATTCTGGAGATGAGGGGGTTACCTTATGATGATAGATTGAGTAGACTGGGTCTTTACTCGTTGGAGTTCAGAAGGATGAGGGGTGATCTTATAGAAACATTTAAAATAATGAAAGGGATAGACAAGATCGAGGCAGAGAGGTTGTTTCCACTGGTCGGGGAGACTAGAACTAGGGGGCACAGCCTCAAAATACGGGGGAGCCAATTTAAAACCGAGTTGAGAAGGAATTTCTTCTCCCAGAGAGTTGTGAATCTGTGGAATTCTCTGCCCAAGGAAGCAGTTGAGGCTAGCTCATTGAATGTATTCAAGTCACAGATAGATAGATTTTTAACCAATAAGGGAATTAAGGGTTACGGGGAGCAGGCGGGTGGGTAAGTGGAGCTGAGTCCACGGCCAGATCAGCCATGATCTTGTTGAATGGCGGAGCAGGCTCGAGGGGCTAGATGGCCGACTCCTGTTCCTAATTCTTATGTTATGGTGAGGCCACACCTGGAGTACTGCGTACAGTTTTGGTCTCCGTATTTAAGGAAGGATATACTTGCTTTGGAGGCTGTTCAAAGAAGATTCACTAGGTTGATTCCGGAGATGAGGGGGTTGACTTATGAAGGTAGGTTGAGTAGGTTGGGCCTATACACATTGGAGTTCAGAAGAATGAGAGGTGATCTTATTAGAACTTATAAGATAATGAGGGGGCTTGACAAGGTGGATGCAGAGAGAATGTTTCCACATAGGGGAAATTAAAACTTGGGAACAGAGGGCTAGAATCTCCACTTTTGTGCTTATTGCCCAAACATGGGCATTATTTCCAGTGTGGGCGTTAAAAACGGTTTTCAGATCGCCTGCTTCTCGCCCATTCAGAAAACACTGAGGTTTACATTTTTGAAAATGGGCGTTACCGCGAGCGATATCAAATGGGCGTTTAATAGTTTTGACCTTCTGCCGTAAAGTGTGGCCGTCCTTGGCAACGGCATCGCAACGCTCGATTCCCGCGATTCTGGAGGTCAAGGGTCACCATGACATGCGCAGAAGAGGAGACAGAGACAGAGGGAGCTCAGGGGGACTGAAGGCGTGGCTGGGTGTGGCGTGGCTGCTTTGGGAGGAATGAGGGAAGTAGTAGGCAAACAAAAATTAGCTGTTACCAGTCACATATTTGACTGAATAATTTGCCCTATAATGGAGAGAAAGGAGGTGGCATCACAGCACGCTGGAGAGAGCAGTAAGATGAGAGACGAGCACATTGGAGGCCGCAAAAGAGCCAGGAGGTTCTTGGACGAGGCAAATGCCTCCTTACTGCAGGGGTGATTTGACACGGGGAGGGCGTGGGAAGCCCACCCCAAAAGCTTACCAGAGGATATGGACCGAGATAGCAGAGGTGGTCTCGTTGGCGACCAACGAAGTGCATGAGGGCAACCAATGCCGCAAACAATGGAACGATCTTGTGGGATCCGCAAGAGTAAGTATTACATTGATTTACATGTACTTATGTATTTATATAATTTGATTTGTAACATTCATGAGTGACTATCAACAGATGTGAGGTCTTGCACTTTTACCGGGAATGTTTTATTCAAAGCCTGCAGTCACCGTGTACGTCTTTAGGTAAAGAATGATAATAATCATGATTACATCTGTTGGTTATGTGTTGTATCAGTGTCTGACAGTAACTAGGAATGATATCACGCAATGATCTCATGCCATGTCGTCCTGTCACCTTTTACAGAAGAAGCTCTCGAGGATGATGTCCGTGCAGAGGCGAACGGGTGGGGGGGCCACCAGTCCCCAGCGACATCACTGACATGGAGGAGCGTGTGCTCGCACTCGTGGGGAAGCAGCCCCCGGACAGCCACGGTCGCATCTGCAGACCCTGAAGTGACACCACGTGAGTAAAGCTTACACCATGGAGTCATGTAAAGTCTATAGATGCCACACCCACTCATATCCGAACAATCATATATGATAGATGATTTCTAAAAGTGTCATAAAAATAATGCTGACTTAATGAAAATCATTACAATGCACAATGTATTGATGGTCGTGAAATGTTATGTCTCTGATGATTTTGATAGCGGTGGTGTTTTTGTCATGCATATGCTGCGTGTAGCGCTGGACTCACCTTGTCACCCTAGCTCCCCCTTCTCCTCTAATAACCTCATTTGTGTTTTGCAGCTCAGCCAGCAGCGCGGCCCCAGGCAAGACCACAGGCCAGAAGGTGGGGGCGCGGGGCAGGAGTCGGTGGACAATCCTACTACATCTGGTGCTGAGGAGCTCCGATTCTCGCCCGTCAATCCGCTAGGTCTGTTCTCGACGGATGGGAGTGTGGACTTTGAAGAACCTGCATCACCACGCTCCAGAAACCATTCCACCCCATGGCCATCTAGTGGTCCTCTGGTCATTCCTGCCTCCACTCTGGAGGTACCGGCCCCAAGCACCTCTCCACAGGGCACCCCATTTGTCCCCAAGACAGCGCCGACCCCGCAGAATGGGGGGAATGCGGGGTCACGGCAGGTCTGTTCCATGAGCGAGACATGACAGCGGAGAGATGGTACAGTTGTCCAGGAGGATTGTAGACATTGATGACCAGCTCATCGAAGCATTGGGGGCATATCCCGACACCTGGCCACCATGACTGAGTACATTCTGTGCATGGTGGAGTCTCTGGATGCGATAGCCAGGAACACTGCTGCCACAGGCCTCCCAGTGGTCCCCGAGTGCGGCACTTCACCCCTAAGTTCCATATCACCACTGCGAACGACAGATGAGAGCAAGGACCAAGATCCTGCTTCTGCATCAGAGAATGTTGTTCCCTCGGCAACCCCCCTGCTCCCGTACCCGTGCAACCACCACATCTGTTTTCATCCGCCCCCCAATGAGGCACCGCCTAAGGAGCTCCTCGGCCAGGTGCCGTGGAGCGAAGAAGGGGAGATGAAGGGGAGGGGGGGAAGGAAAGTGAGGTGCATGTGCGCAGGTGATTGCTGTGTTATATCGCCATCTGGGTGTATGTGATTTGTTGCAATGTATGGGGGCTGGGGACCACGCTCCTGCTTTGCCTTTGTATTCTGTGATGCTGGACATGTTGAACATGTGATTTATGTCAATGGTGGAAAAAGTGGGGTATGGGCGGGGGTTGGGTGTTATTGCCTGTGATATTTATGATTTCAGACCAATGTTGGTATTAAACTTTTATTATTGAACATAACCTTGTTGCGCATGTCTCAGATAGCTGGACCATTATACACTGGTGATTCCTTACCATGAAAGGGTTAAATACAACTTAACATCAATCAAAGTAAACTTTAACTGGCACCAAGGTGATGGGCACCATTGATGTCTGAGCTGTACAGACACAGCAGTGTGTCAGCATTATCACTCACATCAGTGCTCTTTCAGGAAAATCTTTCAGATATCAGCTCCTCACGTAAGAGTGGCATTTAACAAATGCCAGCCATACCACTGGCGTTCATTCCGGTTAGTTCCACTTTTTGTGGGCGTTTTTTTTGAGCGAGCGATATTCTGGGCGATGTGTGCGAGGAGGTGAAATTGACGATGGGCGCTCTCCATGGCCGCTAGTTTGGGTAAATATGCTCTTTACGACAAAAAACAGTGGGCGGGCATTCATATTGAATCTCGGCGTTAATTCCGTGTGAAAGTAACGCTGGGCGGTATTATGGCGTTGATTTCGCCCATTCTGCTGATTCAGCCCCAAAAAAGTGGGCGGGCGGTAATATTTTTTCCAGGCGAAAGTAACGCTCAGTGATAAGTCTCCTAAAAAAGCCCGTCAGTTTCCATTTTGTGCCAAAATGGACAATAATATGGGCGTTATACGTCATTTCAGTGGTAAAATGGACGTTAAGTGAGCATTACGCATGCAAATAAAGTGGAGGTTCTAGCCTATAGTCTTAGAATAAAGGGCCGCCCATTTAAAACAGAGATGAGGAGAAATTTCTTGTCTGAGGGTTGTAAATCTATGAAATTCTCTGCCCCAGAGAGCTTTGGCTGCTGGGTCATTGAATATATTTAAGGCGGAGATAGACAGATTTTTGAGCGATAAGGGAGTACAGGGGAGCGGGCAGGGAAGTGAAGCTGAGTCCATGATCAGATCAGCCATAATCTTTTTGAATGATGGAGCAGGCTGAGGAGGTTGGGGGGAGGGGGAGTGAGAGAGCCTGGTTGAGGGGGGGGGGGCGCCTCGGGGGCAAGGGAGCCTGGTTGGAAGGAGGAGGGAGGGAGGCAGAGAGAGCCTGGTTGGGGAGGGAGAGAGCGCCTGTTTGGGGGGTGGGAAGAGGGCCTATTTGGGGGGGCGAGAGAGAGCCTAGTTGGGAGGGGGAGAGGGAGAGCCTGATTAGGGGGGGTGGAAGTGAGAGCCCGTTTTGGGGGGAGGGAGGGGAGTGAGAGAGCCTGGTGGCAGGGGGGAGAGTGAGAGAGCCTGGTTTGGGGGGGGGGGAAGGAGAGAGAGAGCCTGGTTTGGGGGGGCTGTTATGTGGGGGGGGGGGGGAAGAGACAGAGCCTGTTTTGGGGGGGGGTGGGGTGGGGAAGAGAGCCTGTTTGGGTGGTGGGAAGAAAGAGCCTGGTTTGGCAGGCAGGGGAGAGAGAGAGCCTGTTTGGGGGGAGGGGGAGAGAGAGGGTACTCGGGGAAGACAAATCGCATTCTTCTAACCTCCTTTATACCCACTCCCGACATTGTTGGAGTGGATGAAATCCAGATGACACTGACACTTCATACCCAATAAACCTGTTAACAATCCGCACACAATGCCCCATCTCTGAGGAGGGGGTGGAGCGGGTGTGGGTAAGGGTGTGCTTGGATAAGGGACTTCGGCTAGGGGAGGGATGCACTTACTCTGGGGGAGGCTGCACTTGTGCTGGGGTAAACGACATTGGCTTTGGGAGGGATGTGTCCTTTCTGACTCCTGAAGTCCAAATGGATCATGTTACAATGTGCAAAATTCGGCTGGGTGGTTCCATTTACACATTCCAGAAAAACTTCAGGGTGTGGCTTATCCTCCAAGGGGACCAATCAGCAATAGGTCATGTGATAATGGAGAGCCAATCAGAGAAACGGCTACAATTCAGTTAGTACAAATAAACACACCCTATTAATTAACCCTTTCTCATTGCACAATACTAGATCTAAAATAGCTTGTTCCCTAGATGGTTCCTCAACATACTGATCCAAAAAATTATTTTGTATATATTCTGTGAACTATCTTGTATACATTCCATGTAAGAGTGCATGCTTAAGAAGAGTAGATAATATAACAAAATGTAGCGCAAAAACAAACTTGCATGCAGTAGTTTAGCTTTAGTTCTGATAGCTTAAAATAGCTTAAGTAGTTTACTGGCTATATTCGGGAATAGATAAAGTAAAATTCTGCAGATGCTGGGAATCAAACAAAAACAGAAAATGCTGGCAACACTCAGAAAATCAGGCAGCATCTGTAGGAAAAGGAACAAAAGTTTAACCTTTCAGAGGTCAGGACCCTTCGTGAGAACAGTCCACAGATGCTGCCTAACTTGCTATCAAAACATCTATTAAATGCCGGTTTAGACTTCTCTGCTGGAATGTAAATAGTCACTTGTACTAAGTCTCTCCTCATAACTATGGCCCTGAATTTGCAAGAAGATTCTTGACAGATTGCACATTCCGGGTTTTAGTGCATGCGCTTCGCACGTCTAAACCCGGAACTTGCGTGGCCCCTTCAGGCACGTGCGCACCTCGTATACACCTGTAGAGGCTTCAACTTATGACCCAATAGATTCCCATCTCTGCCATCATTCTGGTGAATCTACACTGTACCATTTTGTAGCTTTAATGTCATATCTATAATGGGGGACCCAAAACTGCACACAGTACTCGAACAGTGACCCAACTAATCGTATCTTAACATCTTTTACTCTTGTACTATTTGTTCTTATTTATAAAACCTAAAATGCTGTTAGCCTTTTTTATGGTTTTATCTAACTGTGCTCACAGTTTCAGGGAATTATTTTGAACCCCTAGGCCCCTCTGTCCACCTGCACACTTTATCATCTTTCCATTTGAGTGTATATTGCCATTTCTTGTTTTTTCTTCCCAAAGACTGTCTGTCTATTCCACTAACTTGTGTAAATCATCCTGAAGTATTTGACAGTTCTTCTCTCTGTTTGTCAAATCAACAGCTTTCAAGATTATGCTCCATGTGCTCAAATCTTAATTGTTTATATGACACCAAGAACAAAAATGGACCCAGCATTGACCCCTTTGATACACCATTTCCAACTCTTCTCCAATCCATGCAAACCCATTTACCCAAAATCTTTGGAGTGATTTTCCACTTTTACTGCTGTGCAGAAAATGGGAAAATTCACCCCTTTGTTTTCTGTCCATCAGCCAACTTTCTATCCATGCAGCTACATTTCCTCTTGTATCATTTGCCTGAAATTTTTCAACAAGCCTTTTGTGAACACATTATCGAACATGCTGGGATTGATACTTAATGTTGGAGAATAATGAAGCATGAATATTGAGACCCAGGTGCAGTTTTTGGATATCAATCGCATTCAGTAGAACAGCTACTTGACCCTTGTTTCAAAATTTAATACTGATGTGGGAAGAATTTCTGTATTGGGGTGAAATAATATCAATTATGTTTCCTACTTCTACAGGCAATAATTGAATCCATAAAGCACGGAGTGAATCCTATTGGAAATAATTCCAAGTCTTCGCACAGTAACTGGGATTTTAGCAGCTCTTTTTTGCAGCTACAGTGGTGTCGACAATAGGTGAGATTCACATTTATTGAATTAATCCTTCGAAGAGAAACACCAAACACAGTGTGAGTTAAGCAAGCTTCTATAATTTTGAACATTTTTCCAATTCTGCCTTTTTTCTCTTCAGCTTGATTCGCCCCCCGCCCTGTTCTGCTGAAGATACGGACTTAAATTGGGGTGTGGCTCAACTGGTGGCAAGAGCCCTTTCAGTACCTTACCCAATTAATCAGTTTTCTTGTCTGAGCCCAGACAGTGTATGCTGGAATGTTATTTGACGATGGGGCAAGTGGCATAACAGCCAAACCTGATCTGATAGCCACAAGAGTGTATTTCCAGCAAAGCTCATTGGGCTGTGAACTAGAAGGTAATATTGGCTGTTCTCGTTCCGTGTCCCTCCCCCGCCACTGCCCAGCCTTGGGATACAGATGCAATCCTAAGTGAGATCAGCTAACTTAGCACAGATCAGGATCAAACAGGCGACCATCTTGGATGTCAGCTGTGGCACAGTTGGTAGCACTCTCTCCTCTTTGTCAGAAAGTTGTGGGTTCAAGTCCCACTCCGGAGATGAACACCAAATCTATGCTGACATTCCAATGCAGAACTGAGGCAGGGCTGCACTGTCAGAGCTGACATCTTTGGAAGAGAAATTAAACTGAGACTCTATCTGCCCTCTCAGATGAATGTAAAAGATCTCATGGCACTATTTTGAAGAAAAGCAGGGAAGTTATCTCCGGTGTCCTGGAAAATATGTATACCAATATCACAGAAACAGATTATCTGGTCATTATCACATTGTGTTAGTGGGACCTTGCTGTGCTCACATTGGCTGCCGTTTTTATACATTACAACAGTGACTACACTTCTAAAAAGTAAATTGGCTGTAAAGTGCTTTGGGACATCATGAGGTCATGAAAGACACTATAAAAATGCAAGTCTTTTCTGGAATTTTATAGTTTGCATAGTATTTACAGCACAGAAACAGGCCATTCAGCCCAACACGCCCCTGCTGGTGTTTGTGCTCCACATGAGCCGCCTCCTACTCTTCTTCATCGAACCTCATCAACATATTCCTTTCTTCCTCATTTGTTTATCTAGCTTCCCCTTAAATGCAGCTATGCAAGTCGCCTCAACTACTCATTCTGGTAGCGAATTCCCCATTCTACCACACTCTTTGGTAAAGAAGTTTCTCCTGAATTCCCTATTGGATTTATTAGTGACTATCATATATATGGCTTCTAGTTCTGGTCTCCCCTACATGGAAACATCTTTTCTCTCCCTACCCTATCAAACCCTTCCATAATCTTATACATAAGAACATAAGAAATAGGAACAGGAATAGACCATATGGCCCCTCGAGCCTGCTCTGCCATTCAATAAGATCATGGCTGATCTGATCATGGACTCAGGTCCACTTCCCTGCCCGCTCCCCATAACCCCTTATCCCCTTATCGGTTAAGAAACTGTCTATTTCTGTCTTAAATTTATTCAGTGTCCCAGCTTCCACAGCTCTCTCAGACAGCAAATTCCACAGATTTACAACCCTCTAAGAGAAGAAATTTCTCCTCATCTCTGTTTTAAATGGGCGGCCCCTTATTCTAAGGTCATGCCCTCTAGTTCTAGTCTCCCCCATCAGTGGAAACATCCTCTCTGCATCCACCTTGTCCAGCCCCCTCATAATCTTATACGTTTCTATAAGATCACCTCTCATTCTTCTGAATTCCAATGAGTAGAGGCCCAACCTACTCAACCTTTCCTCATAAGTCAACCCACTCATCCCTGGGATCAACCTAGTGAACCTTTTTCTGAATTGCCTCCAAAGCAAGTATATCCTTTTGTAAATATGGAAATCAAAATTGTACCCAGAATTCCAGGTGTGGCCTCACCTTATATAACTGTAGCAAGATTTACTTGTTTCTATACTCCATCCCCTTTGCAATAAAGGCCAAGATACCATTGGCCTTCCTGATTACTTGCTGTACCTGCATACTATCTGTTATGTATGTAAACCTGTAAATACCATGTCTAACCATCAGAGGGCTTATCCACTGGAGTCCCAAGGGATCCCACAATCCCTTGGGAGCACCGGTATATAAGGAGGTCTCATAGGCTGGAGAGGCACTCTGAGATCTGTAATAAAGGATGACGGTCACACCTTACTTTGAGCTTGCAGTATCTAGTCTGATGCTTTATTCAAGACACAACACTATCCTTTTGTGTTTCATGCACAAGTACCCTCAGGTCTCGCTATACTGCGGCACTTTGCAATCTTTCTCCATTTAAATAATAACTTGCTCTTCGATTTTTTTCTGCCAAAGTGCATGGCCTCACACTTTCCAACATTATACTCCATCTGCTAAATTTTTGCCCACTCACTTAGCCTGTCTATGTCCTTTTGCAGATTGTTTGTGTCCTCCTCACACATTGCTGTGTCTCCCCTTAGTTTTCTCTTTTATAGAGAAAAGAGACCCAGCCTGTTCAATCCTTCCTCATAGGTATAACTTCTTAATTCTGGTAAAATCATTCTAGTAAATCTTTTTTGCACATTTTCCAGTGCTTCTATATCCTTTCTATAAAATGGAGACCAGAACTTTTTGTTCACAGTACTCCGCAAGTGTGGTCTAACCAAGGTTCTATACAAGTTTAATACAACTGCTCTGCTTTTCAATTCTAACCCTCTAGAAATGAACTCCTGTGCTTTGTTTGATTTTTTTTTAATGGCCTTATTAACCTGCGGCGCTACTTTTAGTGATTTGTGTATGTACCCCCAGATCCCTTTGCTCCTCTACCCCATTTAGACACTTATTTTCCAAAGAGTATTCCTACCAAAATGTACCACCTCACACTTATCTATATTAAAGTTCATTTGCCAATAATGGAAGTTTATTAATGTCTCGCTATATTTTGTCGCAGTCCTCCTCTGTATTAACTACACCCCCCAATTTGGTGTCGTCAACAAATTTTGAAATTGTACTTCCAATTCCAAGTCAAAATCGTTTATGTAAATGGTGAACAATAGTGGTCCCAGAACTGATCCCTGTGGAACACCACTTCCCACCTTTTGCCAGTCTGTTGGATACTGATGGGGGGGATGGCTCATCAGGGGAAGGCAGCAGCAGCCAAGTTCATGGCACCATGGGTGGCTCTGCTGCCCAGGAGGGCAGGAAAAAGAGTGGGAGAGCTACAGTGATAGGGGATTCGATTGTAAGTGGAATAGATAGGTGTTACTGCGGCCGCAATCGAGACTCCAGGATGGTATGTTGCCTCCCTCGTACAAGGGTCAAGGATGTCTCGGAGTTGGTGCAGGGCGTTCTGAAAAGGGAGGGTGAACAGCCAGTTGTCGTGGTGCATATAGGTATCAACGATATAGGTTAAAAAATGGGATGAGGTCCTACAAGCTGAATTTAGGGAGCTAGGAGATAAATTTAAAAAGTAGGATCTCAAAGGTAGTAATCTCAGGATTGCTACCAGTGCCATGTGCCAGTCAGAGTAGAAATAGCAGGAGAGTTAAGATGAATACGTGGCTTGAGGAATGGTGCAAGAGGGAGGGATTCAAATTCCTGGGACATTGGAACCGGTTCTGGGGGAGGTGGGACCAGTACAAACAGGACGGTCTGCACCTGGGCAGGACCAGAACTGATGTCCTAGGGGGAGTGTTTGCTAGTGCTGTTGGGGAGGGTTTAAACTAATATGGCAGGGGGATGGGAATCTATGCAGGGAGACAGATGGAAGTAAAATGGGGGCAGAAGCAAAAGGTAGAAAGGAGATAAGGAAAGGTGGAGGACAGAGAAATCAAAGGCAAAAATCAAAAAGGGCCACATTACAACATAATTCTAAAATGACAAAGACTGTTTTTAAAAAAAAAAAGCCCGAAGGCTCTGTGTCTCAAATGCAAGGAGCATTCGTAATAAGGGGGATGAATTAACTGTGCAGATAGCTGTTAACGAATATGATGTAATTGGGATTACGGAGATATGGCTCCAGGGTGACCAAGGCTGGGAACTCAACATCCAGCGGTATTCAATATTCAGAAAGGAAAAGGAGGTGGGGTAGCGTTGCTGGTTAAAGAGGAGATTAATGCAATAGTAAGGAAGAACATTAGCTTGTGGGAATCTGTATGGGTAGAGCTGCGGAACACCAAAGGGCAGAAAACACTAGTGGGAGCTATGTACAGACTACCAAACAGTGGTAGTGAGGTTGGGGATGGCATCAAACAGGAAATTAGGGATGCGTGCTGTCATGTATTCAACCAGCATTGTAACCCATGTATAATCTGACCTAAGTTGTACACCGTGAGAACACTGACCACTAGTTGGGAGACACTCCTAACCTGGACCTTCAGGTATAAAAGGGGAAGCTCCATCCACCTTCATCACTTGAGTGCTAAGAAATAAAGGACAGGTCACAGACTGACCTTCTCTCAAGCATGGGCCTCGTGTGCATTTATACTGTGTAGTAAGGACGTATCAATGGCGACAAGAAACTGGGATTTAAACCACGCGAGCATGGCCACTAGCAGAACAGACGAGAGGTACTGTGTTAAGGAATGGTTGGGACAGAGATTCAACATTGTTAAAGCAGCACACAGTTCTCCAGGCAGCCAAGGGCAGTCAGGCATGCCCCAACATGTAGTCGAACCCAGAGGGGGAGTTCGACAGAGACAATGGCAAGCTGAACAGCGATTCACGCCATTGCAAGGGACAATGCGGCCAGTAATGGGGCCATCAACACCTGTTAATGGTGCACTCAAGGACAATAACAGGGGCAGTCAGGGACGATCGACTGGCAAGGGACATTTTGTTTCAAACCGCAACTCATGCTGGAGGCGTGGAGGCATATATTCAGCCGGAGTTTGCAGAGATGCGCAAAATACCTGCAGAAATTGCAGAAATGGACACTGGGGGAAATCGCTGGAAGCTGAAGTTCAGCGAGTTCATGTGGAGCACGTATACAGTTCATACACCAGGACGCCACCGATAATGATGAAAGTGCTCCTCAATGGCATCCCAGTATCAATGGAGTTGGACACGGGTGCCAGCCAGTCCCTGATGGGTATCAAACAGTTCAAAAAGTTGTGGGCATCCAAGGCCAGGAGGCCAAAATTATCGCCGATTGACGCACAGCTACGGACTTACACAAAGCAGATCATTCCGGTGCTAGGCAGCGCCATGGTAGTTGTGACCCACAAAGATTCGGAGAACAGGTTGCCACTCTGGATTGTCCCAGGGGACGGTCCCGCACTACTGGGGAGGAGTTGGCTTGCTGTCATGAACTGGAAATGGGGCGATGTCAATGCAATTTCCTCTGTGGAGCGAGTATCATGCTCACAGGTCCTGGACAAATTTGACTCATTATTTCAACCCGGCATTGGCACTTTCATGGGGGTCAAGGTAGTGATTCACATAAACCCGGACGCCAGACCAGTACATCACAAGGCCAGAGCGGTGCCGTACGTGATGCGGGAAAAGATAGAAGGCGAATTGGACCGCCTGTTGAGGGAAGGCATCATCTCGCCAGTCGAATTCAGTGACTGGGCGAGCCCGATTGTGCCGGTGCTCAAGGCGGATGGGTCGGTCAGGATATGTGGCGATTACAAGGCCACCATCAATCGGGTGTCATTCCAAGACCAGTACCCGCTACCGAGAGCGGAGGACCTCTTTGCGACGCTATCTGGTGGCAAACTTTTTTCAAAATTGGGCCTGACCTCAGCTTACATGACCCAGGAGCTGGCGAGTGAGTCGAAGAAGCTGACCACCATCACGACACACAAGGGGTTGTTTGAGTATAACAGATGTCCGTTCGGGATTCGTTCAGCCGCCGCGATCTTCCAACAAAATATGGAAAGCCTCCTCAAGTCGATTCCAGGGACGGTGGTTTTTCAGGACGACATCCCCATTACGGGTTACGATATTGAAGAACACCTCCACAACCTGGAGGAGGTGCTACGCAGATTGGACCGGGTAGGTCTGTGACTGAAAAAGGCGAAGTGCGTCTTCCTAGCTCCAGAGGTAGAATTTCTGGGGATGAGGGTAGCAGCAGACGGGATCAGCCCTACTGCATCCAAGATGGAAGCGATCCAGAGAGCACCCAGACCCCGTAACACGACGGAGCTGCGTTCGTTCCTGGGGCTCCTGAACTATTTTGGTAACTTTCTTCCCAAATTGAGCACGCTGCTAGAGCCGCTACGCAAAGGTCGTGAATGGGTCTGGGGGGACAGCCAGGAAAGGGCTTTTAATAGAGCATGCAATTTGTTATGTTCCAACAATCTGTTAACGCTATATGACCCATGTAAGAAACTTGTGTTAACGTGCGATGCGTCGTCCTATGGTGTCGGGTGTGTGTTGCAGCATGTCAGTGCCAAGGGTCAGTTACAGCCGGTAGCTTATGCCTCCAGGAGTCTGTCCCAGGCAGAAAGGGGCTACGGAGTGGTAGAAAAGGAGGCGCTCAAATGTGTATATGCGGTAAAGAAAATGCACCAGTACCTGTTTGGCAAGAAATTTGAGCTGGAGACAGATCACAAACCCCTAACGTCCCTTTTGGCCGACAACAAGGCCATAAATGCAAACGCATCGGCCCGCATACAGAGGTGGGCACTCACGTTAGCTGCCTATGACTACTGCGCCGATGCACTCAGCAGGCTCCCACTAGCCACCACTGAGGGGGCTACCGAGCATGGTGCTGAGATGGTCATGGCTGTTGAAGCTTTCGGAAGCGAAGGCTCACCCGTGACAGCCCGTCAGATTAAAGTCTGGACAAATAGAGACCCGCTATTGTCTCTAGTCAAGAAATGTGTCCTGAATGGGGACTGGGCAGCCACGTACAGGGCATGCCCTGAGACATTTAAACCATTTCACAGGCGCAAGGATGAACTCTCGATTCAGGCCGATTGCCTACTGTGGGCAAACCGCGTAGTCATGCCCCAGATGGGCAGAGAGGTGTTCATCAGAGAACTCCACAATGGGCACCCGGGCATTGTCACGATGAAGGCAATTGCCAGGTCACACGTTTGGTGGCCAGGGATGGACACAGATCTGGAACTTTGTGCCCAGCTGGGCCATGCGCCCAGGGAAGCCCCCCTTAGCCCATGGCCCGCCAAGCCTTGGTCACGCATCCATGTGGACTACGCAGATCCTTTCATGGGGAAAATGTTTTTGGTTGTAGTAGACGCCTACTCCAAATGGATCGAGTGTGACATTTTAAATTCAAGCACATCCTCTGCCACGGTAGAAAGCCTAGGGGCAATGTTCGCCACCCACGGTCTACCGGACATCTTGGTCAGCGACAATGGCCCGTGCTTCACAAGCACTGAATTCCAGGACTTCGTGGCAGGCAATGGAATTAACCATGTTAAAACGGCACCGTTCAAGCCGGCCTCAAACAGCCAGGCAGAACGAGCAGTGCAGATAATCAAACAGGGGATGCTCAGATTCCAAGGGGGTTCCCTACAAACCCGCTTATCACGCCTCCTGTTGGCCTATAGATCCCGACCACACTCGCTCACAGGGGTTCCACCCGCAGAGCTACTAATGAAAAGGACGCTCAAAACCCGATTATCCCTTATACACCTCACCATGAAAGAAATTGTCGAGAGCAGGCGCCAGTCACAATATCACTACCATGACAGGAATGCGAGGGCGCGATGTATTGATGTAAATGATCCTGTTTTTGTCCTCAACTACGCTGCAGGGCCCAAATGGCTCGCAGGCACTGTGGTTGCCAAAGAGGGAAATAAGATTCTGGTAGTTAAACTTACCAATGGACAAATCTGCCGCAAACATGTGGATCAAACAAAAAGGAGGTTCAGCAACCCCATAGAAGAAGCAGAGGAAGAACACGATATAGAGTTCACTCCACCACAGGTGACCGAACACTGGAACCAAAGGGAGGAGAGCCCAGTCACTGTGGGCAGTCCGGACAGGCCTTACTACACAGTATAAATGCACACGAGGCCCATGCTTGAGAGAAGGTCAGTCTGTGACCTGTCCTTTATTCCTTAGCACTCAAGTGATGAAGGTGGGTGGAGCTTCCCCTTTTATACCTGAAGGTCCAGGTTAGGAGTGTCTCCTACCTAGTGGTCAGTGTTCTCACGGTGTAAAACTTAGGTCAGATTATGCATGGGTTACAATGCTGGTTGAATACATGACATCTGCAATAAAGGTACAGCAGTTATCATGGGTGACTTTAATCTACATATAGATTGGGCTAACCAAACTGGTAGCAATACGGTGGAGGAGGATTTCCTGGAATGTGTAAGTGATGGTTTTCTAGACCAATACGTCGAGGAACCAACTAGAGAGCTGACCATCCTAGACTGGATGATGTGTAATGAGAGAGGATTAATTGGTAATCTTGTTGTGCGAGGCCCTTTGGGGAAGAATGACCATAATATGGTAGAATTCTTCATTAAGGTGGAGAGTGACACAGTTAATTCAGAGACAAGGGTCCTGAACTTAAAGAAAGCTAAGTTCGATGCTATGAGACGTGAATTGGCTAGGGTAGACGGGCGAATGATACTAAAAGGGTTGACGGTGGATAGGCAATGGCAGACATTTAAAGATCACATGGATGAACTTCCAACAATTGTACATCCCTGTCTGGCGTAAAAATAAAACGGGGAATGTGGCTCAACCGTGGCTAACAAGGGAAATTAGGGATAGTGTTAAATCCAAGGAAGAGGCATATAAATTGGCCAGAAAAAGCAGCAAACCTGAGGACTGGGAGAAATTTAGAATTCAGCAGAGGAGGACAAAGGGTTTAATTAGAAGGGGAAAAAATAGAGTATGAGAGTAAGCTTGCAGGGAACATAAAAACTGTCTGCAAAAACTTCTATAGATATGTGAAGAGAAAAAGATTAGTGAAAACAAATGTAGATTCCTTGCAGTCAGAATCAGGTGAATTTATAATGGGGAATAAAGAAATGGCAGACCAATTGAACAAATACTTTGGTTCTGTTTTCACTAAGGAAGACACAAATAATCTTCCGGAAATACTAGGGGACCGAGGGTCAAGCGAGAAGGAGGAACTGAAGGGAATCCTTATTAGGCAGGAAATTGTGTTAGGGAAATTGATGGGATTGAAGGCCGATAAATCCCCAGGGCCTGATAGTCTACATCCCAGAGTACTTAAGGAAGTGGCCCTAGAAATAGTGGATGCATTGGTGGTCATTTTCCAATATTCTATAGACTCTGGATCAGTTCCTAATGTAATCCCACTTTTTTAAAAAAAGGAGGGAGAGAGAAAACAGGGAATTATAGACCGGTTAGCCTGACATCGGTAGTGGGAAAAATGTTGGAATCAATTGTTAAAGATGTAATAGCAGCGCATTTGTAAAGCAGTGACAGGATCGGTCCAAGTCAGCATGGATTTATGAAAGGGAAATCATGATTGACAAATCTTCTAGAATTTTTTGAGGATGTAACTAGTAAAGTGGACAAGGGAGAACCAGTGGGTGTGGTGTATTTGGCTTTTGACAAGGTCTCACACAAGCGATTGATGTGCAAAATTAAAGCACATGGTATTGGGGGTAATGTATTGACGTGAATGTAATATCTCCAAGTTTGCAGATGACACTAAGCTGGGTGGCAGTAAGAGCTGTGAGGATGATGCTAAGAGGCTGCAGGGTGATTTGGACAGGTTAGGTGAGTGAGCAAATGCATGGCAGATGCAGTATAATGTAGATAAATGTGAGGTTATCCACTTTGGTGGCAAAAACAGGAAGGCAGAATATTATCTGAATGGTGACCGATTAGGAAAAGGGGAGGTGCAACGAGACCTAGGTGTCATGGTACATCAGTCATTGAAGTTTGGCATGCAGGTACAGCAGGCGGTGAAGAAGGCAAATGGCATGTTGGCCTTCATAGCGAGAGGATTTGAGTATAGGAGCAGGGAGGTCTTACTGCAGTTGTACAGGGCCTTGGTGAGGCCATACCTTGAATATTGTGTACAGTTTTGGTCTCCTAATCTGAGGAAGGACATTCTTGCTATTGAGGGAGTACAGCGAAGGTTCACCAGACTGATTCCCAGGATGGCAGTACTGACATGAAAGACTGGATCGATTTTATTCACTGGAATTTAGAAGAATGAGAGGGGATCTCATAGAAACATAACATTTTGAAGGGATTGGACAGGTTAGATGCAGGAAGAATTTTCCCAATGTTGGGGAAGTCCAGAACTGGGGTCACAGTCTAAGGATGAGGGCTAAGCCATTTAGGACCGAGATGAGGAGAACTTCTTCACTCAGAGAGTTGTTAACCTGTGGAATTCTCTACCACAGAAAGTTGTTGAGGCCAGTTCATTCAATATATTCAAAAGGAAGTTAGATGTGGCCCATATGGCTAAAGGGATCAAGGGGTATGGAGAGAAAGCAGGAATGGGGTACTGAAGTTGCATGATCGGCCATGATCATATTGAATGGTGGTGCAGGCTCGAAGGGCCGAATGGCCTAGTTCTGCACCTATTTTCTATGTTTCCATGTTTCTATGTCTGAGTAAGTACCTTTAACCTTACTTTCTGTTTTGCAGCTATTCACTCTATTAAACTAATCACCCTTGTGCATTCCCTTAGTACCTGTTTTCCGTGTGCCTTTGCCTGGCATAGTGCTTCTCTGAAGTGCTACTCATTGGCTGCAGCTTTGTTGTTGGAAGACTGCTGACCTTCAATGGAGGAGACTGCAGATGGTCTCGGAGGACCACTTTGAGACGCTCTGGGCTTAGAAGGCTCGGTTTCAAACTGCACCATCTCGGCATGGGCGGCAGCAGTCTGGGCTGGCTGACGAACAACAGTAAGGACATTGGCGCTGTGGCAGGGGTGGGATTATGAATGCTGTCATCCTGAGAGAGGACAGCAGGTTCGTGCTCCATGGAGCCATTGCCACCCCTCCTGGGCGGTGCCTCAGCAATCCTAGTAATCTGTTGGAGGACAGATTACAAGACTGCTGTGACATCCTGAAAGCCCCTTTGAACACTGGCATTCAGAGCCACGATGGCAGCTGTATGTGCTTCCACTGCAGTACTCCGACATTGGGAGGCCACTGCTTATGCTGCAACAGAAGCTGAGACATCGATCATCAGATGCTACATCATGATTGCTTCCACAAGTATGCTGATGTAGTTGACTACCAGTTCCATGGGGAAAGGATGGTTCCCAAGCACTACGCAACGTCCTGTGCCAAGTTGATGCTGGACTCCACCCTGCTTCTTGAATTCGAACGCAGGCTTTCTGGCAGGCTTCCCAATGCACCAACCATTTAATTGTGCACACCCATAAGCCGCTTTCTGCCTTCAACTGAGTCAGCAGGAGCCGAACTCGTGTGCAACCTCACCCTCTGGCGAGCAGGCACCGGCCTGTTCTTGCTCCATGCCCTGGTTGCAGGCCACTTGTGCCCGGTGGCTCACCACATTCCAATCACGTCTCTGTTATCCTCTAAATTCCACTTAGTCTCAGTATCTGAGCTTGTGGCTGTGAGTGTGAAATCAAGTGACTGTATGGCTTCATCATTACTGTCTTCTCGCTCTTCCTCCACTGCCTGGGCAGGTTGCTGCTCTTGGGTATCTGAAAGGCAAAAGGGACAAGGGTAAGGTTGTGGTGAGGGGAGAGGAGGAAATAAGAATTGCGTGCTTACACCATCTGCAGCTTGTAAGTTAGAAGAGATTGTGTGTTGAGGGGAAAATGGGATGTGAGAAGGAATGATTATACTGTCTTCTTCAATGGATTCAGCCCCACTGGTGGCCACAGCCTCAGCAATAGCCCTTCCCATAATGGCCAGCACTATCTCCTCCATAGGGGGTTAGAACATGTAGGCACGCCTCCCCCAACGGTTAGTTCCTTTTGCCTCTGGTGCACTACATTCTCCTGCAAGAGAGGGAATTGTGTCAATGAGTGTCATGCAATATTTTTGCTTGATGTGGCTATTATGGTTAAGTAGCAGGCAGTGAGTGCAAGGTAGTGAGATGTAGTTGTGAGGCTTGTAACAGTGCTAAGTGTGTGAGGGTGAGGTGAAGCATATGAATGTTGGGTATGAGTCCTGATTGATAGAGATTGTTGGTAGGTGAGTGATGGGGGTGTGGTGAATTGAGCAGTGACTGAGGCGAGTGGTGCAGTTGATAGGATATGGCATTTGAAGATGCATTCACTCGCCTTGATCACTTGTCTGACGTCATTAAACTTCTTGCAGCACTGCATCTGGGTCTTTGGGGCTCAACTCATGGCATTGACCTCCATGGCTATCTGTTCCCACTAACTTCTCATCGTGTATTTTGAGGGCCTCCTGAGGATATAGGACATCTCTCCTCCTTTCCACCTCCTCCACCAAGATCTCCAGTGCAGCATCCAAAAATCTGGATGCCCGGGCTCTCCCATGGTCAGCCATTCTTCACTCATTCCCAGGTCAGATTCAGTTGCAAAATGAGTCCCAGCACCTGATCCAGCCACAATGCACCTCCCCTTTAGGAGGTGCAGACTAGCTTTAAGTAGTGCAAGTTACTAACAATATTGGGCCTCCTGCTGATGCGCGTAGCCAATGAACAGTGCGGTTAGTGCTGGCTGCATCAAAAAATCATTATAATGAGCAGGCAGCACAAAGTTAGTATGCTGTCTGCATTACACTGAACGGGCGCAGGTTAATCGTGCATCACGATTTCCATGCCCATTTTCAGGGCTATCCAATTTACCCCCACTATAATTAAATAGTTGATAAGACAATCCATAAGCCATAAAGAAAGAACAAACTTGCATTTATATAACACCTTACAGGACCACAGAATATCTCAAAGCACTGCATAGCCAATTAAGCACAATTTACAGTGTTGTCACAGTTGTAATGCAGAGAAAGGTGGCAGCTAGTTTGCACATAGCAAGGTCCCACAAACAGCAATGAGATAAATGACCAGATCATCTGTTTTTGCTGGTGTTGGTTGAGAAATAAATGTTGGGCAGGACACCAGGAAAACTCCCCTGCTCTTCTTTTGAATAGTGCCATGCGATCTTTTACATCTACCTGAGAGAGCAGATTGGACCTGAGTTTAACACCTCACCCAAAACATGTTACTCAGGTACCTGGCATAAGCTACTGAATGTCACAATCTGTTGCAAAGCCACCAGGTGAACAGTGTAACATGCAAAACAATTCACAAAAGTAGGTTTACAATAAAATGTCTTGCATTTCAAACTAATATTACTGTCACATTTCAGGAACTTTTGACAATTTTTCCACAGAAATTATTTGAAAATAAGAGTTACTTTTCATGTTTTATTTTAACAAATTAAAGTGTATTCAGACTGCTTGCGGAACTAACTAATGCCAGTGAATCCAAGCAGGTACCTACGTGAGACTCGAATTTGCAAGCGTTACCAGGATAGATTTATAATGACAATTGGCCATTTACAGCATCGCTTACAGACACAACCGCTACTGCAAATACATGTTGACACTTTTAAAATGTTTTCTTCCATATAGAAATTCTCAGTGAATTCTGAAACGGAAAGTTGAAACGCATTTAGGTCAGACCCTAGGAGACCAGCATCTGTGAGTCAAGCTCCCTTACACTATTAAATGACGCTCTCTTTTCTTGGTGGTAGATTCGTAAGAGTGGATCTGATATTCTGCTACAAGGATTAAGGATGTTGGATTTAATAGTGTAAACATTGGGAGCTAGGTCACAGACTCCAGTCTCTTGGAATCTGTGCCAGGTTTAACTGCTTTAATGTTGGATGGACAATATTATTTCAAACTGTATCACTAGATCATCAAACATCCTTAATGCAGAGTAATTAAGAAGGATTGAGATAATATTTAAATTCTTGTTTATTTAAATACTTGCTGAATATGTTAAATATCCCAGAAACCCTTCCAATTGATGCAAATACTGTAATGTATTTTACACCATATCCATTGAACCAAATTAACAATTTCTTCCTCCACCAGCATTGTCGCATGGTGTTTCTAATTTTACTTTTTGTATATACAGATCTTCATTACCCATCCCTTGTATAGTACTGAAATATTCTTTTCGTTATAGCACTCTTATTTTCAAGCCCATCCCAAAAGGTAAAGTCTTTGTAATCTAAAGTCAACGAAGAAGAGTGCACTTAAAAGCGACAAACTGGATTTACAACTACCCAATAGAAAAGGTTTCACTGTTTAGCTAACATGGGTTGGAATGTACACAGGTCTTTGAACATTTATGAGTAAGAATGCTTTTTGTTTTTTTTATGAAAGCATTTTCTGTTACACCCGCTTCACAGGTATGACTTAAGTCTATCTGAAGTAATGCAGTTTTGTAGACAACGATTGGTATGGAGGGTTTTGTTCTAAAAGATTTTTATTTTCTCCCATCCCAAAGTCTACGGAAACCTCTCGCCCACGACAGCTGGAAGTCAGATTTTCTGTGTTTTCTATGCACTTCTTGGAATCCCCCTGTACGTGATTATTCTCGGTCTTGTTGCCAAAAATCTATCTTCCCACTCAAACAAAAGTGTGCACATGTCTGTTCAAGAAAGGAATGAAAGAGGTACAGCTACAAAAAAATTACACCAAACATTTAATTAGTTGTCATTTATATAAGTATTAAAATCTATAAATGCAAATTATATATATATATCCTGATGTAGGCCCACCTCATTTGACTCCTTTTTCGACAGTCTTAATTTTAACAAATCAAATAATGAATTACATTGCTTGAAAATGATGTCAGTTTTGTCAAGATTAAATACAGAGAACAAATGCAAAAATAAACTTTTACATTGTTTTACCAAAAGCACATCAGAAGATTATTCCATGCTAGTGCAACAAAAAGATGTTTCTGCAATAATGCAAATGAGTGCTGAATGCAGGGCAGTTTAGGCTTATACATACTGGGAACTAAAGCCCTTCCCCCAAAGGTTCCTACCTTTCAATTTTTTTCCTATTTTTGCCCACTCAGGTCTCCGTGGAGCATAGATTATCTCTGGTTTAGAGGGGAGGGGGTGGAGAGATTGAGACCTCCAGCTGTGCAATACTGAATGGTTGCCAGGAAATAGACAAGTGCTGTCCCTTTATGAAGGAAGGCACTTGTCCATCCACAGCAGTGTGACAGTAGAGGCTTAAGGGAACACTGGAATTGAACCTGGAGTTGGTGTTCCACTGCCTGCATTTTTCACTTAAAACTGATCCGCATTTCCTGGTTACCTTTGAACTCTGCAACTAAAAGTGAAAGGTTAGCATTCTGGGAACATATTGCTATCTTAAACCATATTGTAACATTTAAGATTCACCAATAAAGTATTTGTAGTGGTGTAACAACAGGACCTAGGTTGGTTCAGAAATAATTGATTGATAAATGTTGATCCTTATATAGCTTGTAGCACAGACTGCTGTTTGCAATTGTGAAATATGTTTTATTTACAACTTCCCTAGAGCTGCAGCAGATTTGACCAGACAATTGAGGCAGGTAGATTGACATTTGAACTGGCTTGCTTTAAGTGGAAGTGCAGCTCCAGTACTAGGCTGCAAGCAGCTTCTTAGCCTTTAAGCTCAGAGAAAATATAGGGGAAAAAAAATACAATTCACATTAGCTAAATGGTAGCACTACACCTGGGAATAAGCACCAGCTTTATAAACTAAAGGGGCTCTTGAACATGAACAATGATGGGAACGGTAGCATAGTGATTATGTCACTGGACTAATAATCCAGAGGCCTGGACTAATCATCTGGAGACATGAGCTCAAATCCCACCATGGCAGCAGTGGAATTTAAATTCAGTTAATTAAATAAATCTGAAATAAAAAGCTACGCTAGTAATAGTGACCATGAAACTACACCATGAAACTAGGGGATTTGAGTATAGGAGCAGGGAGGTCTTACTGCAGTTGTACAGGGCCTTGGTGAGGCCTCACCTGGAATATTGTGTTTAGTTTTGGTCTCCTAATCTGAGGAAGGACGTTCTTGCTATTGAGGGAGAGCAGCGAAGGTTCACCAGACTGATTCCCGGGATGGCAGAACTGACATATGAAGAGAGACTGGATCAACTGGGCCTTTATTCACTGGAGTTTAGAAGGATGAGAGGGGATCTTATAGAAACATATAAGATTCCGACGGGACTAGACAAGTTAGATGCGGGAAGAATGTTCCCGATGTCGGCGAAGTCCAGAACCAGGGGACACCGTCTTAGGATAAGGGGTAGGCCATTTAGGACTGAGATGAGGAGAAACTTCTTCACTCAGTGTTGTTAACCTGTGGAATTCTCTACCGCAGAGAGTTGTTAATGCCAATTCATTGGATAAATTCAACAGGGAGTTAGATATGGCCCTTATAGCTAAAGGGATCAAGGGGTATGGAGAGAAAGCAGGAAAGGGGTACTGTGGGAATGATCAGCCATGATCTTATTGAATGGCGGTGCAGGCTCGAAGGGCCGAATGGCCTACTCCTGCACCTATTTTCTATGTTTCTATTGTTGTAGGCATTAGGCACCTGCTGAATATATCAAAACACTAGGCATTAGGCACCTGCTGAATATATCTAAACTCATATAGGTTTAAAGTGGCCACATATAAAATAGCTGCCCAAGCATGATGGGAGCTCAGTTAGTCAAGTAATGAACTACTGACTGAGGCTGACCGAGCAATGACCTAGTGAGGCCCACTACCAGGAATGCCTTGGATACAAGATAATTATAACGAACCATTATAGTACACTGGTATAATCAGTGACTTCACACAGCCGAGCCCCGAGGAACAGAGATAAGGGGAGAACCTGCCTCACATAACGAGGTCATTAATCTGCCCGAGCTGAC
This sequence comes from Pristiophorus japonicus, assembly GCF_044704955.1. NCBI lineage: Eukaryota > Metazoa > Chordata > Chondrichthyes > Pristiophoridae > Pristiophorus > Pristiophorus japonicus. The sequence continues at coordinate 230,216,545 of NC_091980.1, forward strand.
AAAAAATGAACATACAGCCCCTGAGGTATCAGGGGAATTCTATTGGGTTAAAGAAACCTATATGTAATCTATAATCGTAATGATTGGATTGTGTCCAGCCGAAGTGGGCTGAGTAACTGTAAAGAACTATTGTAAAACATATAAATATCGATGAGTTTCTTTGTTCGTCGAAGAGAAGTGCTTGGATCTAGTCCTGAGGCTTCCTCCCCGCATGCGAAAATAAAGGCCGCATTGGCGTTGGAACCGACTCTGAGTGTTGAGTTATTCTTCTGAGAAAACATTCACACTAACTACCGGATTGTCATAAAAAATGATCTGGTTCACTAATATCCTTTTTAGGGAGGGAAATTGGCCGCCCTTACCCGGTCTGACCTACATGTGACTCCATATCCACAGCAATATGGTTGACTCTTAAGTGCCCTCTGAAATGGCCCAGCAAGCCATTCCGTTGTACCAAACCACTAGGAAAAACTGCAGCGGTTCAAGATGGCAGCTCACCAGCACCTTCTCCAGGGCAATTAGGGATGAACAAATAAATGCCAGCCTTGCCAGTGGCACCCACATCCCATGAATGAATTAAAAATAATACCACTTTTTCTAAAATAATAGATTCAATTCAATAAAAAAACTACATTTTGGAAGGGCAATCTATCAAATGATGAAAGGAGTTTTTAAGTTAAACCACACTTCCATACAATTTAAAAATTGATTTTGCATTGCAAGGCCCCATTACAACACATTATTATTGGATGCATTTATTATTAAACAAATATTATATACCTGCAAATACATACATGCATTTATAAAATGGATTCCTTAAGGATTACAATACTTCTCGTGACTTAACATAGTTCTAGCATAATTTAAGAAGTATCTGAAGAGCAATGCAAAATATACTAGAAAGAACTTATAAATTTGAAATAATGTGCTGTAACTTTCGAATCCTGTGTTTAAGAAATATACTTGATTCTTCTATTTATAATTTTTTGGTTTTCTTTAAAATGAATGCTTATTTAAATTGCTACCTGCCATTTAAATCTTAAATACCTCTCTCTATTTCAGAAAAGAGTGGAGTTTTTAACATTCCTGTTTATGCTGGTGATTGGTGGTGTAATATTCGTGGGCTTACCACCTTTATTCTCTTGTATTACGGAGAAATGGTCCTACAGGGAAGGAGTTTACTCTGTATTCATCACTCTCTGCACCATTATCTTTGGTGATTATGTAGTGGGTGAGTTATGCCACACTTGTTTTAATTGATAAGAATATATAGAGGGGTAATGACATTTTCTTTTAAAAAAATTACAAATGCATAGAAAATCCTGGAAACATGCCTTATTGGAATATGAATACGGCATATTTATACTCAAATCTACATAATGCCAGGCCTATTTACACTATGTTTTGCAGATTAACAAAAAACAAATCCTTAGTTATAAAATGTAATTATGATAAAATTGAATGACTGATATTAAACAGTTTTTATTTGTGTGAAACACATTACTGTTGCTGTTATCTGAGTCGTAGTATTTTAGCTATCTGTATACCACATAGCTGAACAGGAAATAGTAAAGTGCAAAGACTGAAGGAATCTTTTTTACAACACATCATAATTAAATACATCTCTAATTTAATAATCTTAGCTAATAATGTTAATATATACCAAGAAACTGCCAACATTAAGAAGCTGTTTCATAACACTTCATTACTGCAGTACATCCTATAAATGTAGTAATAATTGATATAATTAGTACGTTGAATCTGTATTTGATAAAACAGAATGTGAAACACAATATTGGGAAGCTGCAAACCTGCAGTTTAAATCACTTAGCTAATCGGTCTTCACATGCTCTTTGGTGAATATGGTGCTGTAGAGCTGCAAGCAGGCAGTGAATTCTGCAATAGATGGTCTCATTATTTGAATGCAAATCATAGTGTATAATTCAATTAAGACTATAAATTACACAGTATATTCAATGAACACTGATTTGTGCATCGCTAAGTGGAGGTGTGACCTACTTCTGCTAGCCTATGCATGATGCATGCTTATATTTTTAAACATTCTTAAACCCTTAAAAATGTAGTCTTGTGCATGAAGGCATTTCAAGCTAATTGCTGTTGGTTTCAACAGCTACAGTTGATACAACCAGCCATAAAAGATCATATTAAATGTGATTAAACTACAAAACTAAACATTATTTTAAGCGTTCTCCCTCATTTCCATGCAACGCACATTCAGTATTACTTATTTGGCCTTGCTTCAATATTATTAGTATTCATAGCACTGCCGAATTTTAAGCACATGCAGTCAGTGAACTAGAATGCTGTTGTCTTTGTTGCTTATCAAAAGCAAACAAATGTAACAGCTCGTGCAGAATCATATGTCAAAGAATAATATAAATGATGATTGAAAATACCCATTCTTCATTGTGAACGTACTCTAGATTAATTTATACTTAGACCTGAGAGCCTAAATGGCCATGGTTTTATCTTCTAGCAGTAATATATCTGCAGTCAGATGACACAAATTATTTTATTACATGTCCTTGCTGTTAGCTTTTTGCTAAGTTAAGTGATTGCACAATATCCTATCGCTCCCATAGGAAGTAATCACATTGATCACCCCAGTGATGCAGGAAGACTGGGGCCCTTTACAGCGATTACTTCACTTGATGCTGAAGTCCTTGCACTTTTCCATTTGTTTAACCAACGAAGAGGACAAATACTTTTTGAGACTTTACAGCAAGGTGTCATTTGTCAATTGCTCGGATTTAATCAAAAATAAATCGTGCAGAGATAATAACAATACCGGTTGTGTAACTGTTACATTTGAGTTTTGCCACAGGGAAAAAACTATCTTTAATTTGGCATATTAGCCAGGGCAGTGGCCAAACAATTGTCCAGAGCTTTTAATGGGATCTTGGTCACCTAAGGGGAGTTCATTTGGATTGAATTAAAATGATTCTACAAAAGGCAAAACACAGTATTCAGTCTTAAAACAAAAGATTTCAATGGGTCTATTTCAGAATGAAACCATCCCTGTAAAGCTATTGGACAGCTTGTGGGTATTATTTACTTACCTGCATGGTGCTAAAATATTATTATCTTACAAAAGTGTTGTTGCGTCACTTGTGTTTTATATAATAAGTAAAACTTGAAACCCCTCTGTTAACAATGATTACTCTTTAAAATCAAATGTGTTACAACAGTTATCCCAGCTTATATCTCAAAACTGTTGTCCTTGCTCTGTGCTGGTATAGCTGAATTTAGAACGCCTGTAGTCTGCAGCAGTGTAAATGTTTTAGACATCAATCTAATACTTGGCATCCTACTGTGCAATTGTTCAGCCTTATTCCAGATGCGCCACTTTTATATTGGCACGGCCCTTTCTGACGCTAGGAAACCTGCATCTGTAAACTAGTGCCGCAGCATTTATGCTGCTAAATCCTGCTTCCTTATCCCAGCAGCATGCTCATAAAGCCGGTGGTGAGTGGGCATCAGTCTCCTGGAATCTAAATTGAGACAGACAGTGTCAGTATACAAAGACTCAAAGACTGCTGTATCCACTCAACAGTGGAGCCCCTGGCGAGCATGTGGTGGTGTGCACAATGGCTATGGCTACTCTTACCTCTCCTTCCATGAAGTGAACCTCTGGCCATCCCCATACCTGCCTCAGTCTGGAGCTAATACCTGTGAGAGGGAAGCATTACCCCAAATCTCTCACCCCACTTTCCACGCCTTGGATCTCTCACCATCTCTCTGAGCTAACAGTTTGCACCCCACCTGAGGCAATTAGGCCTATACAGTGTCTTGGACCCCCTTGCCACTGGACCAAGACCTTGCCCTGCTAAGCCTGTGTGATAGCCGGTGTGCAACGGCCACCCTATGTTAAAAGAACTCACGCACAGCCATCTTCCACCCTTCAAAATGAATGAGAACTCACTTTTAGAATGGAAGCAAGTCTAGCTCGATTTCAAGGGACTGCCTATGATGATGTTCTGAGCAGATGAGTAATTGTTGGGCATGAAATCTAAATAGTCAGTCTGGATACTTCTACTCACAGCCAGTAATGTTCGTGCTTCATTTTATAACCTGTTGTGTTTGTAACCACCGAAAAGCTGGATTTCTTACACTCCAGCTGGAAACCCAGGAACCTGGTCCACCAGCTTAGCACCACCTCACTGCTTCCACATACAGCACCAAAGGTCAGTACACATACCATTGCAGCCTGCCTCCAAACCAACTCAAAAGGCAGTGACTACCACCGAAAACAAACACCGAGTGAAAAAGCTGCTTAAGCTCTCTGCATAAAGCCGCTCCATGCAGCACTTTTTCAGCAGCCTTCACCACCGAAGAGGTGGATACAGTGCTGACAGCCACCAAGTCTGGGAAGACCGCCAGGATCAATGGCATCTGCCTAGAATTCCTCAAGAACCAGGGCCCAAATGGACGGATGTGTCTTGCCAAGCTCACCTCCAACATCCTTGACACTGGGATAATTCCAGAAGTCTGGCGCCATTCCAAAGTTGTTGCCATCCTAAAGCCGGGAAAATCAGCCAACGATCTCAAAAGCTACCGCACTATCGCCCTTCTGTCTACTGTCGACAAGATGGTCAAACGGTTTGTCCTTGACCAGATAAAACCGCCTTCCCAAACTAGCAGGTGGGCTTCAGAGAGGGAACAAGCTGCTCTGACCAGGTCCTTGCACTCCTTACCAACATTGAGGGAGAGATCCAGAAGCAGCTGAAGACTGGAGCTGCCTTCATAGACTTGTCTTCGGTTTATGACACTGTCTGGCGACTGAAGCTTTCATTAATCATCAAGTCTCTCTGGCTTATCAGCACCCTAACCAGCAACCGTAAGTTCCGAGTCTTGGTGACCAGACCAGCTGAACACAGATGCTCAACAACAGAGGTCGGTGCTCGCACTGGCGTTTTCAACAGTTTGCCTATGCTGATCACATAGAATAGCTGACACAGGCATCAGCACTAACGGAAGCAAGTAGAGCGCTCACAAGCCATCTAGACCTCCTGGAATGCTATCTCCAAACCTGGCACCTCTGCTCCAATCCAGAGAAGACAGTTTTGTCAGTGTTCCATCTGAACAACATGTTTCCGGGTAAGAACTCAACTTTACTGTAAGGGGTTGGTCTCCATGAGGGGGTCAGGTTCCCTTCTGACCAACTTGAGCAGTTCGAATTGCTCCCACTCCTTTGGGTTCTAGACTCAGGATTTATTTGGGGGGTGTGACAAAATTGCAAAGGACACTGGTTTGATGCAAAAGAACTTTGGTTTTATTACAGTCAAGGTAATACAAGCTTATTACTCCAGTGAGAGAATACAAGGCCAAACTTACAATTACTCTAATAAAGGACAATACAAGGAAAGGTACAAGGTCAAACTTATAATCACTCTAATAAAGAACAATACACTACATATTCAAAGGGGGTTACAGTAAAATTATACCTCCCACCTCCCAATACCTAATTCTAGCTAGGTCAGACTCCAGGACAGGCAGGGACTATGCTTACCAATCCTTTTGACAGTTAACGGTAGATCGCAGTTTTTGGGGTTCGCTGGATGCAGTAAGGTCTGCTTGCCGTATCCCGAACGTCGGAGAAGACTTCTTGCTGCGCATCTTCAGTTGGGTTGAGTCCGCTGATGCGGTAAGGTGCATTTTGGATCTATGGGGTAAGAACCTGGTTTTCTTCGTTAGAAATAGGTTTCTACAGTTTTTTAGGTAAGGTTTTACCCGTTGGTAGGTCAGGATTAGATTGTAGAGTGGAAACTTTTCGATTCTTTGTTTTTTTTCCCGTTGGAGTTTTGTTCGAGTTTGGTCGATCGCGGTGGTTTTACCGTTGATACCACGTTGACTGTGGTCGGTTGCTGCCGCGATGGTGATGTTCTTCCTTCCTTCAGGACTTCAGGACTTTGAGGCTGGAGAAGTTAGTTTACAACTGTCTCATTGGTTTCTCTCCTTGTCTTGATGACAACAGCTTGGTCTCGGTTGTATAGCGAAGTGTGTCATACCTTCTGTTGAAAACAGGGGCCAGTTTACGGTTTCAGTGTTTCTAATCTTGGTGCCAAATCAGTTCAAAATCCTTTGTATAATTTTGGCGGGCTTGGTTCTTCTTTGTAATATTTTGGCCGGCTCGTTACAATTTGATATGTTTTGGGTGAGTTGATATTCGAAAACTGTTTCCTGATGGAAATATTAGTTTGGTAATTGCAATGTCCTTTTGTGCTTAGTCTTTCACATACAGGCTGGATTGGGCCTCTTTGTGATGTATATGCTGAAATGGGTTTCCAGACCCATGTTGATGGGTAGCTATTTCTGGGTGATTCTGTGATGTAAATGTTTCTTGTGGGAGAAGGATTCTCGAATACTCATCCCTCCAACAGTTGAACTTAGTCCTCACACCCAGGTAGCTTCACTTAATCAGACTGTCTCCTGCTAGTTACTTAGGCTTGCCCACAGCCTTGAATTTGTCTTTTAAAATCCAAAATTCTATTAAAGTTCGTAGTTTCTTTCATAAGCACTTTAGAGTTCCAAACTTTTCGGTAGGTAGTCCCAAATTAAATTTCCTTTTGAATGAGCCCAAACACAGGGAGGGTTTTCTTGTGAATTTTGCACCACCTTCAGTTACCTTCTGTGGAAGGCAACTTACCCATGAACCCCACTCAAAATACCTGGGTGTCACCTTGGACAGGATTCTCATCTATTGGCCTCATCTCACCAACACCTGCCAAAAAGTAAAAACCAGGGTAAACCTGGTTCAGAAACTTGCTGGAACATCATGAGGGAGTGCAGCCAGAACACCTTGCACCACAACAGTGGCCCTGGTCTACTCTGCTCCAGAATCCTGCTCTGCCTCATGGTCCTGCAGCCGTCACACATGGACGTGCAGCTAAACGGTGCCATGAGGACGGTGTCGGGGATACTCAAGTCCACTCCAACTGAGTAGCTCCCAGTGCTGCCCACAATGCCCCGCCTGCCATTTGCCCGACTCCATCGTGCTCTGAGAGGGGAAAAAAAATCATGAGCAATGTCAACGTTCCCATTCACTTGAAGAACCCACCAGGAAAGCACTTAAAATCACTCCGCTGATTCTGGGAAACAGCAGCCAATATTCATACTTCTGATATGGAATTGTGGTCGCATGCAACAAAAAGAACCAACGTCTCATCACTGACCGAACAGCAGAAGTCCTTGGCTTCGGCCTCCCTCAGACAGCGGACAGAACGCAACCAAATCTGCACAGGGCACAGATGATGCGGCCACCTGGTCCACAAGTGAAAGATGAGGGACGATCTAAAGTATGACTGTAGCCATGAGTCCCAGACCATGGAACACATTACATCAACCTGTCCACTAAGATCTGTTGTGGGAGGCACCTAATTTCTCCACTCGGTATCTCAGGAGGCCATTGAATGGATAGCTAAACTAGACATCCCATTATAAGCTTTTCCCGTCATATGAAAGTCGTATTGTGTTTGTAAATAAGTTGATCCACCTAACACTAACTGCTTTTTCTGGGAATCTATTTCACATATCGATTTCAGTGTTTGAAGGTGCAGTCTTTAGCCTTTTGTATAAGTGTGCAGTAATTTTTTTCTCCCTTTAACTGATTCAAGTATAAACTGAAAATGTTGGAAATACACAGAAGGTCCTTTCAGGTTCTGAACAGACAAAAGACAGACTAATGTTTCAGTAAAGTTCTGACGAAGGGTCTCCACATAAAACATTGACCCATCCTTTCACTTTACAGAGTTAATGTGGTAGAAATTCACCTTGGACTGCAGACTAAATGGGTCTTATTGCCTTGGCCGTTGGCTATACGCCCCGCTTGATACTCTGTTCGACTGAAGTGAATGGAACTGTGTAATGTATGTATGCCTGGGTTTACCTGCCACCAGGGGGAGCGACTGCCTGAGGTCATTGGGCCACAGACACACACGTGCAGCCCTTGTATATAAAGAAAGCCTCCATGTTTAATCCTCACTTTGAGAGCTAATAAAGTAGAGTCAGGTCGCACCTGATTGAGTTCACAGTACTAAGCCTATTGAGTTATTGCATGCACAACATTTGGCGACGTGGCAGAATACGAACTTTCACACACAAAAAAAAAATGAGCACCGTTGGAATCCTGGAGCGATTCATGGAGGGAGAAGACTGGGAGGATTTTACAGTTCGCCTCGACCAATACTTTGTGGCCAACAAGATGGGTGAAGATGCTGATGCAGTTAGGCGCAGGGCGGTTTTCCTCACTTTGTGGTCCAAAAATCTATGGCCTCAAAGAATCTGCTCTCACCTGCACGTCCAATGGAAAAGACCTATGAGGAATTGTGTGCTCTGATTTGGGACCATCTCAAACATAAAGAAGGCATCATTATCTCGAGAGATCGCTTTTACAAGCATGTTCGTTCTGAGGGCTAGGACATGGTGGAATTTGTTGCTGACCTGAGACGTCGAGCTGGGCTATGCAAGTTTGGAACCGCGTTGGAAGACATGCTGTGCGACGTCTTTGTCATAGGCATAAACCATGAGGTGATCCTGCGGAAGCTACGGAAACGCTGGATCTGAGCAGGGCCATCGCAATCGCCCAGGCTTGCCTGACCACGGTCGATAGTACAAAGCAGATATCCTCGCAGAGTAGGAACTCCACGGCAAGTACTGTGCACCAGATTGTCTTGTCGGTTGGCAGAGCTGCACCTGGCAGGGTCTACATGACTGTGTTTGTGAAACCTGTAGCTGTTCGAAGTCCGCCATTGGGCACGAGTCCGATTTCACCCTGTTGGCATTGTGGGGGCGATCATCGGACTCATCAGTGCCGTCTCAGACAGTATATTTGTAGAGGCTGTGCTAAAATGGGGCACCTTCAGCGGATGTGTCTGCAGCTCAACAAGCGTGCTGCGACACACCACTTGGATGATGATGACTGATCCGGAGCAGATCTGGCAATGCAAACCGAGAAGTGTATAGTGTACATTCTTTCCTGACAAAGAGCCAACTGATAATGATTGAAGTAAAATTGAACGGCGTGCCGGTATCTATGGAATTAGACACAGGTGCGAGTCAGTCAATTATGAGCCAGGGGACTTTCGAAAAGCTGTGGGCCACCAAGGGCGTGAAACCCAAGCTGAGTCCAGTAAATGCAAAATTGCATACCTACACCAAAGAGCTCATACCAGTGATTGGCAGTGCAACAGTCAAGGTGTCGTACGATGGAGCGGTTCATCATCTATCACTGTGGATCATTCCAGGCAATGGTCCAACGCTGTTCGATGAGGGGGGAGAGACGAGGGATGAGGACGAGGACATAAAGAAAGCCTCCATGTTTAATCCTCACTTTGAGAGCTAATAAAGTAGAGTCAGGTCGCACCTGATTGAGTTCACAGTACTAAGCCAATTGAGTTATTGCATGCACAACAAACGGAATATCTGGCAGGAAGTGCAATGGGCGGCCGATGCGATACTGCCTGAGATGAATTTCTATCCATGTACACCTGCAGTCCTTTGCTGTATTTTCTGTTTTTCATATTTCAGATGTACAGTATTTAGTTTTTCTTTTAATCTCTGAAATAAACTATTCATATCTATGTCACCAGGTGTCAATCCCCACAATACGTACGGAAGATATTACCGCGCATTGATGGCAATCTGGATCCTCTTTGGTATGGCATGGCTGGCACTTCTTTTTAACTTACTGACCACCTTTATGGAGAATACTGAAAAGAAAATCGCACAAATTAAGAAAAGGAAAAAAGCAGCAAAGGTAAACGTGAACATTAGATTTGATGCAAATGCAAACTCTAGTTCAGAGAACATTTCAATAATATTGGATTCAGAAGATGTCCTTTGTAGAAGATGTCACAAGATCACTGATTGATGCTGGTGACCAACGTTTAAAGCAACAATGGGGTAAATTTTCATCTTCACTGACTGGGCAGTAATCTGGCAGAATGAATTGTCCACCTGTTATAGCACCTGCCCAGTTTTCATTCCATTGAAATAAAGGAGTTCTATAACGAGCAGGTGATCTGCTTCGCCAATTTATCGCTCCATTTTCTCAAGCCCTTCAGTGATCCCCCTTCAGCCTTGATGACTGATGCCAAAATGCTTGGAACAACTGTGGCATACAGAATGGTTTCCTTATAGAGGACCCCACAGTACAACCTGAAGGATCAAACCTTCCTCGCAAACAGTGGACAACCATCAAACGCCTCAGAACTGGTCTGGCAAATGCTGCCACCTTCTCCATAGGTGGAAGATTAAAGCATCCCCATCATGTGACTGTGGAGCTCCTAATCAGACCCTGGAGCACATCATTGAGCACTGCCCTCCGAGGAAATTTGTAGGCAGCCTACAAGATATCCAGGCTGTTACACTTTGGCCTGGATAGCCAACTTAGCTATTTGATTTTCTTTGCTACTACCATACGAAAGAAGAACAAGCTACTGCAATAAAAACAGAAATTTACCCTCACATATTCTTTAAGTATCTATAACCTTGAGCAATCCACTCAGGAGGAAATATCTTTGAGGAGTCAAAGTATTGATGATTTAGAATACTCCTAAACTCAGATAGGGATAAATTAGGTAAAATAAATTATTTCAGTGGGCTCAATTTTCCCAGGTCATTTGCGCTGTTTTTTTTGACACGCGCCGTTTTTTTCTGGCATAATTATTTAATTCAAAGTATCCCCTTGGAATCTGTGCCGTGTAACTGCTTTAGTTATAATTTTTCTAGGTTAGGTTTTTTTGACCTCATGTCTGGGCCAGTTTTCAGCATTTTTCACAGTTTGCCCAAAAATGTTTTATCCTAGGTCGGCGTATCTGGCCACTCCCGAAAAACCTTCTGGTGAGTTAACAGAAAGCAGCGCACATTGAAAAATCGGCACTGAAAGACGCCATTGTTTTTCATCGAAGTTTTTGGAAGGAGTCTCTAATACTTGAAATATCCGTAATAAAATTCAAAATTTTTTACCTTTCAACAGAGTACATGGAAATTTCTTGGATTTCTGAAGTTTATTTTATTTTTTTACTCACTCACGCCACCACCGAACGTCTTCAAGCAGGGCTGGAGGGTCGTAGCATCGTCCATCAGAATCAGCCCCGCGCCCGGACACAGGGGCTCGGGGTTCGGCTGGAAAACAAGTCTGGGGCTGGGAGGTGGTGATCGAAAGGCTGCTGCACTAGGTGCAAGACTGCAATGAGTTTGGGAGAAGGGGAGAAGTCACAAGACTGTACTGAGTTGGGGTGGGGGTGGGTGAAGAGAAGTCCATCCATACAGACCTTGGGGAGAGAGAACAAAGAACCTGTCCTGCCTGCTGTGTTAATAATGGAACAAATAATGAAAATGATTCAGATTTAACGTAAAATATATTTTATTCAAAAGTTTAACAAAGAGTTCTTTGTACTTAGCTTTAATAAAAGTATTCTTGTATCAAACTTTAAAGTTTTCACTTATGATCACTTACAAACTCTAAGATCATTAACAAACTCTAAGAACACTTAAAAACTTTTAAACTTGTAAATTTATATAACTTACAAAAATCTTTTAATTTGAGAACAACAGTTACAACAGCAGCAGCAAAGAAAGGCTGCACCCATCTCTCCTCCACCTTATTCGAAGACCGCCCGCCACGCTTGTACTTGGTGACTCCATCATCCCTGCCTGCAGGTGGTGCAGTGTTTCTGGGGTTGGTATCAAGCTTATTCTTTCTAAGATCTCGTATAGTGCACACCTGTTGAGGGGAGAGGGAGGGGGAGGGGGGAGGGGGGAGGTGGGGAGGGCAGGTGGCAATGTGAAGGACCCGGCTTGGGGCTCTTTAGAGGCTGGTGTGGGGATTGCAGTGGGAGTGACAGTTGATTCTGTCAATGGGCTCGGGGTCTGGGCGTGTTCCCTTATTGTAGCAGCTAACTTCAACATGCCGTCCCTCATGTGCCCTGACAGTGTCTCAACGACCTGCAACATTCCCTCCCTCATGTTGAGCAAAACTGTCTCAACTACCTGTGACATTCCCTCCCTCATGTTCAGTGATATTGTTTGCATCATCTCTGACATTACCTCCCAGATATTCACTGACAGCGCATCAGCTATCTGTGACATTCCCTCCCTCATGGTCACTGACATCGTTCCCATTCCTCGTGAGATTGCTGTTACTTCTACTGACAATCCCGCTACCTCATCACGCACCCCACTGATGGTGTCCAGGAGTGATTGTGTAAGGTAAATGCTCTCCCCACTCATTGCCATCATCTGAACCACATCTGTTAGTTCCTGCACCCGAGGAGAGCGCAGTCGAGCTCTCCTTTCCCTCCTCCATATGGGTGTGGTTCACACCCCACCACTGGGATCCACAGCCTTTGATGGTGGGGCCCTAGGTGTGCCTCGCTGCACCACTGGGACTTGCAGCCTCGGACGTTAGGAAACCATGGAATGTCCCACCAATACTCAAACCATTAGTCACAGAAGGGGCTGGCACCTCAAAGGGTGACATCTGCACCTCCACCAAAGTCAGTAAAACAGTGGGGGCTTCATCCATCTCCATCCCTTCCCCCTTACCCTCACCTCCATGCTCTTGGTCTGCAGGGTGGGATTGGAAGATGTTCTCCTCTTCATAGAAACATAGAAACATAGAAAATAGGTGCAGGAGTAGGCCATTCAGCCCTTCTAGCCTGCACCGCCATTCAATGAGTTCATGGCTGAACATGAAACTTCAGTACCCCCTTCCTGCTTTCTCGCCATAACCCTTGATCCCCCGAGTAGTAAGGACTTCATCTAACTCCCTTTTGAATATATTTAGTGAATTGGCCTCAACTACTTTCTGTGGTAGAGAATTCCACAGGTTCACCACTCTCTGGGTGAAGAAGTTTCTCCTCATCTCGGTCCTAAATGGCTTACCCCTTATCCTCAGACTGTGACCCCTGGTTCTGGACTTCCCCAACATTGGGAACATTCTTTCTGCATCTAACCTGTCTAAACCCGTCAGAATTTTAAACGTTTCTATGAGGTCCCCTCTCATTCTTCTGAACTCCAGTGAATACAAGCCCAGTTGATCCAATCTTTCTTGATAGGTCAGTCCCGCCATCCCGGGAATCAGTCTGGTGAACCTTCGCTGCACTCCCTCAATAGCAAGAATGTCCTTCCTCAAGTTAGGAGACCAAAACTGTACACAATACTCCAGGTGTGGCCTCACCAAGGCCCTGTACAACTGTAGCAACACCTCCCTGCCCCTGTATTCAAATCCCCTCGCTATGAAGGCCAACATGCCATTTGCTTTCTTAACCGCCTGCTGTACCTGCATGCCAACCTTCAATGACTGATGTACCATGACACCCAGGTCTCGTTGCACCTTCCCTTTTCCTAATCTGTCACCATTCAGATAATAGTCTGTCTCTCTGTTTTTACCACCAAAGTGGATAACCTCACATTTATCCACATTATACTTCATCTGCCATGCATTTGCCCACTCACCTAACCTATCCAAGTCACTCTGCAACCTAATAGCATCCTCCTCGCAGCTCACACTGCCACCCAACTTAGTATCATCTGCAAATTTGGAGATACTGCATTTAATCCCCTCGTCTAAATCATTAATGTACAATGTAAACAGCTGGGGCCCCAGCACAGAACCTTGCGGCACTCCACTAGTCACTGCCTGCCATTCTGAAAAGTACCCGTTTACTCCTACTCTTTGCTTCCTGTCTGACAACCAGTTCTCAATCCACATCAGCACACTACCCCCAATCCCATGTGCTTTAACTTTGCACATTAATCTCTTGTGTGGGACCTTGTCGAAAGCCTTCTGAAAGTCCAAATATACCACATCAACTGGTTCTCCTTTGTCCACTTTACTGGAAACATCCTCAAAAAATTCCAGAAGATTTGTCAAGCATGATTTCCCTTTCACAAATCCATGCTGACTTGGACCTATCATGTCACCATTTTCCAGATGCACTGCTATGACATCCTTAATAATTGATTCCATCATTTTACCCACTACTGAGGTCAGGCTGACCGGTCTATAATTCCCTGTTTTCTCTCTCCCTCCTTTTTTAAAAAGTGGGGTTACATTGGCTACCCTCCACTCCATAGGAACTGATCCAGAGTCAATGGAATGTTGGAAAATGACTGTCAATGCATCCGCTATTTCCAAGGCCACCTCCTTAAGTACTCTAGGATGCAATCCATCAGGCCCTGGGGATTTATCGGCCTTCAATCCCATCAATTTCCCCAAAACAATTTCCCGACTAATAAAGATTTCCCTCAGTTCCCCCTCCTTACTAGACCCTCTGACCCCTTTTATATCCGGAAGGTTGTTTGTATCCTCCTTAGTGAATACCGAACCAAAGTACTTGTTCAATTGGTCCGCCATTTCTTTGTTCCCCGTTATGACTTCCCCTGATTCTGACTGCAGTGGACCTACGTTTGTCTTCACCAACCTTTTTCTCTTTACATACCTATAGAAACTTTTGCAATCCGCCTTAATGTTCCCTGCAAGCTTCTTCTCGTACTCCATTTTCCCTGTCCTAATCAAACCCTTTGTCCTCCTCTGCTGAGTTCTAAATTTCTCCCAGTCCCCAGGTTCGCTGCTATTTCTGGCCAATTTGTATGCCACTTCCTTGGCTTTAATACTATCCCTGATTTCCCTAGATAGCCACGGTTGAGCCACCTTCCCCTTTTTATTTTTACGCCAGACAGGAATGTACAATTGTTGTACTTCATCCATGCGGTCTCTAAATGTCTGCCATTGCCCATCCACAGTCAACCCCCTAAGTATCATTCGCCAATCTATCCTAGCCAATTCACGCCTCATACCTTCAAAGTTACCCTTCTTTAAGTTCTGGACCATGGTCTCTGAAATTACTGTTTCATTCTCCATCCTAATGCAGAATTCCACCATATTATGGTCACTCTTCCCCAAGGGGCCTCGCACAATGAGATTGCTAATTAATCCTCTCTCATTACACAACACCCAGTCTAAGATGGCCTCCCCCCTAGTTGGTTCCTCAACATATTGGTCTAGAAAACCATCCCTTATGCACTCCAGGAAATCCTCCTCCACCGTATTGCTTCCAGTTTGGCTAGCCCAATCTATGTGCATATTAAAGTCACCCATTATAACTGCTACACCTTTATTGCATGCACCCCTAATTTCCTGTTTGATGCCCTCCCCAACATCCCTATTACTGTTTGGAGGTCTGTACACAACTCCTACTAACGTTTTTTGCCCTTTGGTGTTCTGCAGCTCTACCCATATAGATTCCACATCATCCAAGCTAATGTCTTTCCTAACTATTGCATTAATCTCCTCTTTAACCAGCAATGCTACCCCACCTCCTTTTCCTTTTATTCTATCCTTCCTGAATGTTGAATACCCCTGAATGTTGAGTTCCCAGCCCTGATCATCCTGGAGCCACGTCTCCGTAATCCCAATCACATCATATTTGTTAACATCTATTTGCACAATTAATTCATCCACCTTATTGCGGATACTCCTTGCATTCAGACACAAAGCCTTCAGGCTTGTTTTATTAACACCCTTTGTCCTTTTAGAATTTTGCTGTACAGTGGCCCTTTTTGTTTTTTGCCTTGGGTTTCTCTGCCCTCCACCTTTCCTCATCTCCTTTCTGTCTTTTGCTTTTGTCTCCTTTTTGTTTCCCTCTGTCTCCCTGCATTGGTTCCCATCCCCCTGCCATATTAGTTTAAATCCTCCCCAACAGCACTAGCAAACACTCCCCCTAGGACATTGGTTCCAGTCCTGCCCAGGTGCAGACCGTCCGGTTTGTACTGGTCCCACCTCCCCCAGAACCGGTCCCAATGCCCCAGGAATTTGAATCCCTCCCTGCTGCACCATTGCTCAAGCCACGTATTCATCTGAGGCTCGTCCTCGTCTGAATCTTCTTCTGCATCGTCAGAGTTGGCCTCAAGTTCTGCAAAATATAACAGAACACAGACAAATGGTTAGCAGAAGAGGAGGGAGCAGGATGGGTGGCATGAGAGGGCTTACACAGCGCAAGCAGCATGCTCATTTGAAGGACAACGATGAATGATAGCATATTGCATCATCATCATCATCGGCAGTCCCTCGAAATCGAGGAAGACTTGCTTCCACTCTAAAAGTGAATTCTCAGGTGATTGTACAGTCCAATACGGGAATTACAGTCTCTGTCACAGGTGGGGCAGACAGTCGCTGAAAGAAAGGCTAGGTGGTATGTATGTAATAACTCGATAGACTGAATACTGTAAATGAACACAGGCACAAACCTGGCTCTGCTTTATTAGGGCCCAAAGTGATTACATTACATGATGGCTTGCCTTTTAAACCTGGGCTGCACACACATGCATACAGCCCAATGACCTCCGACAGTGGCGCCATCTGGTGGCTAGTAACCTCAAGCATACATACATGACAGCTGGGGAGTCTGGTTTGCTGCACGCTCCTTTCACTGCCTGCGCTTGTTTTCTGCATGCTCTCGGCGACGAGACTCGAGGTGCTCTGTGTCCTCCCGGATGCTCTTCCTCCACTTAGGGCAGTCTTTGGCCAGGGATTCCCAGGTGTCGCTGGGGATGTTGCACTTTATCAAGGAGGCTTTGAGGGTGTCCTTGAAACGTTTCCTCTGCCCACCTATGGATCGCTTGCCGTGTAGGAGTTCCGAATAGAGTGCTTGCTTTGGGAGTCTTCTGTCGGGCATGCAGACAATGTGGCCCACCCAACGGAGCTGGTTGAGTGTGGTCAGTGCTTCGATGCTGGGGATGTTGGCCTGATCGAGAACACTGATGGTGCGTCTATCCTCCCAGGGGATTCGCAGGATCTTGCGGAGACATCGTTGGTGGTATTTCTCCAGCGATTTGAGGTGTCTACTGTATATGGTCCACGTCTCTGAGCCATACAGGAGGGTGGGTCTTACTACAGCCCTGTAGACCATGAGCTTGGTGGCGGATTTGAGGGCCTGAGATTTGAACACTCTCTTCGTCAGGCGGCCGAAGACTTCTCTGGCGCACTGGAGGCGGTGTTAAATCTCGTCGTCAATGTCTGCCCTTGTTGATAAGAGGCTCCAAAGGTATGGAAAGTGATCCATGTTGTCCAGGGCTGCTCTGTGGATCTTGATGACTGGGGAGTAGTGCTGTGTGGTGAGGTCAGGCTGGTGGAGGACCTTTGTCTTACGGATATTTAGTGTAAGGCCCAAGGGACATATACAGCTGGTCACATTTACAATTGCAATTCCATGGAATAAATGAAAATATTACTTACACTAACTACTTGACAAAGGTCCTGCCATTTCTTTTTACACTGGCCTACACATCTCGTGGTGGTTACCATTGCGCAGTAATTTTCTGCAACTTGGTTCCAGCATTTCTTCATTTCTTTGGGTGGAACTTTTATGTGACCTCTGATGGTGTCCAGCTCCTGCCATCTGGTATTAATCACGATAACCAGTGCCTCCACTTCATCCTGTAAGAAATTCTTGGTCCTTGCACCGCGTTGCATCTTGTATTGCTGTAATCCAATTTTTCCAATGCTCTCACATAGCATTCCTTCTCACACACACATAGAAACATAGAAACATAGAAACATAGAAACATAGAAAATAGGTGCAGGAGTAGGCCATTCGGCCCTTCTAGCCTGCACCGCCATTCAATGAGTTCATGGCTGAACATTCAACTTCAGTACCCCATTCCTGCTTTCTCGCCATACCCCTTGATCCCCCTAGTAGTAAGGACCTCCTCTAACTCCTTTTTGAATATATTTAGTGAATTGGCCTCAACAACTTTCTGTGGTAGAGAATTCCACAGGTTCACCACTCTCTGGGTGAAGAAGTTCCTCCGCATCTCGGTCCTAAATGGCTTACCCCTTATCCTTAGACTGTGACCTCTGGTTCTGGACTTCCCCAACATTGGGAACATTCTTCCTGCATCTAACCTGTCTAACCCCATCAGAATTTTAAACGTTTCTATGAGGTCCCCTCTCATTCTTCTGAACTCCAGTGAATACAAGCCCAGTTGATCCAGTCTTTCTTGATAGGTCAGTCCCGCCATCCCGGGAATCAGTCTGGTGAACCTTCGCTGCACTCCCTCAATAGCAAGAATGTCCTTCCTCAGGTTAGGAGACCAAAACTGTACACAATACTCCAGGTGTGGCCTCACCAATGCCCTGTACAACTGTAGCAACACCTCCCTGCCCCTGTACTCAAATCCCCTTGCTATGAAGGCCAACATGCCATTTGCTTTCTTAACCGCCTTCTGCACCTGCATGCCAACCTTCAATGACTGATGTACCATGACACCCAGGTCTCTTTGCACCTCCCCTTTTCCTAATCTGTCACCATTCAGATAATAGTCTGTCTCTCTGTTTTTACCACCAAAGTGGATAACCTCACATTTATCCACATTATACTTCATCTGCCATGCATTTGCCCACTCACCTAACCTATCCAAGTCGCTCTGCAGCCTCACAGCATCCTTCTCGCAGCTCACACTGCCACCCAACTTAGTGTCATCCGCAAATTTGGAGATACTACATTTAATCCCCTCATCTAAATCATTAATGTACAGTGTAAACAGCTGGGGCCCCAGCAAAGAACCTTGCGGTACCCCACTAGTCACTGCCTGCCATTCTGAAAATGGCTCTTTAAAAATGGCCGATTACCAACCCAGAGCTGTACTGCGCAATAGTGTCCATTGAAATAACGTCAAAAACCTCACTTTTTTTGTCGCGCATGCGCAGACGGTGTGGCATCGTTTTTTCAGCGCAGACAGCACGGCTCCACGCACCGAGGCGACTGGACTCGCTGTGCGGCGCCAAATTTGAATTATACATTGGGGAAACTTTGGCAAATTATTTCTGCCGCATTTTTAGCCTAGAAAAACGGGTGTAACTCTGGCACTACACTAGAAAATGGGCTTGGCCAAAATGAACCCTATGTAAGTGAGAGAGGCTAAAATGGATAAATTGTATTTATCCTAGAGTGCTGAGAGATACTAGGAAGGATATTTGTGAGTTATAACAATCACTGTGAGGGACTCACTAGGCATTAAAGAGGACCAGTGGACTAGACACAGACTGATATGCTGTAAATTTCAAAAAGGGGGTCAGACACAGGCAACCACAGGTCCATATGTCATTCCATATAAGTTAGTAGAATTAATCATCAGGAATAAATTTGAGGATTATCTATACAATAATAACCCAATAAACAGCAGTCAAATTGAATTCAGAAGGAGAAGATATTGCCTTACCAGCTCCCTCAACTTATCTAAGGAAGTGATAACTCAAGTGGACTAAGGAAAACCCGATAGCACAGTGAACCTAAGCCTCCAAAATGCTTTTGGTAAACGTTCCACATGAAAGGTTGTAATTGGTGTTTGTTAGATGGGTTATGTCAGGATGGGATGGGAGGGCGATGGTTGAGGGATGGGAGGACTGAGTGAAATTCGTCAAACCCAGTGTTGGCACCACACTTATTTATTTCTGATTTACATCAACAGATTGGATTCAGAAACTTGGTCAATTATATAGAGTATATCAAACTAATGGAATGAGGAGCGTAAGCTCAGAATGAATTGGACAAGATAGAATGAGGGCAGCTGAGAATAATTCAGGCACGTGTACTGCACAGATGGAGAGGAAAAGTGGATAACACATGCCATGAAAAAGACTTGAAGCTCAACTCCAACCAATGCAGAATGGCAATCAACACGATCAATAAAATTCTCAACAATATAGCCAAAAGAGTATAATATGTCAGAGGAAGATGTGCTCAAACTGTGCAATGCTCCAGTCAGATTATACCCTGAGTCCAGATCTGGCCACTGAGAAACAAGGGAGACGTTTAAATGATGGAGGCAGTGCAGAGATGAGCTGTGAGGCTGATCCATAGTAGGAAGGCTCCTCTTCTATTCATATTCACAGAAATGCACTGCAGGTCAGGCAGGCCTGCTTCTGTTTATTTTTCATATTCTGCAAAATTAATTCAGTGCAGATTCAGATATCGCTTAGGAGCTTGTACACAGCGTTTTGTGTTTTAGCACAACCAATCATTTTTCTATTTGGCTTTCTCAGCCAGTTTACTGCATAACCATATGTAAGCTTTAAAATAGTGAGAAATAAAATAAACTGCAGACTATATATATTAAGCTGTTTCCAGTGGGGTTCCACAGAGGTCACATGTTTTGTGGAAAATATCAATGATATAGGGCTAGATTTTCCATTATTTTTGCATGCATACTGCCCACTTAGCGTCCATTTTAATGCTGAAATGAGGTATAATGCCCATATATCGCCCATTTAACCACAAAATGGAAACTAACGCCCATTTCTCGGTCACTTATCGGCAAGCGTTAATTTCGGCATGTACGTAACGCGGATAAAAAATAATACCGCCCGCCCACTTTTTTGGGGCGGAAAGATCAAAATGGGTGAAACCAACGCCTATAATATCGCCTAGCATTACTTTCGGCATGTAATTAAGAGCAAAATTTAATAATACCACCAGGTCACTGTTTTTTGTCGTAAAGATCACATTTGCCAAAATTAACGCCCAGAAAATCGCCCAGCTTTACTTTCGGCACCTCGCACACATCTCACTGACAATATCGCTCGCCGAAAAAAACGTTGTGAAAAAGTTGCTCTCACCTGAACTGATCACAATGGTATGGATGCCATTTTCAAAATTGCAGGTCACTTCATTTAAAAGGCTGCTCTGCTTCAACTTCGGGGGAGTTTGGATGTACTCTGGAGGTCTTTTAAGGTGATGTGAACATCTGAACAAACATCTTTTCATATTGTGGACGATTGGAATTTACTTTAGGTGTCTTAGTGGGGACATATATTGTTTGTGAACAATCGGTGCAATACTGACAGTTATTGGAATGGGGCCTGTCATTTCTCAGCCTGTCTTGATGAGTACGCACATGCTGCAGACTAGAGATGGCAGAAGATATATTCGACAGCATTATATGCCCAATCTAAGACGTGCCAGATTGATGAGGAGGACCAGACCTTACATCCCCTGCACTTACAGGGAGAAGCGGTCTTACCTCAACTTGTCCGATAACCTCCTTGTGGAAGCACAGTCTCCTAAGGCAGGTGTTATCAGTGAGATATGCCAGCTCATCAGGGGAGATCTGCAGCCTGCCAGCACCATCAGGACTGCACTGTCCGTCGAGATCATAGTCACCACAGCACTTTCGTTCTACAGGTCAGGATCCTTCTAGGCCTCAGCTGGCGACATTTGCGATATATCTCAGCATGCCACATGTTGCTGCATTAGACAGGTCACGGAAGCCCTTTATGCCTGCAAGATGGACTTTATCAGCTCCTGTAAGAATAAAAGTGTTTACTAATGATAAAATTGATTCTGTGTATGTATAAATGTTGAAAATGTAGATTATATGGAAAGGCTGCAGTTTGAAGAGACAAAATGGATACCTTCTCCAAGTTCATGAATCCATGGCCTTGAAACTCACCAAACTAGAAAAGATGTTAATTGGAAAGCCATTAACCTAATCAAGGGATGGCACCGGCCCTCCAGACGGACACATGTATGAGGAGAAGCCAATCAGGAATGGCCCTAAACCAAAACCCAATCGTGGGGCTTTCTGAGGAACAATGGACTTAAGGGATATAAAAACTCGAGCACAGATTGCTCCTTCTCTTCTCTTCTCCTTAGCACATGGCAAAAGCAGGACCTCCCTCTACAGATAAAGAAGCAGGCCGTGTGCTTTGCCAGAGGGAAGTAAAGTATACAGTTTTTATTGTAACATCATTGCATCTTTTGTAACTAAGTAGATCTGTAGGATAACTGACGACTGCTGACAGATGTGCTGTGTGTGTGTTTAATTAACTATTCCAAATTGTTTTAAAAGAATCAGTCTCGCTGTAAATTTAATGCCAGAGATTTAGAAATCTTATAAATTGGAGTCTCGTCCGGGATCTGGCGAGTCAGCTTTTGACTATTCTTTTGAACAATTGGAAATTTCGGGAGTTGCGATTCTAACCTGTGTTGCGAAGTATAAACTACAAACAGTTAAATGGATCGGGAGAGTTGCGTCTTAAGGAACAGTCGTCTCGATAGTTGTAATTGTTTAAGTGGGGACCCACCAGTAGACACAGGATGAAGGGAGTAGTCATGAACAGAAAGCCAACAAAATGAAATGTTGAGACAGTTTATCAGGAGAAGTTATCCAAAACTGTATCCATAACGGACATGTTTCTCTGGAAGATCGCTGCAGCCGACCAAATTCCAAACGGACATCTGTTGTAGATGAATAGTCCCTTATGCGTGTTGATACAGGTGAGGCCCTTCGAAGACTCCTCCAGCTCCTGCATCATGTAGGCCGAAATCAGGTCGAGCTTGGTGAACGTCTTGCCTCCTGCCAGCGTCGCAAATAGGTCATCTGCCTTAGGTAGCGGGTATTGGTCCTGTAGCGAGAAACAATTAATAGTTACTTTATAATCACCACAAATCCTGACCGTGCCATCACTTTTGAGTACTAGAACAATTGGGCTGGCCCACTCGCTGAATTCCACTGGGGAGATGATGCCCTCGTGTTGCAGCCGGTCCAGCTCAATTTCCACTATCTCCCTCATCATGTGAGGTACCGCTCGCGCTTTGTGGTGAATGGGTCGTGCCTCTGGGATCAAGTGGACCCGCACCTTTGCCCCGGAAAAGTTTCCAATGCCTGGCTCAAAAAGGTAAGGAAATTTGTTAAGAACCTGGGTACATGAGGCCACATCGACATGTGATAGCGCTCGGATGTCATCCCAGTTCCAGCGTATTTTGCCCAGCAGTGTGGGACCATCGCCCGGGACAATCCAGAGTGGCATTTCGTGCACCGTGCCCTCGTAGGTGACCTTGACCATGCCACTGCCCAGGTCAGTGATAAGCTCTTTGGTGTACGTTCTCAGTTTCGTGTGGATGGGGCTCAGGGCTGGTCTGAATGTCTTGTTACACCACAGTCTCTAAAACATCTTTTTACTCATGATGGATTGGCTAGCGCCAGTGTCCAGTTCCATGGCTACGGGTAAGCCATTCAATTTTACGTTTAGCATTATAGGTGGACATTTCGTCGAAAATGTGTGCACCCCGTGTACTTCAGCATCTGCCTCCTCTCTCTGAGGCTCGAAATTGCTTTGATCCATGGACCGATCTTCCTCTGCCACGTGGTGGTTAGCGGGGTTTGCAGAGCTTGCAGCTCATTTGCAAGCTCGTTGGAGGTGCCCCATTGTTCCACAGCTCTTGCAAACATACCCTTTGAAGCGGCATGAATAGGCTGAATGGAAGCCTCCACAACGCCAACAAGGTGTGAATTGCCTTGCATTCATCCTTTGTTGCGGACTCTGAGTCATCTGGGTTACCTGAGGCCCGCTGGCAGTTGCAGACTCGTGGTTTCTGCCCTGTATATTTCTGCTCGCAAACACAGTTCCAGTTAATTTATGAACATTGCTCGCACTTGTGTGCTGAAAGATTTGTTTGGTGTTATCACTGGTGGACATAAATGCCTGTGCTATCGCAATGGCCTTACTGAGGGTCGGTGTCTCTACAGTCAAAAGTTTTCGTAGGATGGTCTCGTGGCCAATGCCCAGTACAAAAAAGTCTCTGAGCATTTGTTCCAGGTAGCCATCAAACTCACATTGTCCTGCAAGTTGCCTTAGCTCGGCGATGTAGCTCGCCACTTCCTGACCTTCAGATGGCTGGCACGTGTAGAACCGATACCTCGCCATCAGCATGCTCTCCCTCGGGTTAAGATGCTCCCGAACCAGTGTACACAGCTCCTCATATGACTTATCTGTGGGTTTCACCGGAGCCAGAAGATTCTTCATGAGGCTGAAGGTCGGTGCCCCGCAGACCATGAGGAGGACCGCTCTCCTTTTTGCAGCGCTTCCTTCTCCGTCCAGCTCGTTGGCTACAAAGTATTGGATTCATATTCTCGTTGCCAGTTATTGTGTTCCTAATACACATGAGGCTGCACACAGGGAGGTTAAAGTAACAGTGACCTCAGTCTTTAATAAGACACTCCAGAGTGAGGAACAGGCCTTCGGGGCCGGCTTATATACAGTGCTCCCAAGGGATGCTGGGATCCCTTGGGACTTCAGGGGATGAGCTCCCTGGTGGCGGAACATGGGAGTGCATGCTTTACAGATACACAACAGGGACCAAGTCAAGCCATGCACTTTTCCCTCTCTCTAAATTTAAAACCCATTTTACAGCGTTCATCCACCTCACAGAAACATAAACAGCCGAGCTTTCAGAACCCCCTCAATGTTTATGATATTGAGCCCTGAGAAGATAAACCATATGAGGAGTCAATAAGGATATTTCCCCCTCAAGGTGGGGAGTTTGTAAGAATAAAAGTGTTTAAAAACGATAAAATTGAATCTGTGTATGTTTAAATGTTGAAAGTGTAGATTATAAGGAATGGCCGCAGTTTGAAGGGCAAAATGGTAGCTTCTCCAAGTTCATGTCTCCATGGCTTTGAAACTCACCAAACTAGAAAAGATGTTAATTGGAAAGCCATTAACCTAATCAAGGGATGGCACCGGCCCTCCAGACAGACACAGTATGAGGAGAAGCCAATCAGGAACGGCCCTGGAACCAAGACCCAATCGTGGGGCTTTCTGAGGAACAATGGGCTTAAGGATATAAAAACCCAAGCACAGATTGCTTCTTCTCTTCTCTTCTCCTTAGCACATGGCAAAAGCAAGACCTCCCTCTACAGATAAAGAAGCAGGCCGTGCGCTTTGCCAGAGGGAAGTAAAGTATACAGTTTTTATTGTAACATCATTGCATCTTTTGTAACTAAATCAATCTGTAGGATAGCTGATGACTGCTAATAGATGTGCGTGTGTGTGTATTTAATAAACTATTCCAAATTGTTTTAAAATAATCAGTCTCACTGTCACTTTAATGCCAGAGATTTAGAAATCTTACACTTCCCTATGACCAGGGAGGCTCAGACTGAGAGGGCTCCAGGATTCTACCGAATTGCTAACTTTCCCAAGGTGCAGGGAGCAATAGACTGTATGCACATCGCAGTAGGGGCACCTTTTCAGGATGCAGAGGTTTTTAGGAACTGCAAGGGATTCCACTCCCTGAATGTGCAACTCGTCAACCACCAGCAAATAATTTTGGCAGTGAATGCCAAATTTCCAGACAGCATCCATGATGCTCACATCCTGCGTGAGAACGCTGTATCTAACATGTTTACCAGTCAGCCACAAGGTTAATGCTGGATGCTTCCTGACTCCAAGCCGCCTGGCCGAGGAGTTTCTCAGGCGCTGCTTCATTGGGGGGGATGACGGCAGAACCGATGCTTGAACGGATATGGGAGAGGGCGGTCCTGCGGTGGGAATGTGCTCCAAGCCAGAAGCATGATCTTCCTCCTGGCTCTCATGTGTCTTTGGCAATGGGGGTGCAGCACCTTGGGGTACAGTGCCGTGCTCCGGGACCACTGGGAGGCCTCTGCCACCAGTGTTTCTGGCTATCAGCTCCAGGGCCATCCATGGCACATCCATGGCACATACTCGGTCATGGTGGCGGACATGCTGGCCAGCTGTTGGGATATGCCCCCCCATTGTCTGTTGGATCTGCTGACTTATGTCAACACTCCTCCTGGACAAGTGTACCATGTCTCCGCTCAGATCTGCCACTCGTGGAGCAGACCTGCCACATCAAACCAACCTCCGCTTGGTCGGCGCCGTCCTGGAGACATCTGGGGTGCCCTGTGGCAAGGTGCTTGGGCCCGGTACCTCCACAGTGGAGGTGGGAATGGCCGCAGGAGCACTAGATGTCATCGGTGTCGAATGGATTATGGAGGTTGGGAATGCAGGCTCCCAAAGATGGCACTATCATCCATTGATAAGGGACCCAGCAGATGGCATGGGCGAGAATCGGTGTTCCTCAGCACCAGATGGAGGAAAGTCCGGCGAGTGCGGCCCCGCGGCCCCACCTTCTGGGCTTGGTGTTCTTGCATGGGGCCGCGCTGCTGGCTGAGCTGCAAAATATAAATGAGGTTATTAGCGGAGAAGGGGGTGCTAGGGTCACAAGGTGAGTCCAGCGCTACACACAACATATGCACGACAAAAGCAACACCTCTATCAAGATCATAACAGACATCACATTTCATAACCATCATCAAATTCTGCATTGCAATGAGTCTCATGAGAACATCATTATTTAGAGAAGAATTTTATGATTCATCTATCATATAATATCGGTCGGATACGAGTGGGTGTAGCATCTATTGACTTTACATCACGCAATGGTGTATACTTTACTCACGTGGCATCACATCAGGCTCTGCTGCTGCTTGCGTGGCCGACTGGGGGTGGCTCCCCACTAGTGCCAGCACCCACTCCTCAATGTTGGTGAGGTTGATGATGACTGGTGGCCCCCCACCCGTTCGTCTCGGCTCAGCCCTATTCCTCGAAAGCTTCTTCTGTAAAAGGTAACAACAGCACAACATGGCATGAGATCATTGTGTGAGATCATTGCTAGGTACTGTCACAGAGACTGATACAGCACTGATAAGTGACAGATGTAATCATGATTATAATGAAAATGATCATTCTTTATCTAAAGACGTACACCGTGACCGCAGGCTTTGAGTACAACCTTCCTGGTATAAGTGCAAGACATCACATCTGATTTTAATCATTCATTATACTTGCAATTCCAATTATATAAATCCAGAAGTACATGTAAATAAATGTAAAACTCAGGCGGATCCGACAAGGTCGTTCCATCGCTTGCGGTATTGGTTGCCCTCATGCACCTCTGCTATCTCGGCCCATATCTTCTGGTAGACCTTTGGGATGGGCTTCCCAAGCCCTCCCTGGGTCAGTTGACCCCAGCGTAACTCGACCTCCTGCATGAGAGAGGCATGTGCCTCATCCGAAAACCGCCTCGCTCTTTTGCGTCCTCCCAATTGTTCCTCTCCCAGCTCATTGCTTTCGCCAGAGTCCTCAGTCTCCACAGCGTGCTGGGTCGCCTCCTCCATCCCTTCCACGTTAAATATTGTTTTTTTCCACAAAAACTCGATGCCAACTACCTTCTTTGTGCTTAGTAGGCTTTTTGCTGCTGGTGAATCTCCCTCGTGCCTCCCACAACAGCCAAAGAAGCACACACCACACCCACACACGTGTTCAGTTCCGCCCTGCTCCCTCTCTCTCTCTGTCTCCTCTTATGCGCATGTAATGATGACCCCTGACCTCCTGAAACGCAGGAAACGAGTGTTGCCATGCAGTTGCTATGGTCGGCGACACTTTACGGCAGAAGGTCTAAAATTTTTATGCTAACACGCATTTCAGATTGCTCGCGGTAACACCCATTTTCAAAAATGGAAAGTTAGGGTTTTGAAAATGGGCGATAATCCGGCGATCTCAAAATCCATTTTTACTGCCCACGCTGGAAATGGCATTCATTTTTGGCCAATCTGTACAAAAGTGGAAAGTCTAGCCCTTACACTTGAATGTAGGGGATATGATTAAGAAGTTTGCAGATGATACTAAAATTGGCTATGTGGTTGATAATGAATAAGAAAGCTGTATACTGCAGGAAGATACCAATGAACTGATCAGATGGATAGAACAGTGGCAAATAGAATTCAATCCGGAGAAGTGTGAGATAATGCATCTGGGGAGGGCAAACAAGGCAAGGGTGTACATATTAAATGGTAGGATACTGAGAAGTGTAGAGGAACAAAGGGACCTTGGAGATCCCTGAAGGTAGCAGGCCAGGTAAATAAGGTGGTTAAGAAGGCATATGGAATACTTGTCTTTCTTCGCCGAGGCATAGAATACAAGAGCAGGGAGGTTATGCTTGAACTGTATAAAACACTAGTTAGGCCACAGTTAGAGTACTGCGTGCAGTTCTGGTCACCACATTACAGGAAAGATGTGATTGCACTGGAGAGGGTACAGAGGAGATTTACGAGGATGTTGCCTGGACTGGAGAATTTTAGCTATGAGGAAAGATTGGATAGGCTGGTTAAAGTGGATAGGAAGGACGTATTTCCCATAGCAAAGGGGTCAACAACCAAGGGGTTTAGATTTTAAATCATTGGTAGGAGGTTTAGAGGGGATTTGAGGGGAAATGTTTTCACCCAGAGGATGGTGGAGGTCTGGAACTCACTGCCTGAAAGTGTGATAGAGGCAGAAACCCTCACCACATTTAAAAAGTACTTGGATGTGCACTTGAAGTGTCGTGACCTGCAGGGTTATGGACCTAAAGCCGGAAAGTGGGATTAGGCTGGATAGCTCTTGTTGGCTGGCGCGGACATGTTGGGCTGAAATGGCCTCCTTCTGTGCTGTAAACTTCTATGATTCGATGATTCTAAGCAATAACTGATATCTGACAATTAGTTTAAAGAAGTTCCAAGGTTCAACTGATGTTTTGCTGTTTCAGTTTATAACATTATTAAGACTATCTCATTGAATACCTATCTTGGATGGGGAGCATATCTTGGGCAATGAGCATTTTGGTGTTGCATGCTGCCAAACTCATACAAGTATGTTATGTAGCTGATTTATTTGCTGACGTGTAGCCGTAGATTTTCTGAGAATTGACTGCCCATTTTCTGGCAGTTTCTTTGTAGGTGGGAGCAGGAGATGTGGCAAACATCACTCTGCTGCCACTTTTATGATCTTCTGCTGGAAGTGATGGCAGACGCAGAATACACATGGCCATATTTGTGTGTAGTCATATGAAATGCTAGAGACACAAATATGTCATCTGCTATATTTTCTGCCCCAACAACCCCTGGGTGTCAGGAAGGCCATTGTGATTGATTAGCATTGGGCATGGCCAAAAATTAAAAATTCAATGGGGTAGAAATATGCATTAGGCCCCCTTTCGGGGCTGAAATGGGTGCTGTGCACAGAGCTCACCCCGATCAGGAGGCCCGAAACCAGTCTGGAATTGGGCTCAGGGCTCATTAATGTTGTTTGGGTGAGCTGTCGCACCTCCGCAGGCTGCTCAACCATTTTAACATAAGAAATAGGAGCTGGAGTAGGCCATTCAACAAAATCTTGGCTGATCTTCTACCTCAACTCCACCTTCCCGCACTGTCCCCATATTCCTTAATTTCCTTTGTTCCCAAAACTTTATCTACCTCTGTCTTGAATATACTCAACCACTGAGCATCCACAGCTCTCTGGTGTAGAGAATTCCAAAGATTCATGACTCTTTGAGTGAAGAAATTTATCCTCCTCTCAGTCCTAAATGGCCGACCCCTTATTCTGCGACTGTGATCCCTGGGTCGAGATTCCACAGCCAGGGGAACCATTTTCCCAGCATTAACCCTGTCAAGCCTCTAAAGAATTTTATATGTTTCAATTCGGTCACCTCATTCTTCTAAACTCTAGGAATATAGGCCTGGTCTACTCAATCTCTCCTCATAGGACAATCCCAGGAACCAGTTTAGAAATATAGAAACATAGAAAATAGGTGCAGGAGTAGGCGAATTGGCCCTTCGAGCCTGCACCACGTTTCAATAAGATCATGGCTGATCATACACCTCAGTACCCCTTTCCTGATTTCTCTCCATACCCCTTGATCCCTTTAGCTGTAAGAGCCATATCTAACTTCCTCTTAAATATATCTAACGAACTGACATCAACAACTCTCTGCGGGTAGAGAATTCCACAGGTTAACAATTCTCTGAGTGAAGGAGTTTCTCCTCATCTCAGTCCTAAATGGCTTACCCCTTATCCTTAGACTGTGTACCCTGGTTCTGGATTTCCCCAACATCAGGAACATTCTTCCTGCATCTAACCTGTCCAGTCCCGTCAGAATTTTATATGTTTCTATGAGATCCCCTCTCATTCTTCTGAACTCCAGTGAATACAGGCCAGGTCAATCCAGTCTCTCCTCATATGTCCATCCTGCCATCCCGGGAATCAGTCTGGTGAACCTTTGCTGCGCTCCCTCAATAGCAAGAACGTCCTTCCTCAGATTAGGAGACAAAAACTGAAGACAATATTCCCGGTGTGGCCTCACCAAGGCCCTGTACAACTGTAGCAACACCTCCCTGCCCCTGCACTCAAATCCCCTCGCTATGAAGGCCAACATGCCATTTGCCTTCTTAACCGCCTGCTGTACCTGCATGCCAACCTTCAATGACTGATGTACCATGACTCCCAGGTCTCGTTGCACCTCCCCTTTTCCTAATCTGTCACCATTCAGATAATAGTCTGTCTCTCTGTTTTTACAACCAAAGTGGATAACCTCACATTTATCCACATTATACTTCATCTGCCATGCATTTGCCCACTCACCTAACCTATCCAAGTCACTCTGCAGCCTCAAAGCATCCTCCTCGCAGCTCACACTGCCACCCAACTTAGTGTCATCCGCAAATTCGGAGATACTACATTTAATCCCCTCGTCTAAATGATTAATGTACAATGTAAACAGCTGGGACCCCAGCACAGAACCTTGCGGTACCCCACTAGTCACTGCCTGCCATTCTGAAAAGTACCCATTTACTCCTACTCTTTGCTTCCTGTCTGCCAACCAGTTCTCAATCCACGTCAGCACACTACCCCCAATCCCATGTGCTTTAACTTTGCACATTAATCTCTTGTGTGGGACCTTGTCGAAAGCCTTCTGAAAGTCCAAACACACCACATCAACTGGTTCTCCCTTGTCCATTCTACTGGAAACATCCTCAAAAAATTCCAGAAGATTTGCCAAGCATGATTTCCCTTTCACAAATCATGCTGACTTGGACCTATCATGTCACCTCTTTCCAAATGCGCTGCTATGACATCCTTAATAATTGATTCCATCATTTTACCCACTACTGATGTCAGGCTAACCGGTCTATAATTTCCTGTTTTCTCTCTCCCTCCTTTTTTAAAAAGTGGGGTTACATTGGCTACCCTCCACTCCATAGGAACTGATCCAGAGTCTATGGAATGTTGGAAAATGACTGTCAATGCATCCGCTATTTCCAAGGCCACCTCCTTAAGTACTCTGGGATACAGTCCATCAGGCCCTGGGGATTTATCGGCCTTCAATCCCATCAATTTCCCCAACACAATTTCCTGACTAATAAGGATTTCCCTCAGATCCTCCTTCTTATTAGACCCTCTGACCCCTTTTATATCCGGAAGGTTGTTTGTGTCCTCCTTAGTGAATACCGAACCAAAGTACTTGTTCAATTGATCTGCCATTTCTTTGTTCCCCGTTATGACTTCCCCTGATTCTGACTGCAGGGGACCTATGTTTGTCTTTACTAATCTTTTTCTCTTTACATATCTATAGAAGCTTTTGCAGTCCGTTTTAATGTTCCCTGCAAGCTTCCTCTCGTACTCTATTTTCCCTGCCCTAATCAAATCCTTTGTCCTCCTCTGCTGAGTTCTAAATTTCTCCCAGTCCCCGGGTTCGCTGCTATTTCTGGCCAATTTGTATGCTGCTTCCTTGGCTTTAATACTATCCTGATTTCCCTTGGTAGCCACGGTTGAGCCACCTTCCCTTTTTTATTTTTATGCCAGACAGGGATGTACAATTGTTGTGGTTCATCCATGCGGTCTCTAAATGTCTGCCATTGCCCATCCACTGTCAACCCCTTAAGTATCATTCACCAATCTATCCTTGCTAATTCACGCCTCATACCTTCAAAGTTACCCTTCTTTAAGTTCTGGACCATGGTCTCTGAATTAACTGTTTCCTTCTCCATCCTAATGTAGAATTGCCTTTTTAACACACTTTGACCCTTTAGAATTTTGCTGTTAAGTGGCCCTTTTTGTTTTTTGCCTTGGGTTTCTCTGCCCTCCACTTTTACTCATCTCCTTTCTGTCTTTTGCTTCTGTCTCTATTTTACTTCCCTCTGTCTCCCTGCATTGGTTCCCATCCCCCTGCCATATTAGTTTAACTCCTCCCCAACAGCATTAGCAAACACTCCCCCTAAGACATTGGTTCTGGTCCTGCCTAGGTGCAGACCGTCCGGTTTGTACTGGTCCCATCTCCCCCAGAACCAGTTCCAACGCCCCAGGAATTTAAATCCCTCCCTGCTGCACCACTGCTCAAGCCATGTATTCATCTGAGCTATCCTGCGATTCCTACTCTGACTAGCATGCGGCACTGGTAGCAATCCCGAGATTACTACTTTTGAGGTCCTACTTTTTAATTTAGCTCCTAGCTCCTTAAATTCGTCTCTTAGGACCTCATCCCGTTTTTTACCTATATCGTTGGTACCAATATGCACCACGACAACTGGCTGTTCACCCTCCCTTTTCAGAATGTCCTGCGCCCGCTCCGAGACATCCTTGACCCTTGCACCAGGGAGGCAACATACCATCCTGGAGTCTCGGTTGCGGCCACAGAAACGCCTATCTATTCCCCTTACAATTGAATCCCCTATCACTATCGCTCTCCCACTCTTTTTCCTGCCCTCCTGTGCAGCAGAGCCAGCCATGGTGCCTTGAACTTGGCTGCTGCTGCCCTCCCCTGATGAGTCATCTCCCCCAACTCCCAACTCTCTGCTTCCTGTCTGCCAACCAGTTCTCTATCCACGTCAAACATTACCCCCAATTCCATGTGCTTTAATTTTGCACACTAAACTATTGTGTGGGACCTTGTCAAAAGCCTTTTGAAAGTCCAAATACACCACATCCAGTGGTTCTCCCTTGTCCAATCTACTAGTTACATCCTCAAAAAATTCTAGAAGATTTGTAAAGCATGATTTCCCTTTCATAAATCCATGCTGACTTGGACCGATCCTGTGACTGCATACCAAATGCGTTGCTATTTCACCTTTAATCATTGATTTCAACATTTTCCCCACTACCGATGTCAGGCTAATTGGTCTATATTTCCCCGTTTTCTCTCTCCCTCCTTTTTTAAAAAGCAGTGTTACATTAGCTACCCTCCAGTCCATAGGAACCGATCCAGAGTCGATAGACTATTGGAAAATGATCACCAATGCATCCACTATTTCAAGGCCACTTCCTTAAGTACTCTGGGATGCAGACTATCAGGCCCTGGCGATTTATCGGCCTTCAAACCCATCAATTTCCCTAACACAATTTCCTGACTAATAAGGATATCCTTCAGTTCCTCCTTCTCGCTAGACGGTCGGTCCCCTAGTATTTCTGGAAGGTTATTTGTGTCTTCCTTCGTGAAGACAGAACCAAAGTATTTGTTCAATTGGTCTGCCATTTCTTTGTTCCCCGTTATAAATTCAACTGATTCAGATTGCAAGGGACCTACGTTTGTCTTCACTAACCTTCACTAGTCTAGTGAACCTTCGCTGCACATTCTTCCTCAGGTAAGGAGACCAGAATTGTGCACAGTGCTCCAGGCCCTGTGTAATTGTAGTAAGATGATAAGAAGATAAATGTCATGCTGTGAGCCTTGCCGGCAATGGGGGTAGGGGGCTAGGGGAGCCGCTAGGGCGCACTGTGGAATCAGTCGGAGGAGCACATCTGCTCCCTCTGGCTCCACAGTAATGTTTTTCTTCAAATAATGTGTTTAAAACTTACCGGCTGCCAAATAATTCTGAGCGGATTAAAAAAATGTCTACCTAGAAATATACAGGTGCAGCGTCGAAAATCCGGAACCCTCGGGACCGAGACCATTCCGGATTCCGGGCTTTTCCGGACTTTCGATCGTCTTTCTGATGTCATGAATCCAGAAATACCCGAACCCAAGTTTGGGTATTTCCGGATTTCGGAACGTCAGAAAGTGGGGGGTGGGGGGTGCCGGAGTCCCCGCCGAGGAGTTGTTCGGGCGGGCCCTGCCGAAGAGTAGGCGTGCGGGTGGGCCCCGCCGTGGAGGGGCTGTTCGGACAGGCCCCGCCGAGGAGTTGTTCGGGCGGGCCCTGCCGAAGAGTAGGCGTGCGGGTGGGCCCCGCCGTGGAGGGGCTGTTCGGACAGGCCCCGCCGAGGAGTTGTTCGGGCGGGCCCCACCGTGGAGGAAATGTTCGGGCGGGTCCCGCCGCCGAGGTAGGAGATGTTCGGGCCTGCCAGTGAGGAGGCTCCGAGGTAAGGCAGCGGCGGCAGGCAAGGCCAGGCCCGATTCCGGAACATTTTACGGATTCCGGACGATCCTGCCACCGATCGGTCCGGATTCCGGAACATTCCTGATTACGGAACTCCGGAATTTCGATACTGCACCTGCATTATTAAAACATTTTTGTATCTTCAGCTTTTGCCTTGCTTTAGAAGATGTCAAGAGATTTGCTAATACTTGTATTATGTTGAAGTTGGTGTCAGTTATATATCGAAACCGACTAAAGTATTGTATATTCATATTTAAGTCTGTTTAAAACATATTGGGGGTGAATTTCCACTCGTCTGCCATAACTTCAGTCTTTTATACCGTTTTTATGGAGTTTCCGCAGAAACTATAATGCTGTACCATGAAAATTTACAATTTGAATGATGCTAAATATAAATCATGATATGGATGATATACATAATTATTCAGTTGTTTACCTGTGATTTAGT
The DNA here is from genome assembly GCF_044704955.1 of Pristiophorus japonicus. Lineage (NCBI taxonomy): Eukaryota > Metazoa > Chordata > Chondrichthyes > Pristiophoridae > Pristiophorus > Pristiophorus japonicus. The sequence continues at coordinate 230,251,004 of NC_091980.1, forward strand.
TACAATATATGATTCATATAAGATTACAATATAAGATTAACACACTGGCACAATAGATGGTTCCTGCATTGTTATAAGTGATTCTTTGTTATAATGTGTCGGTCGTGGCTCAGTGGGCAGCACTCTCGCCTCTGAGTCAGAAGGTCATGGGTGCAAGTCCCACTCCAGAGACTTGAGCACAATAATCTAGGCTGACTCTCCAGTGCAGTACTGAGGGAGTACTGCACTGTCGGAGGTGCCGTCTTTCAGATGAGATGTTAAACTGAGGCCTCGTCTGCTCTCTCAGGTAGATGTAAAAGATCCCATGGCACTATTTCGAAGAAGCCAGGGGAGTTATCCCCAGTGTCTTGACCAGTATTTATCCCTCAATCAACATCACTAAAAAAAAACAAATTATCTGGTCATTACCACATTGTTATTTGTGGGAGCTTATTGTGCACAAATTGGCTGCTGCGTTTCCTACATTACAACAGTGACTACACTTCAAAAGGACTTAATTGGCTGTAAAGTGCTTTGGGGCATACTGAGCTTGTGAAAGACAATATAAATGCAAGTCTCTCCTTTATTTTATTGTCATACACTGTTAAAATATATGAATCATATACTGTTATAATATATGATTCACTTACTGTTACAGAGACAAGTTACATCAGTTTTTTAATATAAATAAACTTTTTACAATGATAAATAAAACTTCTTTATTAAAAATTGTTTATAATAAAAATAGTCAGTTTTTGTCTGTCCTGGGGCGGGGGCTGGGAGCATGTGGTCCGGACTGAGTGACAGTTGTACCAACCAATGGACGATTAGGGCCCGCCAGCCTTGTAACCAATCAGGGCAGGGAGCGATGGTGCAAAGTTTTAAAAGTTTGATTGACGTTGGGTCTGCTCGAATGAGGAGGTGGCAGTGGATGCGACAGGGCCAATGAGCATTGGCTCGGCCTCCTGGGCATTGCTGTGGAACCAAGAGGAGCGCAGAGTGGGAGAGAGAGAGAGAGAAAGAAAGAGAAAGAGGGAGGGAAGGAGGGGGAGGGAGAGACAGGATGGAGATGGAGAAAGGGGGGAGGGTGGGATGGAGAGAGATGGAGGGGGAGAGAGAGAGAGAGAGAGCGAGAGAGAGAGAGAGAGAGACGGAAGGAAGGAAGGGAGGGGGGAGAGTAGGAGGTGAGAGGGGGAGTGGGAGGTGAGAGGGTGAGTGGGAGGTGAGAGGTGAGAGGTGGGAGGTGAGAGAGGGAGAGTGGGAGGTGGGGGGGGGAGAGTGGGAGGTGTGGGGGGAGAGTGGGATGTTGGGGGGGAGAGTGGGAGGTGGGGGGGGAGAGAGTGGGAGGTGGGGGGGGGAGAGTGAGAGGTGGGGGGGAGAGTGGGAGGTGAAGGTGGGGAGAATGGGAGGTGGGGGAAGAGTGGGGGAGGTGGGTGGGGGAGAGTGGGAGGTGGGGGGGGGAGAGTGGGAGGTGAAGGTGGGGAGAGTGGGAGGTGTGGGGGGTGAGAGTGGGAGGTGGGGGGGGGAGAGTGGGAGGTGGGGGGGGAGAGGGGTGGGGGGGGGGGGGAGAGTGGGAGGTGGGGGGGGGGTGGGAGGTGGGGGGGTGAGTGGAGAGGTGGGGGGGAGAGTGAGAGGTGGGGGGGAGAGAGTGGGAGGTGGGGGGAGAGTGGGAGGTGGGGGGGGTGAGAGTGGGAGGTGGTGGGTGGGAGAGTGGAGGTGGGGGGGGAGAGAGTGGGAGGTGGGGGGGGAGAGTGAGAGGTGGGGGGGGGAGAGTGGGAGGTGGGGGGGGAGTGGGAGGTGGGGGGGGGGGAAGTAGGGGAGAGTGGGAGGCGGTGTGGGGGGGGAGTGGGAGGTGGGGGGTGAAGAGTGGGAGGTGGGGGGGAGAGTGGGAGGTGGAGGGGGGAGAGTGGGAGGTGGGAGGTGAGAGGGAGGAGAGTGGGAGGTGGGAGGTGAGAGGGGGGAGATTGGGAGGTGGGAGGTGAGAGGGGGGGGGGAGAGTGGGAGGTGGAGGGGGGGGGGAGAGTGGGAGGTGAGAGTGGGGGGAATGGGTGGTGGGGGGAAGAGTGGTGGGGGGGAGAGTGGGACGTGGTGGGGGGGAGAGGTGGGAG